>NW_006205995.1:1868179-1889947 GCF_000334495.1 Tupaia belangeri chinensis
GCAGATGGTGTAGCAGTTATGTTGCTGGACTCCCTCATGGCCAACCACTGTTTAAATCCTGGATCCAGTGACTTGAAAATCATGCCAGGTGTGTGTGTGTGCATGCCCAAGATCCCAGGAGGAATATGGAAGAGAAGGGATTGCTGCATGACCATCCCCCTAGGGAGTGATATTTTATTCATTCTCACTGTCTCTGTCTCTCTTCTCTCTCTCCAGCTATGGCACTTGCCCTAAGGCAAAAACTTCTTAAAAAAAAGAAGGAGTGGGAGTTTGTCTATTATTTTAACCCCTTTTTGTACCCAGTTCTGTACTCTCTGGGTTCAAGTTGCATTTCTAAGTTCTCAAGAGTACAGTATAGTTCAGCCTGGTACTGTTACAGCAAATGATTACTGTGCAACTTACAGTAAAAGTAGATTATGTGCAAGCATTAAAGCATGTGGCTGGCACACTGTCACCACAAGTAATGCTCATTTGTTTCTGTTGTGCCATAGCATTTGTATCACCATTGACTGGCAATCAAAATCTTGTGGACTGAAACTACTCAGTGCATTGGTATAATAGGAGAATGGGTGGGGCTCAAAGCACCAGTTGTGAGTAACAGGCTCAGATTTTATTTCTATAATGGGGTTTGCTGGGTTGAATTGTATCGGGAGGGCTTACATTTGATTATTTCCTCTACTAGGGCTGGGAATCCATAAAGAAGAGGATAACTGCCCTACCCTCTGGGACTAGTTGTTGATGACATATCCAACAATCTGGAAGGTCTCCCTCTTGAGGTCTGTTTTCAGAAAGCCTGACTAGGGTGTTCTGGTTCATGAGAGGTAAGCTCTGCAGCAGAGTGGGGAGAAGCAACAGGGAGCCTATGAAATTCAGCACTACTGTTGGGAAGAGCAGGGATTACAAGTAGCAGGTGCTGTGTATGACTACACAATGGCAGTTGACACGGTTCCAGCCCTCAGGCAGAAAATGAGATAGCAACCTCAGGATGAATGCAATAAGAAAGAAGGTTAAAGGGACAGAGTTCCTTATGTTAGGTGAGAGAGTCACTAGTATCTTTTATTGAATAGAAATTTCAGATCTGAGAGACTTGACTTGGTAGGAGGGTTCTTCCAATGGGGTTTCTGCTTTCTTCACCCTGGTGTGGTAATTGCCTGTAACTTCAGAGTTGAGTTAGTGGTGAAAATCACCAACGAGGATCCCTTCCATATAGGTTTTAGTTGATCCTGTGGACTTTCCTCCTTCTAGGTTCTGAGACAGAACCAGGTTCCTGGTTGAAACAGGTGGAGAGTTAAGTCAGAGAGGATGGTAGCTTGTAATTCCCCTAGCCTGAAGTATCTTTACTACCTCCCCTACCTGAGTAGCATATTTAGTCTTTCCCATGTCTCTCAGGGCTTCTTGACTGCCTGCCCAAGCTGGGAATAGCCTCCCCTGCATTAATTCATAAGGGGTTAATTTGATCTTTCCTTCTGGAGTGATTCTGACTCTTAGCAAAGCTAAGGAAAGCAATGATACCCATGGGAGATGATGAGTCTTTTGGCATAACTTGGCCAAGGTTCTTTTAAGAGTTTGATAAGGGGCCATCAGGTTGCATAGTGGTTAAGGCACTGGACTCCCACCTGGCCGACCGCAGTTTGAATCCCCGATCTGATGATTTGAAACTCACACTGGGTGCATGTGCGTGCATGCATGCCCAAACTCCCAAGAGGAGAATAGAGGAGCAGGGATTACGGTGTGGCTATCCCCTTTGGAAGGTGATTTCTCACTTTCTATTTCTCTCTGTCTCTCTGGCAAGTGCACATGGCACTTGAATCTCTCTCTAAAAATAGAATTTGGTTAGTCTATTCCTCCTTGACTGAGGACTGGGGCCTCCAAGCTGCATGTAGGTGTCATTTGATCCCTAACCTGTGAGAAGTGGCCTTGATGACAGAAGATATGAATGATGACCCAATATCACTCTGAATAGATTAGGATAGCTGAAACTGGGGGATGATTTCCTTCTGCAATACTGTGGCTACCTCAGATGTTGCATCCTTATGGGTAGCAAAGGCCTCTACCCATCCTGAGAAAGTATCAGTTAATATTGGGAGATAACCAAAAATGTCCTGTGGCTTTGGACAGGACTGAGAAGCCTATTTGCCAATCTTCTCCCAATCACTGGTCTCTATATTGAACCAGATTAATGTCCCTTTTCTTTGTCCCCACTGGGTGAGTATTGGGGTTGTTAAAGCAGCAGATGGGACATCATCTCTAATATTGGGTATTGCCATGGTTTTACAGAGCCGTCCAAAAAGGTCTTCTGACCAAAGTGGATGCATGAATGGACCTCCCTTATGGGCTATAGAGCTACTGCCTTTGGAAAGAGTAGGTGCCCAAGTGGGCTCATCAGCAGTCCTGGGTGTCCAAGACTTCTAATGTACCCCATTTAAGAGCCCTTTCTCTTTCCATAAGAGAATGTTAGAGTATATCATGCAGAGTTTGGGGAAGGTACCACAAGCATCTGGACTGTGATTTCCCCTAATGCTGCTTTAGAGGGTAGGCCGGCCTTGTTATTTCCTTTATTACCTCAGCATCTGATGGCCCTGGCGGTGAATCATTGCCATCTATAAGAGTTTACTTTTACTGCCTCCAAAAGTCTTTTCTTTCTCTCTTTTTCTTTCTTTCTCTCTTTTTCTTTCTTTCTTTCTTTCTTTCTTTCTTTCTTTCTTTCTTTCTTTCTTTCTTTCTTTCTTTCTTTCTTTTTGTTTGTTTTTGGGTTTTTTTGGAGAGGTTTTTTGTTGTAGGGTGCATGTGCTTGCCAGAAAGAGAGAGACAGATAGACAGAAAGAGAGAAATCACCCCCAGAGGGGGTGGCCATGCTGCAATCCTTTCTCCTCCATTCTCCTCTCAGGATCTTGGGCACGCACACACACACATGCCCGGCATGAATTTTTTAAGTCACTGGGTCTGGGACTCGAACCATGGTTGACTACATGGGAGTCCAGCAACACAGCCTTTACGCCAACTGCTGATCCCTCCAAAGGTCTTAAGATGATGGTGCTATTTTTAACTTGTTATTAGAGGTCAGCATGCCTCTTTCTTTCCAAATAGCCCTATGTACATACAAAACAGAGAATGCATATTTAGGATCTGTGTTTATGTTTAAAACTTTCTCTTCTCTCAGCTCCAATGCCCAAGTCAGGGTAATTAGCTTTGCCTTTTGAGAAGAACAATCAGGTGTAAGAGCATTGGCTTCACAACCTCATTGAGGGTGACAATGGCACATCCTGTTTTATGTCCTTCCTTCATGTAACTACTCTTATCTGTAAACCATTCAACTTCTGCATTTTTTTTTTTTTGGAGAGATTTTCACTGTAGGGCGCGTGCGCTCGCCAGACAGACAGAGAGAGACATAGAGACAGAAAGCGAGAAATCACCCCCCAGGGGGGATGGTCACGCCGCAATCCCTTCTCCTCCATTCTCCTCTTGGGATCTTGGGCACGCAAGCACACGTGCCCGGCGTGAGTTTTAAGCCACCGGGTCCGGGACACGAACTGCGGTCGACTACGTGGGAGTCCAGCGACATAGCCATTACGCTAACTGCTGGTTCCCTCAACTTCTGCATTTTTTATAGACTCACTTTTGAGATCTGGTATACTAGAGTGCAGGACTTATTCAGGAGAAGGCTGTGGGATTTAGAGCATTACAGACCTTCAAACTTATCTCGGGACTGTCAATAACAGTGGCCTGTAGCTGAAAAATCTTGTCTTGGGACGGTCATTCCAATCCCCCACCCCTCTTTTATAAGGGTCTGGGCATGTCTGGGAGCCCGTATGGTCAGCAGGTGTTCAAAGGTCAGCTTCTCTGCCCTCTTTGAGAAGGACCATGGCTGCCACTGATTGGAGGCACAGTGGCCACCCCTTGGTGAGCATGTTTAGTGAAGCAGGCGTGACTCCATCTTGGAGGAGCACCTTCAAGACGAGTGGAGAATGAAGCAGGAGTGACTCCATCTTAGAAGAATGTCTCCATTATGAACTCTTATATCCCTTTCCCTATGGTTAAAAAGTTGCTTTCTCTTACTAAGGTAGATGCCTTAAGATAGGGTTCAGGCACTGGACCTTGCCCTGAGCCATGGAGACCATCAAGATCCCTCTGTGTTTAGGTAGGGATGAACATACCCTTAGGAATTATTAACCTGCTTACCTGCTCATTCTGCCCCTGTGATGCGCTCTTGCTTGCTTTTACATTGTAAAACCCTACCCCCACTTTTAAGTTGACCGCTCTTTGTTCTTGTGATTGCCACATCAACCCAGAAAAGAGTGTAATGTTTGCCTTTATAAGCACCCCTCACCTTGCCCTTCAGGCTGCGGGTTTGGAGAGACATGAGTCCCCCCGCCCCCCCGCAGCCCACCCCATATGCTGCTGACTTAATCAATAAACGCCAATAAATCCAGCTGTGCCTGGATGTCCTGGTATTTCTCGCTGAGTAGACTATAACATTTGGAGGCCCCAGCAAGATCCGTACCTGCCCGGTACGTGGGTGAGGCATCCTAGGGAGAGTGGCCTCGCTTGGTCTGGCTGCCAACTACCTGAAGAGTGCTCTAGGGAAGGCGCCACCTGGAATTTCCCAGGGCCCCAGAGCCACCTCTTGGTCTTGTTGACGGCTGGCAGGGAACACTGACTGCTCCTCCAAAAAGTTTGTGGAGTTTTAATATAAGACCTCTAGAGGCATCTCTCTTTGGGTGTTCCTGTCCTGCTTCTTGAGAAACAAACTGGTGAGTATGGGGTTGGCAAGGGATCAGAGTTAGTGTCCCTGACAAGGTTTGAGTCCCTGGAAGGCCCCCTGAAAGTATGACCTACAGAAAACCAGGGTTAGAGTCCCTGACAGAGATTGAATCCCTGGGTTGAGGGTTTGAGTCCCTCCACAGGTGGCTGGATTCAGGGCTGACTGGACACAGTTATAGAACCCCTACTTAGGTGCCAACAGATGTGCTGGAATCTGGGAACTATATGGTAAAGGGTTCGAGTCCCCCATCCTACCCTTAGACAGTTTGTGGGAAATCAGGGTTAGAGTTCCTGGAAGTTTCAGGATCTTTTTTATGGGTTTCTTCTGCTTTTACTGTTGTTTTACTTATTTTCCCCATACTCTCTTGGATTGGTGGGAGGGAATGCAATAGCCTCTTGTGCACACGGTGAGCAAATGACCGTGTAACTGTGTTTATTTTTGTTCCCACGGCTACAGCTACGGGGTGTGAATGAGTCCCTGGCAGGGTTTGAGTCCCTGGGAAATCAGGGTTTGAGTCCCTGGGTATCTTAGGATTTTTGTATGAATTTTTTGTTTCTTCTGCCATTTTAATGATTTCCTTCACACCCTCTTGGAAAACATTACTTGGTTCTATCCCTCCTCCTCCCTAGTTGAGGATATTGAGTGATGGATTATTGATCAAGGCGTTCTTCAAGAACTGATAATCTGATTCCTGTAATGACTCCTTCCTGGAAGGCAATGTCATGTGGAACCTCTTAGCCTCTGCATCCAGAGCTCCAGGAGGGGAATATTTCAAATAAGATAGGATCATATATACACACACACACACACACACACACACACACACACACACGATTTCTCAGTCTTAGCCTCTGCATCCAGAGCTCCAGGAGGGGAATATTTAAGATAGGATCATATACACACACACACACACACACACACCATTTCTCAGAACCTTCAGCCCTCCAGATCCCGACAGCATGACCTCAGTTTCGACACAGTTGGTCTTAGTGCTCCTCTCGCTGCTTTTTGTGCTGCCTGTTGTGGAAGCCGTGGAAGCTGGAGATGCCCTCGTGCTCTGTTAGGGGTAGCCCTCAGCGTCACAGGCATCTGTGCTCGCTTAGGTGTGTGGTGTATGGTGCATGGTGTATGTGCAGGAGAGAGAAATGGACAGATAGGATTCGGAAGGGCCTTCTGAATCAAGCTTCGCCCTGAAAACCTTTGTGCAGTTGAGGCTAAACCTGAGCATTGATGTCTGAGTTTCCCCAAATGGTATCGGGTAGTTTCACATTCTTACCTGTTTCCCATAAAATGGGAACAATTTGATGTCTTAGTGGGAAAAAAAAAGTTTTGTTTTGTTTTGTTTTGTTTTACACAACAAATAATGCACTTAAAAATGCAGCCTATAGTTTGTGTTTGCTGATTAGAAAGGTCAAAGAAGTAACATGGCTAACGTTTACATAAGTAATATTTCATAGTTTTTACTATTGTCAAACACAGGCAATGAGGAAGTTCTTATCCAGAATCCAGGGAAGTCGCCAACTGTTCACTTATAATCACTGCCTCCTGAACCAATAAGAAGTCTTCATATCTTTACTGGATTTTTGTTTTGTTATCTCTCAAGTGAATGTCGTACTTAGGTTATCAACTAGCTAAAAATTAAAATTTTTATCTCTGAAGGACAAAAGTTTGGAAAATGTATTCAATGTATCCAATATGAAATTGGAGAAGAGATTTAATCTGAAAAACTTTATATTAACATTGAAGTGGAAAAGAGATTTAGTGTAAACAAAAACTTTTATATTAATTAGTTGGGTTACATTCTCATGGTGAGAAGTACTATATTAAATTCAAACCTATTATGTTGTAAATTCAAAAAAAAAAAACAACTGATACACTCACACACAGTACTGTTGCTGAAAATTGCCTTGCGACCTTAGGAGGTATGGGTAGAGGCAAGAGGGTCCCGGAATGCCCCAGGGTACATCCTGACCAAAGAGCATACTTGCCTTTTTAGAAATCATGGAAGGTTGGGACAGCTCCTTTAAAGTCCCTGAGAATGCGTGCTCAAGCATTGCCATGAGGTGTATTTGGAAAATTGCGATTATGGCATCAAACTCTCCATCCCAAAACTGAGAGAGCCTTTTAAAAACATCGCACTTAAATGGGGTAGAAATATAAAAAATATTTGTGTTGTAAAAACTCTAATGACATAGAAAACAAAAAGTTAAAACCCACCTTCCTCGAATGTATAATTAAAGATTTCAAAATAGGGGATCACTCAAAACAGTATTAATGTTGGGACCAGCAGTTAGTGTAATGGCTATGTCGCTGGACTCCCATGTAGTCGACCACAGTTCGAGTCCCGGACCCGGTGGCTTAAACTCATGCCAGGCACGTGTGCGTGTGTGCCCAAGATCCTGAGAGGAGAATGGAGGAGAAGGGATTGCGACGTGGCCATCCCCCCTGGGGGGTGATTTCCTGCTTTCTGTCTCTCTGTCTCTCTCTCTCTGGCTGGCAAGTACATGCGCCCTATAGCAAAACCCTCTCCAAAAAAAAAAAAAAAAGAGTATTAATGTCAAAAAACAAAAACAAGAAAATTGGCTCATATAGTCCTGATGTGTGTGTACATCTACACATGTAATACATCATGTTACATACTACATGTTGTATGTTGGTGTAAAAAAAAAGGCCTTGAAGAATTCTATTCAATTTGGTTTATAAAAAGAGCCCTCGTACCAATTGTTTTAAATACTTTTCAAGTTCATATAACTTGAGTAAATGAACTGGCTTCAAGTGTAATTTAAAAAAAGATTAATAAGTGAGAAGTCTTCACAATCTCTAACATATATTTTGTCTAGGTTTTCATTAATCAAACAACATCATGTTTACCTTAACATGGTTAGTTTAATAAAACAACTAGATTTTATGTATTGTGTGTTACATTTTACATAACAGAAATCTAACAAAAAACCAAATTCATGACTAGCTTTTTCTGGCTTTCGTTTTAGTGCCAACACTAAAACATGTAAGTGCATATCGCTTAGATGTTTACAGAGGGCCCCTAAAACATCTGAAAGAGAGATGTTAAACTGATCAGGCTTATTCTTTGTATGTTAGATAAAAATAAAAAACATTGTCTAATTAAATAATTCTAATTTTCTTGGTACTATATTTGAGTTATATGAATAAATATGTTATGCACTTATATGTCTAGATATATACATTGTGTTCCAAAATAATTTGAGATTCACAAAAATTTATAGTAGACTATTATGTTAAACTGGTATAAACAGCCAAATTTCTTTGTCAGTTATGAATTTCTGTCAGAATATTAACTATGGCTATAATCCTAATGTTATGTACTTAAAAAAATTCACAAAGAGGATGGAAAGAAAATGTATTCTTACAAGTACAGGTTTCTAAAGAAATCTAATTAGTTAATTTGGTAAAAAAAAATCTTCATTTTCAAAAAAGCTGATTGTTTTTCTAAACTGTTAAGCCAAAATTAACTCAAAAAAAAAAAGTTTGACAAAATTACATGCTAAGTAGTTAATTTGGTAAAAAAAAATCTTCATTTTCAAAAAAGCTGATTGTTTTTCTAAACTGTTAAGCCAAAATTAACTCAAAAAAAAAAAGTTTGACAAAATTACATGCTAAGTAACCAATACAATACACCTAAGTTAAAAAGATAAAATTGGTACAAAGTGATAAAAATCCAATGTTAAATGTAGACTCATGGGAACCAGCAGTTAGCGTGATGGCTCTGTCACTGGATTCCCACGTAGTCGACCGCGGTTCGCGTCCCGGACCCGGTGGCTTAAAACTCACACCGGGCACGTGTGCGTGCGTGCCCAAGATCCCAAGAGGAGAATGGAGGAGAAGGGATTATGGCGTGACCATCCCCTCTGGGGGGTGATTTCTCGCTTTCTGTCTCTATGTCTCTCTCTCTCTGTCTGGCGAGCGCACCCGCCCTGTAGCAAAAACCTCTCCAAAAAAAAAAAAAATGTAGACTCATAAAAACATTATTGCCTAGTTCCCTCTGAGTCTTCCTTATAATTCTTGTTGTTAAGCTAACATACTTTAGTTATTCCTATTATTGGTCTTTAAATTAAAAAAAAATATTAAGAGAGTCTGTTAGCAAAATTGTTCAGCCTTATACTAAAAAAGTAAACAAATTTTGTTATTGTTTCTACATGTTCATAAGCTGCTGGTATATACTAAAAGTTGGGCTTACTAAAAATCAAAAATTTACTCAATATAGATGTATAAAATTCTATTGTTACAAACTTAATACTGCCTATAAAACATCAAATTTCCCAAGGTAAAAGAAGAAAATATAAACATGGGTGGTTATTAAAAATTAGACCTGTATATATCTGAGACAAAAGCTAAAGAACTACTGTCTAACGGCTTAATAGGGTAAGAGTCTCAAGGACTGGGTGGGACAAGTTAAGGGTTAGAGCTCCAGGCTGCCTTCTCCCCCTAACCCTTTGCCTTCTTGTGCTCCTTCTGTTTTTGTTTGTTTGTTTGTTTGTTTGTTTGTTTGTTTGATTTTTAGTTAGGCCTCTTCCCCACTGGACTCTCCCCTTAGTTAAATGATCCAGAAGTCTAGCTAAAAAGCCAAAAATTTAGATTATTCCATTCTCCAACTAGGGCTTTTGTAAACTGGGCTTTGCCCTCCTGACAGTACTCAGCTGCTCCTTGAAAGATTAAAACTTAGATTCACTACTCAGTGTAGGGACAATTCATAACAGATATTAAAAAGTTCCCAAAAAACTCAAAAAAGTCTTATAACAAAATTGACAGTACACCTTAACCTTTGATTTAACTCACTTTAACAGCACTCAGTAGTCACTCGTGGTAATCCTGAAGGCCAAGAAGTTCTCTGAGGGCAGGATCTGGAAATGGCCCAGATCAGAGCCTCGGCCTCAAAAGAATCTCTGTTTCCAATGCGGACAGCCCGGGCACTGAACAATGACCATGACTGGTATCCTCATGTCCTCACTGGGGCCTTGTCCCCAGTGTGGAGTTGGTCACTAGAGATAAGACAAAATACATTGACCTCTGAAGGAAGCTCTGGACTTCTGAAGTCTATGCTGGCCTTTAAAATTAGGAATTGATGGGGCCCGAGACCCCAACGGCTCCCCTTGGACATCTAACAATTTCACTGGACAAGCCTCAAGTAACCCTTGAAGTGACTAAGGTTTATGTCTGTCTAAATCAGAGGTTAACATTGTTTCCAAAAGTACACTCATAAAATATAAAAATAAAAAAATAGTAATAAACAAGTTGACTATGTGACAAAAAAAAAAAGATAAAACCTAGCCAGAGGGGAGACATCTGTACCAATAACTAAAAGTTCTTGTAGCCACCCGATTCTGTCCTCCTGTCCTTGCCCTCCTACATTCAAGAAGAAAAAAAAATGGCCCACCAACAATAGGCTACTAGAGGACCTAAAAGATGGCTACTAGTACCAGATGACAGGCCAATAGCCCCAGAGGCCCTTGAACAAGTCATCATAGATCAGGTACACCAGATTACCCACCTGAAAAAAACAAAGCTTACTAAGCTAGTTAACAAAAAAACAAAACAAAAGGGACCAGCAGTTAGCGTAATGGCTATGTAGCTGGACTCCCACGTAGTCGACCGCGGTTTGCGTCCCGGACCCGGTGGCTTAAACTCACACCGGGCGCCAAGATTCGAAGAGGAGAACGGAGGAGAAGGGATTGCGGCGTGGCCATCCCCGCTGGGGGGTGATTTCTCGCTTTCTGTTTCTCTGTCTCTGTCTGTCTGGCGAGCTCACGCACCCTATAGCAAAAACCTCTCCAAAAAATAAAATATAAAAAAATAAAAAACCACTTTGTTCCTAGTCTAAATAGCCTTAACAGTGGTGGTGTGTCAAAATGTGTTACTTGCACACAGATAAATCCTAAACCCTCAGACAAGGCTCCCTTAAAAATCAAATCCCAGGGGGGAAAAAAGCTTAAAAAACACTTTAAAAATCTATGGTGTCTGATAGCTCAGTCTCTAGATAAGATGAGGCTAACTAATGTAAGACTAGCCTCATTTTACTTTCCTTCAAAAAAGAAAAAAAAACACCTGAAATAAATAGCCTTGGTTCTATAAATAACAGACCAATAGTTATAAATAAAATAAATGTTTATAATTAAACTCGTCTATTAAAATAATTTTTTAGAGGTTTTTGCTATAGGGCACGTGCACTCGCCAGAAAGACAGAGAGAGACAGAGAGATAGAAAGTGAGAAATCACCCCCCCAGGGGGGATGGCCATGCCGCAATCCCTTCTCCCCCATTCTCCTCTCGGGATCTTGGGCACGCATGCACACGTGCCTGGCATGAGTTTAAGCCACTGGGTCCGGGACTCGAAACGCAGTTGATTACGTGGGAGTCCAGCAACATAGCCATTATACCAACTGCTGGTCCATAAATTAAAATAATTTTTAAGGTTAAACTTAGAAAGATTAAAAATAGAAAAGAGTTACAACTATAAAAATGTATTTCTAACAAAAAAGATTAAGAAAAGCTTTTATATATAAAAAATTTTGTACAATGAAGTTTTTGTCTTAAAATGACTATCTCAAAACAAAAAAGAGACAAAAACTAAAAGTATGAAACATGTTATTAAATGTTTGAGTTATGTTACAAGAGTCTAAAAAAAGTTACAATTAATCAAGTAATGTTCTAAAACTAATTGTACTATCTTTAAATGTCATATACAGTAAAACAACTAAAAGAAAAGAGCCCCTCCAGCTAGTCTAGATGGGGCCTCACACAGCTCTGCTGGTTACTCCTGCTACTGTTAAAGTTACCCTGTGGGTCTGTCACAGTGAAGCCAAGAACACTGCTTCCACAGCCGCACTAGGGCCTTGGTCCATAAGAGTAGGCCAGGAAGGTCCTTTCAAAGGTGCTTCGGGGACTAGAGAACAGCAGCCCTGCTCTGGTCACTCCAGAGGCTGACTCTCTCAGTCAGGCATTGTCAAGGGTATGGCTCAGCAGCTCCACAACCAGATGGTCAGAGAAAGGACAGGCTGCTGCTGACTCATGGGACGGTTAGAGTGGCCTCTGGTAATAGGCTCCTTGGCCCTTGCCCCTGTTGAGTCCTCTATTAACCGTGCTTCTAGTTGTGACTTTTGGCTCTAGTTTACTCAGTTTTCTTACCCAATCCCATCTCCTACAAGATAAAAGACGTTAAATATTAAATGCTAGTTACCTCTAGACCTAGAGCTCAAATATACCAGGCACTATGCTGCCAGGGTGACTCTTCTCAACAAACATTTTTTAAAAACTAAAAAAATATATAGTTTCTATTTTATGAAAAATTTTATTATCACCCCTCCCTCTAGCTGATAGTGAGGAATCAATGATTTGATCCCCATAAAAGAGAAGGGGGAATGAAGCAGGAGCAACTCCATCTTGGAGGAGCGCCTCCATTATGAACTCTTATATCCCATTCCCCATGGTTAAAAAGTTGCTTTCTCTTACTAAGGTAGATGCCTTAAGGTAAGGTCCAGGCACCGGATCTTGCCCTGAGCTATGTTGACCGTTAAGATCCCACTGTGTTTAGGTGGGGATGAACATACCCTTAGGAATTATTACCCTGCTTACCTGCTTGCTCTGCCTCTGTGATACCCTTTTGCTTGCTTTTACATTGTAAAACCCTACCCCCACTTTCATGCCCACCGCTCTTTGTTCTTATGATCGCCACGTCAACCTGGAAAAGAGTGTGATTTTTGCCTTTATAAGCACCCTCACCTTGAACTTGAAGCTGCGGGGTTTTGAGAGACTTGAGTCCCCCTATATGCCACCGGCTTAATCAATAAACTCCAGTAAATTTGGCCATGTCTGGATGTCCTTGTATTTCTCACCAATTAGACTGTAACACTAATTGTTTGAAAAAGCAACCACTTGTACAGGAGGCCCAAGTTTTTGTGTAAGTTTAAACCAGTGCATGCATGCGCATGCATGCCCAAAATCCCAGGAGCAGAATGGAGGAGAAGGGATGTGGCATGGCTATCCCCTCAAGGGGTGATTTCTTTCTTTCTGTCTCTCTGGCAAGTGCACACACCTTATAGTAAAATTCTCTTAAAAAAAAAAAAAAGTTAAGCCTCTGATGGAGAACGATCTATGATAATTTTTGTCCCCACCACCTCTCTGATTTTGGGGTCCTTTCACTCAAAAGTCAAAAGGGGTTGGGACTCTGGGGCTATAGAGATGCAAAAGATGGCATCCATCAGATCCAGAACTGAGTATCACCCCGATCTGGAGGTAGAGTAGATAACAACATACAGGGGTAGGCCATGACTGGGTAAATGTCCTCTGCAACTTCACTGCCCTCAAGTCTTATACCAACTGATATTTTCTGATGTATTTCTTTACAGAGTGTGAGAGTGTTACAGGGTGACTGGCAGGGTTTGGGTAGACCCTGCTTCAGTAGATCATCTACAATGGGTTTGATTCCTAATAGCCCTTCTTAGCCTGGGGGGTGCTGTTTTCTATTAGAATAAGCACACCTAGACTTTAATGACAGGAAGACTTATTTTGGCTCTCCCTATCTTTTGGCCTACCCACACCTGGAGATTGACTCCAGGTAACCTACACTTTTCAGCCAACCTGTCTCCCTACCCCCACCCCATGGGTGATAGGGCCAGGGCCAGTAAGGAGCCATGGTCTTCTGGTATATCAGAGTTCTTCTATGGATCTGTTAAGTAAACTGTTGTCCTGAGTTTGTGTAAGAGGTCCCATCCCAATAAGGGAGCAGGGCATTCAGGCATATGGTGGAAGGAGTGTGACAAGACAACCCCACTGATGCTGCATTCTGAAGGTTCCAGAAAAGGCCTACTTTGTGACTTTCCTTCTATTCTCACAGCAGTACATTTAATTTTGGTCAAATTGCTCTGCTGGGTATTCAAGATCCAGTATGTAACCACTGTATCAACCAAATAGGCAACTTTTCCTTCTCCTATGGTCAGGGTTAACTGAGGCTCCTCTGGAGAGATAGGGCGTGCTGTAAGAAGAGCCTCATGGCCCCTTTAACAGCCTCTTCTGTGTCTGTCATCTGCCTGGATGAGTCCTTGGCCTGCCACCTTGGAGTCCTTTACTTGCTTCACTGGGGGCATTTTTCTCTTCCAGTGACTCCTGTTTTTGCAAAATGCACAGTGGTTAAGGCCTAGTCCCTGAGGTCACTCAGATCCTCACGTTGGGATTTCTGGTGACTTGTAGGAGTGGTAGGACCTATTCCCAGTGGACCTCATCATCCTCAGGGCTCCAACTGATCCGGAAATGTTCAAGCCAAAATATTAGCCATCTGTATTGCCCTTTTGTCTTTTTTTTCTAAGAGGTTTTTGTCTTAGGGCATGTGTACGTGCACTTCCTAAGGGAAGAGAGAGGGAGAGACAGAGACAGTGAGAGGGAAAGTGAGAAATTACCCTCCCGGGGGAGGGGGATGGCCATGCTACAATCCATCCTTCTCCATTCTCCTCCCAGGATTTTTGAGCATGCATGCACATGCACCTGGTGTGAGTTTTAAGCTACTAGGCCCAGGACTTGAACCATGGTCAGTTATGTGGGAGTCCAGCGACGGAAGTGCTATGTCATCGGCTGGCCCCCCTTTTGTCTTCTTTAACGTCTGCCTCCAGGTCACAGTTGTTAAACACCCCGTAAGCCAATTCTACCAAACCCAAGGGAGAAGTCTCTGCATTGATCCCCTGTTTTTTTTTTTCTTTTTTTGGAGAGGTTTTTGCTATAGGGCGTGTGTGCTTGCCAGCCAGACAGAGACAGACAGAGAGACAGAAAGCAGGAAATCACCCCCCAGCGGGATGGCCATGCCACAATCCCTTCTCCTCCATTCTCCTCTCGGGATCTTGGGCACGTACGCACATGCACCTGACTTGAGTTTAAGCCACCGGGTCCAGGACTCGAACCGCAGTCGACTACGTGGGAGTCCAGCGACATAGCCATTACACTAACTGCTGGTCCCTGATCCTGTTTTTGAAACTTTCTTCATTTTTTGAGAGATTTTTGCTATAGGTCACATGTGCTCACTGGAGAGCCAGAGAGACAGAGAGTAAGAAATCACCCTTTAAGGGGGTGGGGATGGCCATGCCATGATCCCTTCTCCTCCATTCTCCTCTTGGGATTTTGGGCATGCACACACATTTACCTGGCATAAGTTTAAGCCTCCAGGTCCAGGATTTGAACTGTGGTTGATTACATGGGAGTCTAGTGATGTAACCGTTACACTATCTTCTGCTCCCTCAAACTTTCTTCTAACGTCAGGGGTGCTTTGAGATGTGAAATGGGATTTTAGCCTGCTACTTCCTCTCCTGAGTCAGGGTCAGTGCTTGTATAGATATGGAGGCATTCCCTTAGCTTCTTCATAAGAGGTGAGGGGTTTTCTTCTGGTCTTTGGATGATATCCTAAATTTTACTCCAATTAGTGTGTATTTTTCCAGCTGCCTATATCTCCCGTAAGATCATCACCTTAAAATGAGCCGAATGTAACTTCTCCCTTCTTGCCTATGATTCCAGCCTGGGAAGACTCCTGTCTGGTGTGTCTCATCTCCAGCACTATCTGTGCTCATCTTATAAGTCTCTTCTCTAGTTTTGACTATGCATAGACTTTTTCTTCCCCTGAACAGAGAATGTTAAGGAGAGTTTGAACATCTACCCAGGTGGGTTGGTGGGTTTGGAAAATACCGCTAACTAGATTAAGGAAATCTCTAGGTCTCCCAGTAACCCCTTTGAATGATATCTTTCAAACAATAGGTGGTAAAAGGGACATAAATGGTAGCTAAATTTCTAACCCCCACCTGGTGTTTTTCTAAGAGGAAATAGCTGTTGTTAGTTCCATGGTTGGTAGCTAGCACCACTGCAAGTGCGGCTGGGCTAGGTCCTGTTTGTTCAACTACCAGCAGAGGAGGGTATAGATCTGCGGTTAAGGGGTAAAAAGGTGGGACTAATGTTTGGGTACGGGGATTTGAGAGTATTGAGGGATTTGGTGTAGCTGAAGGGCTGAACGAGGTAGGTTGAGAGGTTGGGATAAGTGGAGGAGGAGCAAGTGACCTTGGAGGAGGGAGTAAGGTTAATATATCACCTTCAAGAGCTTCCAGCACTGAAAGCATTAGTTTTTGGATGATGGGATGGCACTTTTTCTGTAGTCTTTTATTCTGATAGACAGCCATGAAAAACTGGAATAATGGAATCTCCTCTCACTTCAAAGCTTTTGATAATTTATAGGTACAATTGAATGATGATTATATGTAACTCAAAGATTCATCCTCAGGCTATACCTCTCCATCTTCTAACTTATACTGAGGCCAAACAGTGTTACAAAGAAAAATGAACTGTTCTTAGTCGAGGGTTGATACTCAAAAGGATTTCCAATTGTGTAGGAGACACCTCAGTGGGGAGTTCTCCAGAATCTAGGTTTGATTGCCCATACTTTAGAATTTTTGTTTAGTATTTGTTTCCAACTTCCCACTGGGAGATCCTGGTGGTTAGTTGGGAGACAGATTTTCCACGAGTGGACCCAGACAAGGTTGTATGTCTTTGAAGTTTGTAATTGTACTGCCCGTCTGGGCCTGGCCCAGAAAATCTCCTCTGAGGTTTGCTCTGAGAGCTTCCCAAACTGGAAGAAGGAAAGTTTGTGAGATGAGGTAGAGTTTGTGAGTCCAATATAGAATTCTCACTCAAACAGTTCATTTAGATGAGGAGAGGAGTAGATTCCCAGGCACGGGAAAGGCAAGCAGGGAGGCATATTTGAGCAGTGCCCAGACTTGAGGGGAAGGAGCTTCCCTATGAGGCACTGCCCACTTAATTCTCGACCAGTCATCTGTTGTATCCCAGGCTAAAGCCTAATAGCTCCAGACAGTGGCAGGGTCACCCCTATCTTCAAGGTCCTCAATTGTAGAGAGGGTAACAATAATATCTCACTGACAGCATGGGGAACACTGACTCCTTTTATAAAGACACTTAAGGAAAAGAAAGGGTTGGGGGGACAGACGAAGGTTCTCACGGAGATATATACAAGCTCAGACAAGACAATAGCAAAATCCTTACCAGGATAGCAGAGTGCTGTGCATTGCCAATTGTGGGTGTTGTTAGGGTTTGGAATAAGACTCAAGAGGTGCCATCTCAAGAGAAAGAGGAAAGTTTATTGAGAGAAAGAGTGCTGGGGGGTCTGAAGCCAGAGATGCTTCAGTACCCCCTCCCAAGGAGATGTGATATATTTATATGGGAGGGGTGGACGGTAGAGTCACAAGAATGGCAGGTACTTTGATTAGCTTACTTGCCGCTGTGACCGTATCAGTCCATCAATGGGTGTTGGCTACCAGTAAGGAGGGCTCTGGCCAAAGGTTGCTACTACCTTCCTTTCCTTTTTTTTTGGAGAGGTTTTTGCTATAGGGTACATGTGCTCACCAGAAAGACAGAGAGAGAGAGACAGAAAGCAAGAAATCATCCCCCAGGGGGATGGCCACGCCACAATCCCTTCTCCTCCATTCTCCTCTTGGGATCTTGGTATGCACGCACACACAACTGGCATAAGGTTAAACCAGCAGGTCCAGGACTTGAACATGGTTGACCACATGGGAGTCCAGCAACGTAGCCATTATGCCATCTGCTGGTCCCCTATCTCCTTATTTTGTGATGGAAAAATACCTAATGGCTTTTTTTTTTTTTGGAGAGGTTTTTTTTTGCTATAGGACGTGTGCGCTTGCCAGACAGACAGAGAGAGACAGAGAGATAGAAAGCAGGAAATCACCCCCCAGGGGGGATGGCCACACCGCAATCCCTTCTCCTCCATTCTCCTCTCGGGATCTTGGGCACGCATGCACACGCGCCCGGCGTGAGTTTAAGCCACCGGGTCCAGGACTCGAACCGCAGTCGACTACGTGGGAGTCCAGCGACATAGCCATTACGCTAACTGCTGGTCCCCCTAATGGCTTTTCAGGGGCTGATCTAACATTTAGTTTTATTTCAAACTCTAACATTTGGTGCTGAAACTCGGGAGACTCACTGGAGGCAGCCATCTCAAGCAGGAACCATACCCTTGCTGGAACTCTCTGCTGATGCCACACCAAACTTCTCATGTGGGAGAGTGATGAGGCTTTAGGCCCCATGACTTGGAGGTGTTGTCTGGGGGCTGGGTCTCCCTCAATGGGAAAAATCCTAGGGCTAGGTCAACACTCCCTTTTACCAGTTGGGACCAGATCCCTTCCTGACCCTTTTGAACTAGAGGATGCCCCATTCAAGTGTGATCCACTGCTCTCTCTTGGAGAGAATGTTTGGACTAGGGGATGCTCTGTCTGCTAAATTCCTCTGGTTTCTTGTCCTCTCACTTCTCTCACCATGGGAAACATCCAGTCTCACATTCCAAAGGTTACTCCTTTGGCCTATCCCCATCTTTTTGTTTAACTCAGTCAGTAGCCAAAAATGGCACTTCCAAATTCTAAATTCTTCACTATCTTGACAGTTTCTTCCAATGTAACAGCAAGGGTCTGAGGTTCCCTTTTTCTAGGCCATTTTCCTTCTCTGCACCTAACCCCTCTCGGCCAGTCCTGCACCACTTATCAAATCCGTCTCCTTTGAGTCACTCATGGAAATCCTAAAGGCTGACAACTTAAGTTCCTCTCAAGGGCAGGATCTGAGAAAGCTCAGATCAGGGTCTCTGCCTTGGAAAAGACTAAATGTTCCCAATGCGGGAGACCAGGGCACTAGGCAATGCCCATAACTCACATCCACCTTGTCCCCACTGGGGCTTTGTCCCCACTGTGGAGTTGATCACTAGAGATGGAAATGCTCTGAGTTCTGAAGGGAGCCTGGGACTTCTGGGTCCATGCTGGCCTCTAAAACTGACAGATGATGGGACCTGAGACCTCAATAGCGTCCCTTGAACATCTGGAAATCTCACTGAGCAAGCCTCAGGTAACCCTTAAAGTGACGAATAAGAACATGTTCTTTGAAACACTAATTTTTTTGTCTAAATAAGAGGTTAAGATCATTTCCAAAAGTAAACTTATAAGAAGAGAAAAACAAGGAAAAATAATAGTAAACAAGAAAGAGAGAAAAGAACTATGAAAGTAATTTTGTGGAGAGATTTTATAGATGACAAGTTGACTAAAACTTAAAAAAACCCAAATGGGTTTTTCATATTAAAAGGTTTTTGTCCTAGTCTTTGAATACTCAAAAAAATGCTACAAAAGCTCATGCAGGGGTCAGGAGTGGCCTTGGATGGCCTCCTTCACACTGTCACTACTGCCTAGTGGTTAGAGCCACCAGGGGATCCCTCCAACTGCCACTTCACAGAACCCTTGCTTTGCCTCTTATAGTTTCCTTGTTATGCCAGGTTGTCTTTGCCCTCTATTAAGCTGAGACAGTCTTGTAAAAGTTGGTACCGTACTAATCAAAACCCACCACCTATCCAGTCTCTCACCAGGGCTACTCTGACAAACATCCTAGGAGTTTAAGGAGGAGAAGCAGAGGGCAGCGACACCTATTCTCTCCTCATAGTCCAACCTGCTTTTTAAATACTGGCTCATTATCTTACAGTGGCTGCTCTACTTACCTATATTTACCTACTAACTGGACTGGGATATACATGCCCTGGTCTACATCTCTTCACTACTTCAGAATTCTTTCCTCCAACCTTCAACAAAGTTTAGACAAAATATCCCAAAGTTGCTTACAGATTGAAGACCAAGTAAGACTCCATGACTATGGCCACTCTCTAAAACCAAAGAGGCCTAGACCATCTCAGAGAGTGCTGCTTTTATCCTTCCCATGGTTGCCCCCACTGTAACTCTTCACATAATTTCTACAGGGCTTCCACTCCTAGAAATACTCAACCATTTCATCCAACACACCATCCAACAATTGGCTCCACAATAGGCTGAAAACATCTTGCTGCTTCAGGGGGCACAGTACACCAGCCTCCAGAGGACCCACACCCCTTACCTTCACCCTGAGGGACAACGCCCCTTCTCAGCATGAAGCAGCTCCAGAAGACTGGTCATCACTCATAATCCCTTGTCCCACCCTCACCCCATCTTTTTTTTTTTTTTTTTTTTTTTAAAGATAAAGGCTGGAAATGTTAGATCAGTCCCTGAATGGCCTTTAGGTAATTTTAAATCAAAAATGAGGAGATGGTTACAGTGACCTTTGGTCAGAATCCTTTCTTATTGGCAGCTGACACCCATAGATGGGCCAGTAAGGTCACAGTGGCTATTGAGCTAATCAAAGTACCTGCCATTTTTGTGACCCTACCCTCCACTCCTCCCATGTAAATACATCATGTCTCCTCAGTAGGGTGGGCTGAATCACCTCCGGCTTCAGACCTGTGGCCACTCTTTCTCTCAATAAACTTTCTGTTCCCTCTTGAGATGATGCCTCCTGAGTCTTATTCTGAACCCTAACAGGTGTCACGCTTCTTCCCTCACCTTTCGGAAAACTTGGAAGATGATTCCTACTTGGATGGAACCAATGGCTTAGCATTGGGCATCCTCAAGGTGATCCTGGCTTTAGTGGATGTCTTTACTTACTTAACCCAGGGGCCTTCTCTTGGCACCCATGTGCACCGTGGGGTACATCTTTTTACTTTGTTGTTATGGAGGACTCAGGTTTCTTTTCTTGTCAGGCACCCCTGAGAGGGCCACTAGCCCTGAAAGGACAGACAGGTGATCAATCCACCAGTCCTCCCTGTGGTGCTATGTATTCTATCACCAATTTTTAAATTTATTCTCCAAGATTTTTTTTACTTTTTTGCTTGTTGTAGCCACAGAGCCATCTTATGAGACTGAAACTAAGTATCTACAATTCAGGTTTTATCCAATGGCCAAGGAGTGGAGAAGTGGGAGCTCAGTTGGCAAAACTCATATGTCTTTAGCTGGAAATTGAAAATATAGTGAATGAGGTAATGAGGGGATTGGATAATATTGGTAATAGAAAGGAATATTCAGAGCTTTTCCTGGAAAGGCAGGGACTTCCCAGAATTCCAAGCCTCCTTTTTCTCCCTATGAGGTCATTTCTGGTCATAGCTATGGAAATTGTGAACCATTCAGGTGCTGGTGTGTCCTACAGTGTGCTAATACATTACAGTGAAGGTCTGATGAGTTGGAAGGCTAAGCAGTGGGCCTTCCAGGCACCACCTTAGTTCTGACTGGTTCAGGCTGGGTTCTTGTGTGGAGGACTTATCCTAACTACTGGCTTGCATCCTATTGTCTGAAAGAAAGAACAGGCACTGTTGGGGAGGGACTGGGGTCTAATAAGATCATGGACAACAAAGTGTGTGAAAAGACACTTTGGGGGAGGGGCCAGGGTATGGGATGAACAGGGGCCAAATGGAGGGTGGTACAGGCAAGTGAAGAGAAAGGTATTCGTGGGCAAGATGGTAGGAAGGGGTGGGTTGTTCAGGTCAATTTTCTTTAAGTTTATCCTGTTTGGTGTTTGCTGAGCCATTTAGGAGTTTGCTAAGCCATTTGAATCAGTAAATTTAGGCCTTTCACCAAATCTGGGAGTTTCTCAGCCATTTTGTTTCAAAAAAATTTTTTATATACCAACCTCTTCTCTTCTTCAAGGACTTTAATGACATAAATGTTGGACCATTTTATATTGTCCTACAGATCCCAGGTTCTATTTATTATTTTTCAAACATTTTTATGTCCTTCAGATTAGATAATAGTAATTTTTAGTCTACTGATGCCTTCCTTTGTTATTTGCACTCTGCTATTAAGCCCATTGGTCAATTTTAAAATTTCAGGTATTACATTTTTTGTTCAAAAATTCCCATTTTGTTCTTTTAAAACAGGATTTCTGTTTTTTTTTTGGAGAGGTTTTTGCTATAGGGCACGTGCACTCGCCAGACAGAGACAGACAGAAAGCGAGAAATCACCCCCAGGGGGGATGGTCACGCTGCAATCCCTTCTCCTCCATTCTTTTCTCGGGACCTTGGGCACGCACGCACACACGCCCGACATGAGTTTTAAGCCACAGGGTCCGGGACGCGAACCA
>NW_006205995.1:1890403-1906904 GCF_000334495.1 Tupaia belangeri chinensis
CTTTTCTCCGGGCCTTGGGCACGCACGCCCACCCGCCCGACATGATTTTTAAGCCACAGGGTCCGGGACGCGAACCACAGTTGAGTACGTGGGAGTCCAGTGACACAGCCGTTACACTAACTGCTGGTTCCTGTTTTTGATCTTTTTAAAAATGAGAACTTCTATCTTTCCATTTATGTCAAGAGTCTTCATGTTAACACGATGATGGTTATAAAGGCTGTTTTTAGTTTTTATGTTCGTTTGTTTTGAGACTTTGGGTCCTCTTAAAATCATAGAGTACGTTATTTTTGTTTTGTTTCATTTTGTTTTGTTTTATTAGGCAATCAACCCATTAAAGTTGAGGCTACAAGTTCTTTTGTAGGTGGTGGTTCTAACATCAGTTCAACTTTTGAATCTTCACTCTTTGGGTTCACAGCTGCAACTTGGAGATGAGCTCAGAACTGGGTTAGTCCCCATAGTCCGTTTCCTGGTCTTCTAGCTAGAAAGATGGGTCTTAGAACCCATCTTAGAGTTAGAACCACTTATGTTGTAATACCGGTTCATACCATTTGGCCTGCCAAACTGGGAAGAGATAAAAAATGAGGACTCTCCCCATGCTCTTTACATAACAAAGACTTTTTCTAGGTTCCTCTATCCAGAGGGACAAGTATTCTCTTGGGGATTTTAGGTGTCTGTGATATTGGTAGTCCAGTTTGGGGACTGCATTTGGCTGTGGGGCTCAGCTGAGAGAGAGAAAAAAATTCCCAAATATTTTCCCCTACCCTGTCTGGCTGACAGGGGCTACTTTTCCAAGCCATGTGGAAAGATGAGCTTTTTCTTGGTGTTTGCTGTCCACGACTGTGGTGGAGTCTTGTAATTCAGCTCAGTTCAGGCCAATGCCAGGAGAAAACAAATTCCAGGAAAACTCGTCACCATTATTTTGGTCATTCATCAAGTTTTGACATCAATCCCTAGTCCCGCTGCTTTTAGTTTTCAGAGTCCTTAGCTAATTGCCTTTGTGTGTGTATGTGTGTGCGTGTTTTGTTCAGAGTTTTTAGTTGCAATCAACAAGAGAAGAGACAGCACAATGCAAGTGCTCCCTTTGGTTGGAACCGGAGCAACATACTCGGAACTATCTCTTTGGGTTGGTACCACTAGGACTTTTACTGGCAGAAGTGATAGAACCTTTACTTGGAAATCCTATATTCTCTTACCTAGTGGATCCAAGTCCCAGGAATCTGTGATTCCAAGTTTTCTACCTTATTTGGGTAGATGCTTGAAATAGATGTTTACTCAACAAAGATGTAATGGGTATCCACCATGTGCAATATCCTGGGATACGAACATGGCCAAAACGTGGTCCCTACCCATTAAAGAGCTCACAAACTAATGGGACACAAGAATTTCAACTAAAATTTAGGATCCAAACTTGAAAACTTCTTTTCCAAGGTGTCTCGTGGGTCTTAGAACCACAGCATAGTGTCAGAGAACATTTCATAGCCTGAATCTGGGATTTTCCCTTTTTAGAAACAACTTTGATTGTCTCTCTCCTGAGGGGAGGCAAGAACAAGGCCTTTCAACCGAATAGTATATAAAATACTATGGTTAGTTTTGCAGACTCTGTAAAATGCCTAGATTGCTACATGTAACAACTTTCTTCTCTGCAAAATATTTTGTGGGGAACATGGAACTTGAAAGGGAAGTGAAGACAGCGGAGAATATCCAGAGTACCACTTGAAGTGGAAAAAGGTTTAAGTCTGCTATTCTAAAAATTAAGAGGGAAGCTGAGACCATCTGCTGTGGAGATAATCCCAAACAAAGCAGATTGACTACTGGTTTTAGTCAAGTCAGACCGTTGTAACACGTTACTATCAACTGTGTAACTTAGCCAACAAACTTCTGACTTCTTACAGTTCTGGAGGCTGGTAGTCCGGGATTGGGGTGCTGCAGGGCTGCATTCTGGCGAGGGCCCTCTATCAGGCTGCAGACTGCTAACTTCTAGTTGTATCCTCGTGTGGAAGAAAGAGCTAAAAGAGCTATCTGGGGTTTCTTCTCACAAGGGCATTAATCCCATTCATAAGAGACTACCCTCATGACCTCATCACCTCCCCAAGGATCCACCTCCTAATTCCATGACATTGAGGATTATATTTCTTCATAAGAATTTGGGGTGGTGGGGTGGACACATTCAACCAATAACATTCCCCCAGCCTACCTCTGTTACCTTTCTCTGAAGGTACTTACCTTTTCTTTCTATGTTGAGGGTAATGGCCAGGGTGTTGAATCTGGGAAAGCAAACAGAAAGTGTGGGCAAGAATAGGGGCCCATCAGTCACGTGTGACAAGTAGATGCCATGTGTCAGCAAGGGGGCTTTATGCCTCAGTTGTCACACCACCCTCGTGACAACCTAGCAAGCCTATGTTCTGAGGCTGACTCAGAGGTGACACAATTTCTTTGAGGATTAACTAGCTGATTGTATACTAGAATACAACTCTCCAGAGTGTGTACTCTGTTCTCTCATGGTGCCAGCCTCTAAGACCTTCAATATGTCTCTGGATATGCTCCTTTTTTTATACCGTGAAAACCAAAGAAGTCTTCTAAGTGAAATGGGGGCTTTATCAGGGAGGAGTGTAGTGAAAAGAGACTTTGACAATAAAATCAGGGTGCCCACAAGGCAGCAAGACATCCACTGGGAAGCCAGATTCTAGGTTCTCTGGACCTCTATCTCCTTTGGAGTGTAATTCAAGCAAATGCTTATCTTTCTCTCTAAAAAAAATATAAAATGCAGCAACTGACCATGAGACAAAGGAATGAGGGTGAGGAATCAGCGATCATTCCCCAGGTCATTTTCCTCTGATGAGGAGGGTGAGCTGGGGATAAAAACTGACTGTTTGGTGGGGGTCTGAGGCAGTCTCAGGGTAGCAAGGTCACCTTTCCTAGTTCCCCACTGCTCTCAGTACTGGCTCTGGCCCAGAGGAAAACCAAGGCATAGAGGTCTCTGGCTTCCCTCCTTCCTGAGGACTGTGAGGGGCAGCGGCTTCTCCTAACGAGAGCCAGGAGAACCTGCATTTTTCAATCAAGAGCAGCCAGGGCGTCTCCTGGCCAGTCTCCCAACCTTCCCTTTCTAGATCCTTTCCTCCTACTCATGCCCTCTTTCTAACTTCATATCACAGAGAAAGGAAATAAACCTGGCTGAGCCCTGATCATGCTTGGCACCATGCCAAGCGCTTTGTACTCGTTATATTTTAGCAAAGGGTGCTGGATAGTGGTGAGCTCTCACCCGGAAGTGTCACCATCTCCTCCATCTCACTATTCTCCAGGCACAAGGCAGGAAGGGGAGTGGTCGCAAAGTTTCACAAGTGCAGAGAGTAGGCAGGAACAATGTCAAAATGACAGGATGAAAATGAGACCAGCCTTAGGGCTAATGGCACACATTTCTCTGGGTGCTCCTCTTTCCATCTGGAAGAAGCTGAGGCAACCCAGAAGCTGACAGCTTAACTGGGGATCCAACAAGATCTGCGGAAGCCCCAGGAAACTCAAAGTTCAAGCAACACCCTTTTTTGGCACCTGGTTGTACCCAAAGAGTATCTTCAGAATTTGGATCACACTTGTCCCAAAGTGGCTTTTTCATGGCATTATAATGCCCTGTTTTAGATGGGACTAATTTTTTAACTGAGTTTCTTAGCTAAGCATGAGCTAAATCTGTAAGAATGTCAGCATAAGCCCACCCCAGTTATATTCCCCTGCAGAGAAAAGGAAGTCGACTGAGATCACTTGTCCCCCCCCTTCAAGTAAACAGGGTCCTTCAGGGTCCTCTAAAGTCTTGTGACATCAACAGATTCCCTGGAGCAATGCCACATCCTTGTGATTTTTCTGTATATTATATTGGCTGGCTGGGAAAGTCATGACGCATTCTTGCAGAGAAGAACAGAGAAAAATACGTCAGGACTTTGCCGATAACCTAGTGTTTTGAAAGCCATCATCTCCTCTCCTTTCCCACTGCCAGTGCCTGGCTGCATCCTTACCATTCTGGCCATAAACTCTTACCAGACTCCCTACCACTGATCCAAACATGACCCATCACAGATCTTCATGAAACATTCGCTTTTATTGGATCCAAAAGCCTTTAGTGGCTTTCCATTGCATAAAAGGCATGTCTAGATTGAGCAGTCAAAACCTTCCACTGCTGCTTGCTTTTCCTAACATCGCTGGTCTTTGAGCCAATTGGTTTTGCTTTTGATTACATAAGCATGTCTCAACCTTTCTAATTTTCCCAACTTTTACCTGTCCTTTTCAGTCCTCTCTCTCAGTCCTCCCCATTGATGGAAGATCATCTTTCAAAAATGGCCTAAAGTTGGGCCAGCAGGTGGTATGCAGGTTAAGAAGCTGAATCCTACATGGCTGCCTTTGCAGTTCAAATCCTGGGCCTGGCAGCTTGAAAATTATGCTGGGTGTGTGTACATGTGCCCCAAATCCTAAGAGGACTATGGAGGAGTAGGGATTGTAACGTGGCCATCTTCCCTAAGGAGTCATTTCTCTCTCTAAGTTCACAAGCCCTATAGAAAAAAAAAAAAAGGCGTCAAGTCTGGTTACCTGGACTCTGGCTAATTTTTCACCTTCTAGGCAATAACACTTTTGATTGTCTGGACTCCTGATGCCCAATACAATGATCCTATATTGTTAACTGTCTATACGTCCATTATGTGCTTCCATGGGTAGACATGAGTAAAGCACTTAATGCTTACTATTCCACTGCTTAATCTGTCTTTGCAATTTCATAAAGATAACTTTGTTATGAAGTTCTTATAATTATTTCTATTGGGGATTTAGGGTTATGGAGATGGTAGGAGAAAGAGAGACAGACAATGTTCTTTTGAAAGCCATTTGTCCTTCCCTCTGCATATTATATAACCTCTAATTAGTTCCAATGTTTTTTAAAAAATCCCTCTGAACCCAATTAAATGATTTAAACATTAAAAATGATTCACCAGTTTTTTTTTCAAATGCTGTGATTCTTCCAAAATTATAAAAGATAAATAAATAAAAAAAATATGGGCTCTTTTAAGGGAAAAATAAACTGGCTGTGCTTTTTATTTTTTCAATATTCTCAAAGAACTGGGAATGCACCTCAAAGTGGGGGAACTTGTTTTGGTGCCATTGGGAACCAGTAACAAGATGAAAATTCTAGGAAGCAACTAAATTCCCAAACTCACAGTTTTATAAACACTAGCGAAGCCTCTGCCTTTAACTGACACAGTGTCAGTACCACCCCTGTGCATACGTTTCACCTCTGTCTGGGTTCGGTTTCCTCTACCCGTTTCTCGTTGGGTGAGCAAAGCCACAGAGCTCTAGCCAGCACCATCCACCTGAGCGTTCTTCTCATGAAGGAGAGACTTTGGGTTTAATTCCCCCAGGAGGATGCCAGCAAGCAGTGCTGTCTGGAGGAGGGCAGGGCTCCTTTGTTTGGCTTTGTAGCGCAGTGCCTCTGACGGAATGGTTCCGGCTGGCCAGAATAATTCATTGCTTCCCAGCTTCTGCACGGGCTCCAGGTCTTATATCCACCTCTGTCCTCAACATTGACTCTCTTCATTATGCACTGTTAGTTTTCTATTGCTACATAATAAATTACCACAAACTTGGTGACCTAAAGCATCATACATTTGTTGTCTCATACAGACTAGGAGTCCAGGGATGGGTTATCTGGATCCTCTGCTCAGGACCTCACCAGGCTGAAGTATAGATGCTGGCCAGGCCTGAGTCTCCTTTGAGGACTGGTGTCATTTTCCACACTTGCTGCTTACGGGCAGAGTTCCGTTCTCTGAAACTCACCTGCCATTCCATGTCACATAGCCTTCTCCGCTGCGTGGAGGGTTGTTTCTTCAAGGCCATTTCAGAGATGCTTCGAATCACTCTGACTTCTGGGAAGCCTTGGACCCCTTTAAAGGGGTTATCTGAGTGGGTCAGTCCCACCTGGGAGAATCTTCCTTTTATTTTACTTGAAGTCAATTGATTAGGGACCTTGATGACATCTATAAAGTCTCTTCTGCCACGTAAGGCACTACAATCATAGGAGTGAAATCATGTCCCAGTCCCAGTCTTGCCATTCTGAAGAGGGGATTAGACAGGCATGTGCCCCAGAGGCAGAATCGTGGGTCTCTCATAGAAGTCTGCCTGCCACATCTACCCCCGCATGCCCTAGGTCGGTGGGGCTTAGTCTTCTGCTTAACGTTTTGGCAGAACAGGTCCAAGATAATCCCTTAATCTTTCTGGAGCCATGTTCTCAATGTGGCCTCCTGCTTTCCTCTCTGGCCCCCCACCCCAGCTCTCTTCTCCCCTTCTCCCCACCCTACCTGGGGAATCACTGCAAGCGTCCCCTCCGTTGTGACCCTTTTCACTTAAGCAGAGCCAGGAGCTCTCTGTACTCCAGACACCAACCCGTGCCTCTGTGCCAGCATCACCCCTTGTCAGTGACACTGGCATGGCTGCCTCTCCTGTTCACTTGCGTGTCTCTTCAGGCCCGAACCTCTGCCACTTCCGTTTCTGTCATCTTTGAGTCCGGTACGATGGAGGGCACGTAGTGCTGGGCAAAGGCTGGGTCGATGAATGGAAGGTCTGGTGTCAGGCCAGCAGACGGTATGTGGGCAACACAGGAAGCATTGTGGGCTGGCCCGGAACATGGAGGTGTGAGGGTGAGCAGTGGAGGTGAGTGAGCAGTGCTTGTGCTTCCAGGGCCAGGTCATGTCATCTGCGTTCAGTTCTGAGAACATTGTAACCTCATGACCGCTTTCTCCATCCTGTGCTGCTAAGCCGAGTTCCTCCTACGCCATGCCCTCACGGCTGCATTCACAGGCTTCTTCCACAATCACATTTCCCTGGAATGCACGTAAGAGTTGGTGCTGGTGAGGGACAGTCAAGTGGTTGTCAAAAATGTCATGATGGGGACCAGCAGTTAGCATAATGGCTATGTGGCTGGACTCCCCCGTAGTCGACTGCGGTTCGCATCCCGGACCTGGTGGCTTAAACTCACACCAGGCGCGTGTGCGTGCGTGCCCAAGATTCCAAGAGGAGAATGGAGGAAAAAGGATTGCGGCGTAGCTATCCCCCCTGGGGGGTGATTTCTCACTTTCTATCTCTCTGTCTTTCTGGCGAGCGCACGTGCCCTATAGCAAAAACCTCTCCAAAAAAAAAAAAAAGTCATGATGCATTTTTGCATAGAAAAACAGAAAAAATACGCCATGACTTTCCCAATGACCCAACACGTTGAAAGCAAGAGATGTAACCATGTTGTGGGGGCTGAGGGAGCATCTATGAAATGCAACCCCAAAACACCTTGTAGAGTTTCTACTCATGCATCTTTTTAAAAATGAAATAAATGAGGCTTTTCCCTCGAAAGAGACTTAAGGACATTATCGAGTCACTGGGAATTTCATGGCTCAGGATGACTCTCTTTAGAAGACTTCCTGGGAACCAGCAGTTAGCGTAATGGCTATGTTGCTGGATTCCCACATAGTCAACCGTGGTTCCCGTCCCGCACCTGGTGGCTTAGAACTCACGTCGGGCGCGTGTGCGTGCGTGCCCAAGATCCCGAGAGGAGAATGGAGGAGAAGGGATTGCGGCGTGACCATCCCCTCTGGGGGGTGACTTCTCGCTTTCTGTCTCTATGTCTCTCTCTGTCTGGTGAGCGCATGCGCCCTATAGCAAAAAAACCTCTCCAAAAAAAAAACAACAAAAGAAGACTTCCTAAGACTAACTCCAATAATCTCTGATCTACTTTTTTTCTCATTAGAACCCAGAAAATGAACCAAGAGAGTAATATTTGGAAAATGCAGACAACGTAAAGGAAGTAAAAATTACCCACAATCTCACCACCCACTAAAAATCACTGCTAACATGACTTGGGAGTGGGCTGGGCTTGAGTTGGAAAAAAATAAATAAATAAAGGAAGAGATTTTACTCCTGGAAAGTACTGCTGGCTTCCTTCAAAACTTGCAACAAACATTAGCTTTGTGATATTGGGTGAAGGAGAAATGTGGATCACATAAAGATGATTTTATATTTGTCAAGATCTACTACCTGGCTGGCAGCGGAAGGGACATAAATGTGGAGAAGCTGATGGTTTCTCCAGTATCCCCAAGACAAGGTGCCCTACTTATGCAAACCCAGGACCAGGCGTAAGGGCCAACTGGAAACTTCAACTCAACATTTTTCCCCCAATTTGCTATAGAGCACACGAGCTTGAGAGAAAGTGAGAGAGTGAGCAACCCCCAAGAGGAATGATCACACCACAATCCCTTCTCCTCCATTCTCTTCTCTGGATTTTGGACATGCACACACACGTCTTGTGTTTTTCAGGCTGCTGGTCTGAAACTTGAGCCACACTATTGGCTATGCGGGATCCAGCCACCTTAACCACCATGCCTCCACCACCTGGCTGGCCCTCAAATCACATTTATTGAGCCCTTCATCTCTCCAAACCCAGAAAAACAATTTTAAAGAGTTAGTTTTTGAAATAACTAACTAAATGCAATGTTAATATTTTAAACAAAGTTGTCATTAGAGTACAGTTAAAGTTTTAATGGCTTCCTCCTCCCCTAGCCTGTATTTCTCTTCTTAGCCTCATCTCTCTGGATTTGTTACTGAGCTTGGAAGGGCTAATATCAGTACTCCCACTGCCATCATCACCCCTGCTCTCTTCCTTTCCTATTTGACACCTGCTATAGCCTGCACCTTGCCTCTTCCTTGTACTCGCTCTTTGGGTGGTCTATTTGCTCCGAGGCCCTAGGTCCCATCTTCTTATCCTCAATCTGTGATCATCAGGCTCCCAGCAGACATTTCCTTACAGACCTCCCAACATATGCAGTTGCAACTCCAAGCTCAATTCATCATCGGAAACCAGCAGTTAGTGTAATGGCTATGTCGCTGGACTCCCACGTAGTTGACCGCGGTTTGTGTCCCAAATCCGGTGGCTTAAAACTCACGCTGGGCATGTGTGCATGCGTGCCCAAGATCCTGAGAGGAGAATGGAGGAGAAGAGATTGCGGCGTGACCATCCCCCTGGGGGGTGATTTCTCGCTTTCTGTCTCTATGTCTCTGTCTGGCGAGCGCATGCACCCTATAGCAAAAAAATCTCTCCCCCAAAAATAAATAAAATAAAATAAATAAATAAAAATTAATCATCACATCTCTCTTCCACCTGACTCCTCTCTCCCCTCCCGCTGCCTCCCGGCAGCTAATCAATAATGCTTGTCAATTTCTTAGAAGGACTAGCCTCTCCCCAGGTACATCTCTAAGTGCTCACTTGTTTAGGTGGGCTATATGTGTTTTCACGTTTATGTTCTTGACTTAAACAAGAATGGTAGAAATAAAAATAATAAGAATCATTCATCATTATTTAAGGGCTGCTATGTGCCAGAGGATGTGTGTACTCACTGGAGAGTGAGAAATAACCCCCCAGAGTGGATGGCCACACCACAATCCCTTCTTCTCCTGAGATTCTGGGCACACTAGTACATGATGTAGATAGGCCCAGAATTCACAACAGCCCAAGGCTGACCAGTGCCATTTCAGGCCTCTGTGAATTCACTGTCTCTGCCTCTCTCTCTCTCTCTTTCTGAAGTGATAAAACAATCTGAGACTTTGAAAAAGTTGAACATTCTGTTTATCTGACTTTTTTTTTTTTTTTTTAGAACAAACACTGGGCTATATTTTTTTGAAGCGCTCTTTTTTATGATAGACTTTTTCTCTCTGATAAGATATCTTAAGCCCACTGAGAGCCGCCCTTCTCTAAACTTCTCTATAAAAGACTGTGCTCGACCCCCAAGCGGGGCCAGAGCTTTTGAGTGTTAACTCTTCCACACCCGTATTAAAGAGTTACTCCTATCTCTCTGGAGTACTGACTTTTTGTTCCTTGGCCATCTGGTTTTCCACAATATTTGGTGCATTGGCCGGGAAGCGAAAATCAGACTGGCCCTTTGAGCCACTGATCGCAGGGTGTCGCCCACCCCCCGGGACAGGCACTGCGGTGCGGAGGGATAGGTACTACCCTCGACTTGTTTGACGGGATCCCTCAGCCGGGGTGCCCACCTGGAGGACGAGCATTCCTGGATCATCAGACTCCAGTTGGAGAGAAGGACCAACTCTTACTCCAGACCTGGATGCATCTTCTGTGCTCATCTCTGGTAATCTGGTAAGGCCCCGGGGATCTACAGAGTCCTATCAGTCAGCCCACTCAGAGTGGAACGGGAGAATGGTACACTCTCCTTCGGCCTCAAGATCGGCAGTCAGGACTCATCCGGTATCAGCCAGCCCGCTCACTTAAGAGTGGAAGAGGAGACTCGTACACTCTCCTTCGGTCACAGGACTGGCAGTCAGGGCTAGAGTCCATCTGGTAATTGGTTGGTCTGTGGCCAACTCTGGTAACTTGGTATGGGGAGGGAATGTGTAACCTCTGAGTGAATGTGAGTGTGAGAGTGAATGTGTCTGTGGTCCCACAGTGCATTGCACCACGGGGCATGAGTGGGTCTGTTACTGCGTTTCCGTGGTGTCTCCGTAAAGACTCAGTGGCGGTATTACACGCTGAGGGCCCCCTTCCCTCTCTACGTGTGTAATCCGGTGGAGGTTCTATATCCAACCGCCTATTGTCAAGGAAACACACAAAGCCCGCGAGGGACACGGCCAGAGCAGATGCCTGAATGGTCTTTCCTTTGGGGAGGACACCCAACCTTTGTCTGTGTTGCGACATCGTTCACAGGAGGGGGGACACAGGGACTGCTGGGAGGGTTTTCCCTGTAGAAGTCTATAGGCAGAGTAGGTGTCGGGTCACAAGTTCTGTCTCCAACAACTGAGACAAGAGTTCCTCTCAACTGGGATGAAAGACACCCTCCCGACCCGTCCTGACTCTCCTACAAAGACTTCCACTACAGAACAAAACCTGCTCACTCTGCCTAGGAAAGGAGAGGGTAGATATCAACCTCTAACACCAGAATACCAACCACAAAAAGGCCAAGAAGAGGGACCTAAGAGAAAAACTGCTGGAATCCTTCTGATTGCAGCCCAGCTCTTGGCCAGAACACCCTCGGAAAAAAACATTTAAACTACTGGCCCTTTAAACAGCCCCCCTTCTGAGAGACTGCTCAGCTTCCGAACCTCTGGGTTAAGACACTCCCCCACCCCCAGCTGCCTGTCCCTTCAGAGTCTGTTAATCAAACACATTTTCTAACCCATGATTTCCCGTGCCTTTTAAAAAATACAGACATCTAACAACTAAAAATGTCAGAAAAAAATCAAGATACAATTAAAAAACCTCAATCCGAATCTTCTAAACCCACTATGCTAGGTTATATGCTGACTACCTTTAAAAGGGTTTTTCTGGGGACCCGCAGTTAGCGTAGTGGCTATGTTGCTGGACTCCCATGTAGTCAACTGCTGTTTGAATCATGGACCTGCGGTTTGAATCATGGACCTCACACCGGGTGCGTGTGCGTGCCCAAGATCCCAAGAGGAGAATGGAGGAGAAGGAATTGCAGTGTGGCCATCTCCCCGGGGGGGTGATTTATCGCTTTCTGTCTGTCTGTCTGTCTTTCTGGCGAGTGCACGTGCCCTATAGCAAAAACCTCTCAAAAAAAAGGGAGTTTTTCTGGTGATTATAGAGTTAAATTAAAACCAGAGAGGCTGTGAGCTCTTTGTAAAATGAAATGGCCCTCCTTTAAGGTGAGAAGGCCAACAGAAGACACTCTACACTTACTCACAGTATAGGCAGTGTGCAATGAAATTACTGACACCCGGGCCACCCCGACCAGTTTCCCTATGCTGACTCCTGGCTACAAGTTGCCCACATTGTTCTACCCTGGGCGTAGATTTGCATTAGAAAAAAAAAAAAAAATCAATGTACGCTATTCTGGCCGCCCATGTCATGTCACACACGCTGGCCTCTGGCCAAAACAAATCCCCTGGTTGGGCCTCTACTTTACAAGACACTCCTGAAGAAGGGCCATTAACAACTCCACTCCTGTATGCCCCTGAACCCGCGGAGCCAGTGATGGAAACTCTGCCTTCATCTGTCTCACCGGAACTACCCAAGGAGCAGGAACAGCTCAGCCCACTCAAGAGAGAGCCCACCAACCACCCCAAATTCCGTGTCCAGATTCTGCCTCACCCGCGGTCACCTGACAAACTACGACAGCCTGAAAAAAACTCAATCTCCAGACGCCCTTATGAAAAGCCCGAGGGTCTCCCCTGCCAGACACAGACGGGGCTATTACAGAAGGCAGAACTACCTTCTATTACCAGCCGTTTACCACTACTGACTTAATTAAAAACACCACACTGCTCCCTTACTCAGAACAGCCTCAGATAATGAGAGATCTCATGGAGTCTATACCCCAAACCCTTCAGCCCACTCGAGAAGACTGCCAGCAACTACTCCTCGCCTGATTAACACAAACGAAATCGCAGAGTCCTTATAACAACAAAGACTTGACTACAAGAGCATGCCCCTAATGATGTAGTAGACGCTGAGGCTGAGGCTAAAACTGCCTTCCCAAGCAAAAAGCCTCACTAAAATTTCCACACTGAAGATGACCATGCCCATCTTAACAAATACCAAGAGACACTCCTACAAAAAATAAAAACTAGTACAAAAACCCCCCACAAATATGACAAAAACGACAAAAATAATTCACAAGAGAGATGAGCCACCAAGACAATTTTAAGAGAGACTCTGTAAAATATACCAGATCTATACTCCATTTGATCCAAAAATCTCCGAAAGCCAACAGCTGACTAATACTACATTCATAAGCCAGCCCCCAACATCCAAGAAAAGCTCCAAAACCAAAAAGATTTTGCTGAGATAAACGCCACTCAACTCCTAGAGATTGCTAATCGAATGTTCATAAACCAAAAAACAAAAGCCAAACCAAACCAAACCAAAACAAAACAAAACAGAAAAAACCCAGACCAACAAATAAAACAAAAGCAGCCCTACTGGCCTCTCTGCCACTGCCACTGCTCTCAGACAACCAGATGCCCCACCCGAGGCATGTGGCTGAAAGGAGTCAAGGACTAACCTTCTCACCCTGCGAAGTCCCGCCTTGCCAGCCCACCCTGCCCAAGTCCTTTCATGGAAGTACAGGGTTCTTCTCATCTTCACCTTTTCCAAACCCTTCCTTTACCTCTACCCCACCCCATCTCCACTGTTCAGTGCAAAGACTCCTGGGAATACCAACATTCTAAGCTGTTAACAGCTGAAGGCTTTTCAGAGGGTTCTGTCCCAGAGTGACAGTTGGCTGAAGGCAGTGAAAGAGAGAGATCCCTCAGGAATGGGCTTGGGGGTGGGAAGGAGAGGAAGGGGGACAGCTGCCCTTAGGAAGTGGTAGACTGCCGGCAACTCCTCCCAGCCTACAAGTAGGGCACGGCGTACCATAGGGGGGTGGGGGGTGCGCCTCGCTCCTCCCCAGCCAGCCTTGCATGCCTCCTAGAGGGTCTACTGCGATCAGCCCTGCAGGGTACCCAGAGACGAATCAGACATGGATCCTGCCCTTGAGGAACTGACTGTCTAGCAGTGGAAAGTGTCAAGTGCATATCAAAGGCAATTCCAAAACTCCTGGCAATTCAGAAGAGAGAAAGATGCAAGTTGGACATTCAAGACGGCCTACCAGAGGAGGTCGCATTTGAACCAGACCTCAGAAAATGGCAGGGACTTTCCACAGGCAGAGATTGGAGGTGGTGCTAGTTATGGTAACGGACACCTTCAGTCCAAAGCTGTGATCTGTTGGGGGAGGGGAGCAGCTCGAGAAGGAAGGGGAAGAGGTGTCTTTTCTATTACCGGGTTGCCAAGGATGATACTGCCTGCTGTAACATTTTGCCCAGTGTTGTCCAGATGAAAACAAGCCATTGTGTACAGGAAGCAATGGCTGAAAGTGGAGAACTCAGATTGGATGTGACAAGTCCCCTCTGAGGACTGTGAGGCCAACCCTCAGCTCCAGCATCCTATGAGTCTGATTCATAGAGGGGCCAAGGCCACACCTTTGGGTCTAGGCAAGGTCTTTCAGTCAGTGAATTTGCTCAAGTGAGTAATGCTCCTTCACAGTGGGATGGGAGCTGGGACCACAAAGAATGAATATGCTTGGGACCATTAACATGAATTCAGAGTAGTTTCAGGTCAATGTTTAACACATGTCTTTCAGAAAAACTGGTAGGGATAAACATTTTGAAGAGTATGTGAGCTCGTCAAGATGGGAAAGTGAGGAAGAGATGGCAATAAGTGGATTTGAATCCCCAAAATGTCCAAGAGGGAGTAACTGGCTAACAAAAGAACCCTCTTCTTTATCAAATTCAGTTTGTCTTTTTCTTTTTGTAGCTATTTTAAATTGTAGCTCTACTATTTTGTGGAGATTACAGAAGGCTTTTTTGAAAACTTCTCTGGCAGTCCAGTCATTACCCAAATCTTAATTCTTTTTAAAATATTTGCGCAACTTTCAAGAACCATTTTTGTTTCATCTTTCATGGCATCACACCCTTTGGGTTTTTGTTCATCAACTCCCTATAGCCAGTATTTTCTCAGGATCATAGTCATTCCCAATGAATGTAGCCAGAGATAACGGTAGCCTTGCAAAAATAGAGCAACTCAGTGCTGTTTATTGCTGGAAAAGAAGCAGACAGAGAAATCGAGTCTAGTCAATCGAAGGATGAAAGACAGAAAACTTGGGCCAGAGACAGCAGTCTTATGTCCTGGGTGGCCTGATGATAAGAGAAGGGAAGGCATGGTAGGGTCTGTATGGAAGGCTATGGCCAGATCTTAAGAACCCTCGGTGTGTGTATGTGTGTGAGGGGGGGGTTTCATTCTCGGCTTGACCTTTTGTACACTCGGCTTGGTGGAAGGAGTCTTGGCTTGAAGGTGTAACCCTGCATCCAAAATAAGGTCAAGCTTGCCCCTGATCAAGTCAGGGCTCAAACAGCAAAACTGCCTTAATCTGACTCTGTGCCCTCTCGGGTTTATTTTAGGCTCAGTGTCTGCCTTTGTGGGGTGAGAACAACCATAGAAGAGTGCCGATAATCTCAGGGTATCAGAGAGAGGAGGCAAATCACAAGGGAGAACTCAGCCACGTTCAGCACAAGAAATGGCCTTTTGGAGATTTCGCTACCTACATATTTTGGCCTCCATGCTCAGTCTTCCCAACTTCTGTCTGCACCTTGTAGGCTGCCTCAAAAGCTCAGCTCTTCTATATCCATTCCAAGTCCAAACGAAATAGCTCTTGAGTCCTCCGTTGGCAGGTTCCTTCGGATCTGACTTCTCTTCTGACAGCTTCCCCACCACCCTGGTTGCTTTGTCTCTCCTTTCTTAGCTTTCTGTTCACTTCTCTTCGTCTCTTTCTCTTTCCTGCTGTTTCTCCGGACACACTTGGCTGGCTCTCAATCTCATTGTGGTTCAATTCAGCTCAAGTCCTACTATTGTTTTCTGCCCCTGAGGGTGATGATTTTCTTAGAGGAATGTCCTTATTACTATATATTTTTAAACAAACAAAAATTACTCAGAGATCCCCACGCATTTGATACAAAAAGGAAGGCAGAGGAGATGGATAGGATCTGGGGGACTGCTTTTCTGTACAGGCTGGGAAGGCAGAACTAGTTCTCAGTAATGGCTGAGGAGGAGCTGTCAGATTCTGCAGGCTTCTGGCCTAGGAGTCTCCAGAGCCCTAGTCACACAACAGGTGTGTGTATGGGGTGGGGTGGGGGGCGGTGAGGGAGGCCCTTTAGGGTCTCCATCTTTTGAAGCACTGTGTTCTGACAATTGACCAGGAAACAAGGGGCCAGCTTCAGGCCAGGCTCCTATAGGTGGCTCAAACCTTTTTCAACCATATCTATGTGCCCTGTCCAGAGAGACTTGCCTATGAAAGCAGCTGAAAAGCACCAGAGTGATTGCTACAAGTCTGAACCCTCAGTGAGAAGCAAGTAGGCTACTTGCAGCCCTCTTGTGAGTTGTGGTTCAGGATATAAGGATAGAGCACTCAGTAACTCATGTAGAAAAGTTCTGGAAGATTCCCAAGCAGTCTGGGCAAGAAGTAAGTTGAGCTGAGATCATGGAGCTGCCTCGATTTTGAGGCACCCCCTAGAAATTTCTTCCCCCATCAAAATACTTGTTACAGATTTCTGTGGAGCAAATGATCTAAATGAGAGTTTTACTTAAAACTTAATACTTCCTGGTGGCTCAGAACTCCCAGGCAGGCTGAAGGAGAAACTGGAGGAGCTTATTTGTGATGTTTGGTCCTGTGCTGTTGGCTGCTATTCCAGCCTCCCTGTGGCTCAGATTGGCTCCGCATCCTCTTGCCTTCACCCAGAGGCAACTGCATAAATTAAAATGATTATATCTCCTTTCTGCTCAGTGAAATCCTACCTCTCCTCCGGGCCCAGCTCAAATGTCACCTCCTCTGTAGAATCTTCCATGAGCATTTTGAGTGTGTGTTTGGCGGGGAGGTGGGGGGTCAACGCTCCTTCCTCTGGCCTCAATGACCATTTAGTTGGG
>NW_006205995.1:1907002-1925684 GCF_000334495.1 Tupaia belangeri chinensis
TTCCCTAAATCTGAAAAGTTAAGATAGCACATAATCAAAGGTCTTATCTCATCCATGAGGCTGTGAACTACAAGGAAATGGAAGATGGCCAAGCATCAAGGTTATGATAAGCTGGAAAGGTGGCATTTGTTTGTTCAGCCATTAAATCCCTAGAAAGAGACTTCCCATTGAGGGGAAATGCATGGAAGGGCTGGACAAAGGCACAGTCAGGTCTGCAGATGTAGAATTTGAGCAGCTGTGGCAAAGCAGCCTTGACCACATGGCCTATCTTTTCCCATTCTCTGGCTGACTGGCTCAAAGGCCACTTTGGAACAACTCTCTCCTAAGAGCCATTAAGAGCTGTGGAGGCAGGAGAAGGGGAGGAAAGACAAATGTCAAAATTCTTGGATGATCTCGGGTAGCAACTGGCCAACTGGGGGATGAGAATGGATGACAGAGCCTTTCACCTTTGGGGTCAGCAGCATGCCTGGCTGCAGGGCAACAAGGCCAAGACATCTGTCAGCTGGGCAGCAGCTCCTGTGAATGAATCGCCTTTGTCTTGTTTGGGGAGGAGGGGACCAGCATGTGTTTATTTGCTCAACAGAAAATCATGTAAACCAGGGAGCAGAGGAAACCATGGCAGTGGCAAGACACTCAGTTGCCCTTCAGGGAAAAGAGGCCATCAACAATGGAAAAGAGTACCCAGGGCCTCAGGAGGAAGGGTCCTCTGTTTTGGCAAAAAGCTCTTTTGCCCTTCTTACAAAGCCCTCTGAGGTAGAAGATTGAGGGAGGCAGAAGATGCCCCTGCTGGCCCCAGATAACTTACCTGAAGCTGGCAGAAAAGGGCATATGGCACAGGCCCACTCCCTCTCCAACTTCCCACGAGCCCCACGGGCAAATTCACATGAACCGTTCAGGCTTTATTTTGTGATTTAAGGAAAGGCAGTGATTCCATCCCCCTGAGGATGAGTCTTTGCTCCAGACCCAGCTCCTTTTTTCTCACTCCCCAGCCCCGCTAACCCCTCAGCAACTGCTAAAGTGGGCCAATGATCATTAGCAGTTGAGCAGTTTCTAAGTCAACAAACTACCCATGCTCAGAGTTCTTGAGAAAGCCAGCACTCAGTTTCAGAAGCAAGTGACATGACTGATGAGCATGAAAGGGAATGTTCTGGACCACTTTTCAATAAACACATCCCTGGAATTCAGTCCTAGAAATGACAGAGCTGGAAGAGTCCTTGGAAACAAACTTATTCCATTTTCCTCCTCCTCAGGCAATTTGCTTTCTTTCTATAGATGAGAAAGTAGAGCAGATGATGGTTCGGGATGAGACCGTGTGTGGAGCTGAGCCAAGTCTTCCTAATTCCCGAGTGGATGCTTTTTCCACAAAGATGAATAAAATGTTTCTGGATGCCCTTATGTTTATTCCAATGAAGCTTTAAAACAGGCCTCATGATAAATATCCAACTAAATACCCTGTCACAAATGTGTACCATGAAGTGGTTGTACTTCGGATCATCACCTGAGGGCATAAATGGTGATGAATGTCAATAGAATTCATCCTATTTGTCAATATTAATACTTAAAACATTAATTACTTGGAATGATTGATTTTTCATAGTGTGGGCTTCATAAAAGTAAATCATTCTACAAACTCTGAACGAAATAAGCAAGCCAAAAATAGAGTAACTTAAACAACAGTTGTGCGTTAACTCTCACGTTATAGTCAGTGGAGAGATAACTTCGGAATATCAGTTGGGGGCATATCAGGAAAAAAAAAAAAAAATGGAATATCAGCTGGGGGCATATCAGGAAAAAAAAAAAAGAGGATCATTTGGTTCTTATACTACCCAAACGGTAGCTGCACCCCAGCTGGTGGATCGTCACCATTAATGCAATTCTCCCCTCCAGTTCCTGCTTTGCTCTCTGAACTTGATTCTGTATCTAGGAGTTGAGGACTAAATTTGGAAGATCTCTCCATTTCTATGTCATGCTTCAAGGCCCAACTCATATGTCTTCTCTGTGAAGCTTTCCTGGGCCCTCCTCCATCCCTCAGAGTGACCTGAATGCTCCTTCATTTTAATGTCCCTACGGCACCCTGTACATAATACCCCTACAGTTACATGGTAAGGTCACCATGCTAAGCTCCCATCAGCTCTAGAGCTGTTTTCTAATTCCTGATCTTTTAGTATTGAAGACTGCTATGAGAAGTTCAGTACCAATATGGGGGCGGGCAGGGGGCGGGGGAAGTGGGGCTCATACCAGGTGGAGTTCACTTGAGACAACATGTGCTCCTGGGGCGGGTAGGTGGCAAACAGGGAGGAGGGTGCAGAGCAGCGGGGGTTGCTTGCAGGAAACCTTGTTGAAATTGTGGCGGCTGAGGTAGATTATGGGGGCCTCCGCATTAGAACTGACCCATGGGTTGTTGAACAGAAGCCTCTGTTCTTTTGGAGGGGGACTAAGGGCTGCAGCAACAGCTCTGAGTCACACAATCAGGAAGACATTGGTTATTTGAGAGAAACAGTCATTACTACCACATACCCTGCCTGGAGAGGATCGCCTATGCCAACAGCTGAACAGCATCAGTGTGATTACTACAAGTCTTTTTTATTTTTTGGAGAGGTTTTTGCTATAGGGCACGTGCGCTCACCAGAATGACAGAGAGAGACAGGCAGAAAACGAGAAATCACCCCCCTGGGGGGGATGTCCACACCGCAATCCCTTCTCCATTCTCCTCTCGGGATCTTGGGCAAGCACGCACATGCGCCGGCGTGAGTTTAAGCTGCCAGGTTCGGGACTCAAACTGTGGCTGACTACATGAAAATTCAGTGACATAGCCATTATGCCAGCTGCTGGTCCCAGATTGCTACAAGTCTTAACCCTCAGTGACAAGCCAGCAGTCCTGAAGTCCTCTTGTAGTTGTGGCTTGGGATATAAGGATATAGCACTCAGTAACTCATACAGAAAAGTTCTGGAAGATTACAAAGAAGTCTAGGCCAAGAAGTAAGTTGAGCTGAGGTCATGGAGCTGCCTTTATTTTGAGGCACCCTTAGAAATTTCTTCCCCCATCAAAACCCCTTTTATAAATTCCTGTGAAGAAAATGGTCTAAATGAGAATTTTACTTAAAACTTCATTTGAGGTTTTGTGGGGGCCTGGGGGTCTTGACCCTGGAGCCAACCCTTGGGTTGTTAGGAAAGAAGTCCCTCTCTTGGAGATAAAGGAGAAAATGTGCCCTACTCCTGGGGACTCCGTGCCCTCAGGGAGGTCTCACATGCTGGGCCAAGGCCGGAGTGGTTTGGCTTGAGACTTATCTGTTGAAGAAAAGGAGGTTAGTATAGTCCTAAACTAGGGGCATATAGTGATACGGGTGAGGCGGCTGAGGTATTTAGAGACCGTGCCTCTTTCTAGGTTCTGCTGCCAGTGGTTTTGTGGCCTTGGTATCTTCCGCCTTCAGAGGGGCCTCAGATGGAATAACATGGGCCAGATGAATTCTAAAGTTCCTTTCAGGCCCAAAGATCTGGGATCCCAGGACTGCGTGAGCTCAGCTCCCACCACAGACCTGTTCCCTGGTGTCTCTGGAGAAGGGAGTACAGAAAAATTGTTACTTGGCCCTTTCAGGCGGAGTTGAGTCAAAAAGTCTTGGCTTCCTGCTCATCTTTACACTGGGGCTCACAGAAAACAAGTCACGCTCCAACTAAACCACTGGCCTGAGGTGGTAAATCTGAAGCAGAGAGACCAAACCAGGAAAGTTTTTCCTTGCATGCACAAAAATTGTTTTCAAAATTGTGGAACCATATTAAACATGTATTTCAGAACAACAGCACCCCAATCATTTCTTGTACTAAGAGGAATTAAAAAAAAAAAGTGGTGGAGGAGAATACCATTTTTAATTTTGCTAAGACATTGAGGGAAAACCCAAATTCTGATCTACCGTTATGGTCTCTTTTTTGGCAAAGAACATTTAATAACCAAAGAAAGTGAGAGGGATACAATAAAGGACTGTCCTTTTCATTGAATTTGGCTTTAGGGAAAAAAAAAAAGTATGTCGATATTTTAGTGAGATGTTTCTCATGGGCGTATACTGACTCATGGACCAGTATTGAGGGTCATCAGTTTCAAGGTGACAGTGTCACCTGATGAAGGCCCATAGACCACACCACTGCCTGTGTGTTCTCTTTCAGGACTGGCCCACACTGTTAAGAAGTACTCGCAACAGTCTCCATTTCTGTCACACCCTGGGGATCTTGATTTGGGAGGGGGTAGTGACAGAAATAGACCAGATCTCTGTCCATCCTTGTCTAGTTCCCTCTGGTTTCAGAGGAAAAATCTCTTCTCTGCTCCCCAGATTCTTTCTCTCAAGACCTCTTCTACCACAGCCCCTACCCCGAAGGTGGCTACTCACGTGTAACTCTAGCACCCCTCCCCTCCGCAACCCGACTGATCTGTTGGCCTCTCCTAGCTTCTCTCCCTACCGTTCTCCTTCTCAGGCCAGTTCCGGGTACACGAGGTGTTGCTGTGGGCCCCCAGCCCCTGTCCTCCCTGCCGTCCAGCTTTCTAAAGCCTTACCCCCTGGAAACAGTTGAAAAATGGACAAGCAATCGGGGGCCTCTCCTTGGTTGTCTTCCTCTTCAACCTGTCTGAATGAAAGCACATTTTCTCTTGAACTAGCGTTTTGCCTTCCTTCTCTGGCCACATCTGACTGTGTTGCTTCTCTCTTTTCTCACTCTTCTCTCCACTCCCCAGTCTCCTCTGCTGCCAAGCTTTGTAGCTGAAGAGTTGGCCAGCTTTTCCAAAGTCAGCCAGAGCTGGACAAGAAGGATCGACTGGCTGGACTCGCACTTCGCTTTATCTTCCCAGAGGCGCGAAGTTGTAGAGGCCGTGCCTCGTTGATGCTCAGTGGGCTAGAGGAAGCCTTGGTCTTTCTGAGTTGGTTTTTGTGTTTTTAGTGCACAGTCTCTTATCTGACTCTAGTCTTCTAGACCCAATGGCCATGCCTCCTGAGAGCCCACAAGGTGGCAGGTCCTCTGTTGCACGGTTTTGAGGACTGGGTGTTAATACAGCATGGTCTCTGCCTTTACAGGAATCACAAGCTCAGGGAGGAACAAAGATGTCCTGGTGGTAGTGAGCAATGTGATCTGACAGGAACTCCATAAGAAGGGCAGGAGGCCAGGGTGGAGTAATGGGGGATCCAAAAGAGTCTGAAAGGACAGCAGCTAGCGCAGGGCTGGTCTGGATGCCAAGGTAATGCTTTGACTAACATTTTCCTTGTACTTCTGAAGCACCCTGGCATTGTCAACAAAGAATAATGTATGATCCTTTTTGGAGTAGAAAGCATTTAGCAGCACTTCACAAAAAATTCTATTGTAAAATTCGGGTTCTACCTCAAATAAATAAATAAATAAAAAGAATGTTGTTAATTCACTCCAAGCCCACTCATCTGCTGAAGAATTTTGAGTATTCAGCTAGAGATTTTTGTGATGAACAAGTAGCTCGATTATTCTAGTTTCATTATACAACGTATCAGGCATTCTTTGGCATCATGGAATTAAAGCACATTTTCTCTGACAAATGGCAACAATATTTGATCTGAAGACAGATCCTACACAAGTGGTTCTCAACTCCACGTGGTTCCATTTGAAAATAAGAGTTTTCTCATGATTTAACGTCTTACCATCTGGTCTCAGCTGGCTCATGCGAGGGAGGATTTTAAACTCATATTGGCTAATATGCTGTTTAAAATCACTTGTGTGAATCCCATAGTTGACAATGTTTTGCATGAGGTGTGAAGCTCCTCAGGCTTGTCCACACGGCTCTGCAGGTCGTCTGGACCCCTCTCCCCATTTTGTCGGCAGTGCTTCTGCCAAGCCAGGTCTTTTCATCTGAGACCACCATGGCCAGTGGAGAACTGGGCCTAAGCTCCACTGGGCATGTCCCTCAGTGCCCAGCAGAAAACCAGAGTGGCCGGTGTGCGGTGATCAGGCCTGCATCCTCTAAAGCTCACAGAGAAAATGACTTTCTTGAACAGTTTCGCATCCATGCAGAAGGACCCCAATCCTCATTGACATGTAGGCAGGGCCCCTGCCAGCCCCGACTCTTCTGTGCAATTTAGCCAAAGTGTCCAGGCTGGCAAGAAAGCAGGCCAGGCCTTCAGCTCTCTGAGCCCATGTATGCGCGTGGTGACTGAAAGTGAAGGGGTCTTTCCCCTTGGAGTTAAACCTTGTTCGCCCCACATACCCACCCTACTAATTGAAATCTGAAGAAGCGGACAGATGACAAATGACAGACTAATAAAGCTGTAAAGGTTAGACATGATTTGCCAGCTTTGGAAAATGCTGAAAGCATCCCATTGAGTTTTGGATCTCCTCTGTGGCTGGCCATCACACAGGAAGTCATTCCCACTGCAGTGAGAAGTGGAGGGCAGGCCTAGATGATCTCCAAGATTCTAGCATCTTACTGGAGACAAGTTACAGGCCAGTGATGGTTTCAAAACCTACGAGCAGCCAAGGACATTGGCATGGAAAGCGAGACATCCTAAAACTGTTGCTGCTGCAGGATGGTCTGTCCAGGGCCCAAAGATCACCCGAGGGGGGATGATTCCTCTGTGAACGTCACAGGGGTTAGCACTGCGGGGCAAAGTCTGTCAGGTTTGACTGTTAGACTGGTGCAGAGGAGAGTTCCCCCACGCCCTCACCCACCTTTCTCGGACCTCTCCTCTTTCTTTTTACTGCCCGATTTCTTGAAAGAGTCCGCACTTGCTGTCTCCACCGCTGCTCTTCCTGGCGGCGGAGAGATGGTAGTGTGTGTGTGACCACTGAGGCCCTGGCCTCGCCTTTCTCCACCTGGCGGTGGCGTAAAGTGTTTGAAGCCGATGGTTTCTCTTCCCGTTTTTCACACTGCCCTCCTTGGACTCCAGGGAAATGGCCCTTTTCTGGTTTTCCTTCTACACTCCTGGCGACTTTTCTGCTTTTTCATTAGCCCCTAGGCTGAGGGTCGCCCACAAGCCTCACGCCTGGGCATTCCCCGGCCCCCATCTCTACCTTCTGAGTTGGAGATTTGACCCACTCCCAGCATTTCCACGAAAACAACTCTCTGATCTGTTTGCAGCCCTCCAGGTCCACATTTCTAACTGCCGCCTGTCCAGCCAGCCCCTCTGCAGGCTCAAAGTTGCCATCTTCCCCTTGGCCTTTGCTCCTCCTCCCAGCTTCTCTAGAAAAGCTCTTCAAGGCTTTCCGTTCACACAGCAGGCTGGAAACCCAGTTGTACACTTTCTGGTGCAGGCTTTGAAGCAAGATCCGTCTCTACTCATGTCCCACATATACCGCTGTGCTCCATGCCAATAAGCACTTGCTAGTTGGTGGACTTCTCTGTTTCTCATTGGCACGGAAAGCTCTCCCAAGGAGGCTGGCATCGCCAATATACTTTCCGTTCCCTTGTATCTCCTCCAGTCCCCATCAGAAAAGTTCAGGGACACTTCTGACATTGGTCCCCTCCTTTCTATCTTGATGGAAATTATCCAGGACCGTGCAGCCTGGTCGCTCTGCCTTTAGGGTCTGCCCACCATGGGTCATATTCATTCCCGACTCAGAAACTTTCCGTGGCTCCACCCTTGACTGCACACCTTTACTTTTAAGATAGTTTATGAATCGCCTCAAACTTGGCTTTCTGCCAGTCTTAGGCTGGCTCAATGATAAGGCATGCTGGGACTTCAGCGATCCAGGGGGCCAAGGGAGGGGGCAGCCAGTGTCCTAGCCGGAGGTATCCAGTCGGTAGGTTGAGTGCAAGGCTCATGGTCTCTAGGGGTGCTCAGAGTGGTGCTTCACTCAGGGCCCAAGGCCAGGGCCATGACAAGTCCTAGACAGAGGAGCCAAGCTCGTGCCCTAGCCGAGCAGCTCGCAAGTCAAAGCCCACTAGAAGGCCAGCTGGAAATCCAGCATCTTGGAAACTAGAGGCAAAATTCCATCCCCTCTGTGGTCCGGAGGAGAGGAAGAAGGGAAGAAGGTAACTCAGTGGTCCTGGGCCCACGGAGGCACCAGTGTTCGTTCTGGACCTGAGGGCAAACCCGCAGCTGTTTGTGTTTCTCCCTCCTGGCACGTATTAGGCCTATATTTTGTAAATGGTGCTTGCTTAATTGATTTGAGTACTTCCCTAGACTCGCCTCTTTCCTTGGAAGGTTCTTGAACCTGTGAACATTGTCCTACAACACCTGTCCAATTGGCATTTTTATAGCTGAAGAAAGATAGGAAACAGTCGGGGTGGTGTTTCGGTTGTAAAATCTCCACCCTGGGCCTAGAGCAGGCTAGGCAGGACAGGCCACGGCATGGACAACCCTCTATATGCTCTTGGAGATTTAGAAATAATAAGAGATTCTTACCATTGCCATTTGTCTGGAAGGTGTTCTTTTTTCTACTTAAAGAACCAAAACTCCCTCTAGTTTAGAGTCATTAAATAAAAGGCCTCTCGTGTGCTGAGAACAGAGTTGCCCTCCTCTACCCTTGAGAGAGAGTGAGAAATCCTCCCCTTGAGGGGAGGGGATGACTATACTGTAATCCCTTCTCCATTCTCCTCTTGGATTTTGGGCATGAATGCATACACACGAGGCATGTTTTTCAAGCTGCTGGATCTGGGATTTGAACCATGTAGTCTGTCATGTGGAGTCCAGTTGCCTTAGCCACCACATCACAGGCTGGCCCCCAGCAGCTTCTGCATAAGCATTCCATAAACTCTATTCTGGATTTATTCTCATTATTGTTAATGGCTAACATTTACTGAGTGCTTACTATGTGCCAGACACTGCGTGAAGGGCAGCACGCTACCTTGTTCCCAGGTGGGTTCTTGGGAAAGCTGAGTAAGAACCTAAAAGAAATAGAAACCGAGGAACCTGGGAAATGTGGGCCCCTGGGGGCTGGGCCAGCCAGGGAAGACTGCATTCAACAACTGCTTTTTCTCTTCCACTCAGCTTCAGGACTGCTATCTCCGCTCCACTCGCTCAGTGGTAGACCTGATGTGCAGTGGCAGACAGGGCCAGGCACGGTGGGAAAGGTGGGGGCTGCACGGGCATGAGCCCCACAGCCTTTGCTGGGTAGGACAGCTGGAAGAGGGACACCCTCCCCCAGCACCCTCCACTTTATTCTACCCCTCTCGCGCCCCTCAACTTCCAGGGGACAAGCTTTCATTTTTTGGTTCACTCCAAAAAGGCATTTAAAATGCAAAGAGCTCTAGCATCAGCATTGTTTCCCATTTATAAGAAGAGATGGAGACTCAGAAAAAAATTTTCAACAAGGGGTGGAGAAAGGATGCCCAGAATCCCTGGCTGTCGGGGAAGAAAGGTAGGCAAGTGGGAAGCTGGAAGCCCTGTGGGCAAACCCCTGCCTTCAAAGTATGGCACAAGGTGTTTAGAGGCCCCACCCCGTCTGAGCTGTGCTGGTTGAGTAACAGGACCGTCCTTTAGCCAGACTGACTCCATCTTGGGCTTTAGCCAGACTAACTTGAACTTGTTAACCCACTTGTTTTTCCCTCAACTTTAATGTTCCCTTTGTATGAACCGGGGGACCACAGTAAGCTACATAGCCTCAGCCAGGTGCTACTTTATAGTATGACAGTCTGCTCACTGAGTTTTATGCCTAAAGTCAGACATGTGTTCATAGATGTGTTTATATCAACTGCACTTACTATCGAAAGTATTTAGCTTAATCAAGATCTTTTGTGAATAAACAAAATGTGAAAAAAAGGTGCGTGTGTGGGAACCCCAGGAAGGCAGAGGTCACAGACAGTCAACCTGAAGTTCAAAACAATGAGGAATGTTTCACCCAGGGAATCAAATTCCTGTTTTGAAGTTTGTTTGCACTCCCCAGCTGAAAGTTTTTCCGACCTATGCTTTTTTGGACCTTGCTCCTGGCCCTCCGCCTCTCTCTTCTTCTAGCAAAGCCCCTGGAAGTTGGCTGACAGGTTGAAGATATTGTTATATGCTTTCTCACGGTGGTCACACTGTGATAAATTCTCCTTTCCCCCCTTCTCACCAACATAGTTGCTTCTTTGTGTTTTCTTGGCCCTGCTTTGGGTCCTTGGACCCAGGGGTATAGGGTCCCTTATCTGGCTACTGTTATTTGGAGCCTCTTGTGGGAAGGAACGAAGAACAATGACAAGCAGGGCCAAGTTCACTTCCCTGTGGATGAGAACATGCCTCTTGGAACATGGAGGAGGGAGCAGGAGTCAGGTGCAGGGGTCCTGCCAGAGCTGCCAGGCCCAGAGCTACTGCGGGATCACATAAGCAGCACCTGGGTGGCTACTCTTCCAAGAGTCCCCCTTTCCTTCACTTGATTATCTGAGAGATGATTTTGGAATTTGGGGTAAAGTCTATTAAGGTGTTTGAAATGTCCAGATGCATATGTTTAGCCGTGGGTGAGGTAAATCACCCTCTTGGAATAAAAGAGCACAGAAAGTCGGACTCTTCCCAACAGCTGGACATGTCTGGTTGTCATAGACCTGTACCCATCACTCTCTCCTTCCGCAGTGTGTAACTAACCCAAACCCCTCGTCCTATAGCATGAGTCCCATTTCAGAACCACCCCCAGGCTCACTTAGTCTACCTTCCATTTCTCTTGACTGTGCGAGGAGGAAGTTGGAGTGTGCGTGGAGTGGGGGTGGCAGGGGGAGGTGGTGGTCGCCGCTGGACTGCAGATCCCTTTGCAGTGTTGGAGGTTGGCAAGGAAGGCCGGGAGATGGTGGGATGTCTCCTCAAGGGAGAGAAGAGAAGCAGGGCTCAGATCTGGAGCAGAGAGGTGCAGCTGACGTGGCTTTCTTTCATGTCGCAGTTAAAGAGAATCTGTGTTTAACAGGGAACAGGCTGTTAGGCCAGGGACTCAGCTCAGGACTTCCATTTTTGGGGAAAACAAGTGGGAAATTGAGGACGCGCAGGGGAGAAGAGCAAAGGAGGAGTCTAAGAAGCAAGGGGGAGACTCCGTGCTGGGCCGCAGTAGCTTGCCAAAGGGGAGGACTGATGACTAGACTTTTCATCTGGAACGAGGAAGCTTGATCAGAAGGATCTGGCTTCCAATAGTGACGCCTTAGGTGCGAGACTCCAGATTTCAGCAAGGGAGCTCCAAGAGTCGGGTCCGTGGAGAATCTGTGACTCTGGTAGCCACTGTGGGGCACAAGGGGCCAGTACTGGGGTACCACACCCCTTCAGACTATGGGGTGGGTGGCAAGTTGGCACCTTACTCTGGGCAGTGGGTAGGGCTACAGCTGCTTGAAGAACTTCAGACAAGACCAGCCTGAGGCTATGCCAGACAGCTCAGCTGTCTGGACCTGAGGAGAGTCAGGGAGGTAGCAGCCAGCGCCAGGAGACGCAGGGGACACAGATCCCTTGGTTGAAAAATCACTCCAGGTAGTGGCGTCTCCAGGCATCAGCTGGCCAGGGATGGGAAGATGAATTAAGAACCTGGTTCATACTCTTGAGAAGTTCAGGATTTTGTTACAGGGGGAGACCAGAGAAAATAAGGACTCCCTTTGCCCTAAGATGCTGCGTCAAATTCTTAGTGCTGGAAAACAATTATACAAAAGTAGCTTCCTGTCTCTTAAACAGCTTGCTCTTTAACTTATGTGCTATCCACATTTAGTCACCTCTGGGCTCTCCCCACTGAGGCATCAGGCTCTTAAAACATTCTACCTTCAGTTCACTCCCAAGAAACACGTAGGTTTTTAGTTGCCGATAAAATCAGCTAGCAACTCTGAACTGCTCTGGCTCAGAGGGCGAGGAGGTGGTCTTCTGTTCTAGCTCATAGTATGAGCACCGAACCATCGAAGCAAACTAGGAATCAGTTCAGTATTGACTTCAGGGATTTCGACTGAATGCTTGGAAGGACAGAGGGGCTCCTGGAACCAGTTAGCCAAGGAGAGAAGAAAGTGGTGGGCATTTGGGAGCAGGTTAGCAATCTGGCCAGGGCAGAGTTGGGGAGAGGGTGTCTGACCTGGAGAGCCTGTTGGAAACGGCCACTTCCTGCAGATCTGTGGTACCAGTGTCTGAGCCATAGCTGCCCAAGGATCCTGAGGAGGCCCCTAGCCCCCTCGGGGAGGTGGCACTTGCAGGATCTGAGAAGGCCCTGTTTGGTGAAGCTCAGATCCCGGTGGGCTCAGTTTCCCGTGCACTCCAAAGCAGCCCTGCCCTGATTTGCTGGAGAAGAGCATGCCCACAATGAGTCCCTGGTGCTTGAGTGTAGTGCCAATTGAAACCACTGTGCCCACCCCACGGTGATCTTCAGTCTTCTCTTTCCAGCTGAAGAGCCTCAGAGTTTTATTTATTTTATTTTATCTTTCCCTTAAAGGATATATTTGCCACTATTTTGATTGTTTCGCGGTGGGGGCTGAGAAGGATAGGGTAGGCGAGTAGTGAAAGGCTTATTATTCCTAAAGGCTTATGTCTCTGATGATGTTCGGGGGTGTCTTGAGGAAGTGATGCGTGGGTGGATCAGATGGTGGTAAGCCCCAATCTTCTCTATCCTGACCTCTACTAATACTCCCCTCCCCCGGGGAAAAACACGGGATAGGACACATCAAAAGCTCTTTCTGCTGGGATCAACCTCAGCAAGGCTGGAGCAGCACCTTCTGCCCTTTCTGGAGGCCTCTCCTGGAGGTCCCCTCTGAAACTTAATCTCTCTCAGGTTGCCCCAGGGTGTGTGTGTCAGGGGCGTGATCTTCTTGTCTGTACCTCAGCCAGTGTGTCTCCTGTGCATGGATCCTTGCCCTGTATTTCCTTCCGGGTGGTTTCTATCAACCTTTCACTGGTTACCTGCTGCACATTGACAAGTCAAGGAGAAATTGAAGAACAAAAAAGTTGGAAAACCCTGAATGTGGTTGGAGTGAGGTAGAGGAGGTGGTGGTATCTTCTTAAGAGGGAACTCACAGTGGGGGAGGCCTTTGGTTTCTTAGGGACGATTCCCTTTCTGCTCTCCAAGGAGAGTGGCCTTGCACAGTGGGCTTTAGACATGACTTGGCTTTAAAATGCCATGCCTAAGTGAAGAAAGTGCTATGTACCTACTGGCTGAAGATTGTGGCTCAGAGAGGAGTCAACCTTCAAAGGGTAAAAAACAAAACAAAACACCTCATGTGGCCGGAGACAGTTTAGTTGAATGCTGCTTGGCCTTTATTCCAGGCAACCTCATGTAAAGATGGGGGTCTGTTCCCGGCTAGAGTGGTGGTGTGTGAAGCGGGTAGAAGAGAGTGCTCACCTGCTGATGAGAATCAGCTGGAGGGGTCATGCGAGTAGACGGAGAGAGATAGGGAGAGAGGGATGGCAGGAAAGAGAAGAAAAGGGAGCTTACTTGATTCGTAAGTGAGCATTGGGCTCATTTTTATGGTGCTTTGCTAAAACTAACGTCTGTTGGCTTACAGTTGCTTTGCAATGTGTAATGACTCCCAATTTTTTATTATTATTATTTTTTTGTCTTGAGGATTAGCAGATACCAGAGTTAGTGAGTTGGCATGGAATTGATTCAGTGTGGACACTGATGTGTGCATCTCATGGGGACGCATTGCCTGGTTCCTGTTTTCCTCCACACGTCCCCACCACACCCTAATCTCTCCTGTTTCCCACCCCAACCGCTGTCTTTTCTTACCCTGTCCACTACTCACAGATGAGACCTGACAGAGAGTAAGTAGAGTTAAGCACCAGCCGTGAGGTCAACCAGAGCCAAACCATCTAGAAGAACACCACTGCTCTTTCTCTGACGGAACCAGAGAAGCTGGGCTGTGCTGGGGGTGCTTACTAGGCTCTGACCTTTTATCGCGTTGTCACACACACCACAGTCCAAGTGCTTCCTACTTTAAATGACTGGTAACTACAGGATAAGTCGGACGTGTGCGTTTGTTCTGGGGCCCTGGAATGGTCGGCGTATGCTTCATTGTGGACTTTAACATGCTAAGGGCTTTCTCGAAGGTCTTCTGGAAGGAGCTGCTACAGCTTCTCCAGTGGAAGCTGGCTGTTACAGTGTTGGTGTGACCAGAGATTTGGGGATTTGGTTGGGAGTGGGTGGAAAATTTCTTTTCGGTAGGGGCGGGAAGGAAAACGGAGGGGAAGGAAAGTGTGCTCTACCAGAAGAGAAGGGGTAGAGAGTTGTTCTGTTACGTAAATTATCCTGGAGAGATGATTCGGGCTCACTGGGGACACCGAAATGCTGTGTCCATTTTCACTCATAACTTGGGTCAGAGGAAGTCATTGCTCAGTTTTTCTGATAATGAATTTACGTTGAGTGTTAGCCCCAGCTGCTTGCACTGGGTGTATGATTTTTGTTTTGTTTTGTTTTGTTTTTTTACTGGTATGTATCTCTTCTTTAATAAAATTTGAACTAGCTGCAAGTCTTTCATCCACTTTGTAGACGAGATGATACTAATCTGACAGTGACCAGAACTAAAGAGTGAACTAAAGAGTGACATGACAACCAGCCCCCTTTACCTTCCCATTCAACTCCTGCCCTTGGCCCCATTCCTCACTTCACATTTTCTTTAGAGTGGGGTAAGGGGGCCCATCTGGCCTTGCTGTTTAGAAAGTAATTGGAGGCAGTGAGCCCGAGGGACCGCGCACAGCGCAGTGAGCATTTTAGAGCTGCCTGTGAACCCTGGTATGTATCTCTTCTTTAATAAAATTTGAACTAGCTGCAAGTCTTTCATCCACTTTGTAGACGAGATGATACTAATCTGACAGTGACCAGAACTAAAGAGTGAACTAAAGAGTGACATGACAACCAGCCCCCTTTACCTTCCCATTCAACTCCTGCCCTTGGCCCCATTCCTCACTTCACATTTTCTTTAGAGTGGGGTAAGGGGGCCCATCTGGCCTTGCTGTTTAGAAAGTAATTGGAGGCAGTGAGCCCGAGGGACCGCGCACAGCGCAGTGAGCATTTTAGAGCTGCCTGTGAACCTGGTGTACCACCATGCTGCCGGCGAGACTTGTGTGTCTCCAGACTCTATCTCCAGACTCTACCTTCCAGAGTTTTCCACCCATCCTTCACCAAGGCCTCCCCTGTCCTCAAGAATTCCATCAGGAAGAGTCAATGGCTCTTAATACCCAGCAGGGAATATGCCACCAAGACAAGAGTTGGAACCCGACATGGGAGAACTGGCCAGGAGCTCAAAGAAGCAGCGTTGGAAACATTGATGGAAAAAATATTTAAAATTGATCAGATGGGAAGGTAGTTTGTTGCTGGAGGGGCTGCTGTTGGTCTCGGAGCTCTGTGCTACTATGGCTTGGGAATGGCTAATGAGATTGCAGCTATTGGAAAGGCCGTAATTTGGCCTCGGTATGTGAAGGACAGAATTCACTCCACCTACATGTACTTAGCTGGAAGTATTGGCTTAACTGCTTTGTCTGCCTTGGCAATAAGCAAAACTCCTGTTCTCATGACTTCATGTTGAGAGGCTCTTGGGTGACAACTGGTGCAATTTTCGCGGCCATGATTGGAGCCGGGATGCTGGTACAGTCGCTGCCCTGTGACCAGAGCCCAGGCCCGAAGCATCTTGCTTGGTTGCTGCATTCTGGCGTGATGGGTGCAGTGGTGGCTTCTCTGACGATACTCGGAGGGCCTCTTCTCATCTGAGCCGCATTGTACACAGCTGGAATCATGGGAGGCCTCTCCACCGTGGCCATGTGTGCACCCAGTGAGAAGTTTCTGAACATGGGCTCCCCCCTGGGCGTGGGCTTGGGGCTCATCTTCGTGTCCTCGCTGGAATCTATGTTTCTTCCCACTACCACCGTGGCTGGTGCCACTCTGTACTCGGTGGCGATGTACAGGGGGTTAGTTCTGTTCAGCACGTTCCTTCTGTACGACACCCAGAAAGTGATCAAGCTGGCAGAAGTGATACCAGCCTACGGAGTGCAGAAATACGACCTCATCAATTCGATGCTGGGAATCTACATGGATACATTAAATATATCCATGCGGGTTACAACCATGCAGGCAACTGGAAGCAGCAGAAAGAAATGAAGTGAACGGCCCTGGCTCCTCCACGCCGCCCGCTTCCCTGCTTGTTGACTCAGGCAGATCCTCACCACGTCGCTCGTTCAGGAGCTGGCACTAAAATGTGGGAGATAAAACTTGTCAGCGTGTCGAAAATGTCCCAGTAATGTGAGGCTTCAGGCCTGCCTTTTCTTAGAATAAATTAAGTACTTCTCTTCCAAATAAGCGCACACATTTCCACTTCTCACGTTTGAGTAATTTTAAAATGTCGTTCAGTTTTCTGTTAATGGAAATTAAAGTATTTTGCCTGTTTTTGAATTCATCAGGTTGAGTAAAGTTAACAAACTTGCATTTGTCTGTGGAATATCTCAGGTGTTATCATAAGTGGCCTAGAGGTTTGCTAAAGGGACCAGAGAAGTAAAGGGTCGCCCACAGCCTGTCTTCGAATACTTAGGATGGAGCCCTTGCGTGATTAGTGGTGCGCCAGTGAGAGCCTCTGGGGACTTGGAAACAGGCGGCTGCTCTTACTGTGGGACTTAGCGCACAGACCAGGGCTGCAGCCCCTCCTGGGCTCTCTCGGGGCACGTGTAACCTTGGCTGGCTTTTTGTTGTCAGGGTGGTACAGGATGTCAGTCGTGTAGAGAATTCCCTGATGAAAATGTGTGTGTGAGTTTTACTTTCAAACCTGCTGAAATAAAAGATCCTTAAAACTGTTCTCAAGATAGAGTATTCAAAACATGGAAATTGTTGTTTTCTGTATGCAAATAATATGTTTGTCATTGCTGAGGGTTTTGTAAATGTATTTACTGGAATGTCTAATTAAATACATGCTTGCTTTTCTCACCTCTTCAAGTTTTCATCTCAAGTATAGTGTGTGGCTACACTTGAGATTATGAAGGCAGTTATTCTTTCAAAATGGTTGGGTTCTTGTATTTCTTAGACTAAGCACTAAAAAGCAATGCTAAACTAATTTTCTTTATCAAATATACCAATTAATGTGTAATAGAAAAAAAAAAAGAAAGTAATCGGAGGGCTAGTGAGCATGCACGTAGAGACATGCACTCCACAAAGCTGGGAGACCACTCAGATGGGGAGCAAAGTGGGTAGAAGGCTGGATACTAAGAAGGGCTATGACTGGCCGGTGCCCCAGCGAGGGTGGAATGTGGCGTCATGGCCTCCATCTACTATTAACAAGGCAAGGCTGGAAGGGGGTGAGCTCAGAGAAGGCTGTAATCCCAGGGCTCGAAGTCTGCTCCCCGCTAACCCTGGCCTCCATGTCTCAGTCAAGTCTTAGCATCCCAGAGGTCCCTGTGGATGGTGACAAAGATTTTTGTCCAGAGTCCAGAGAGCCAACCTGTACGGGGTAAGCTTGGTTGCGCACCTCTAGCCAGCACTAGCAGCTGCCCCCGGAGAGCAACTTCTCGGCCTCCTCAGCATGTCCTGCCTCCCAAGGTGCCCTGGAGTTTAACTCGAGGCTCTTGTACTTTGCTGCCCTCTAGCCAGTACCAGCAGCTGCCCCCGGAGAGCCTCCTCAGCATGTCCTGCCTCCCAAGGTGCCCTGGAGTTTAACTCGAGGCTCTTGTACTTTGCTGCCCTCTGCTGCCCAAATTCCACTCTGATCACCGCTGCTGGGCTGGATGTCTGGAGAGGGCTTCTCCAGGGCAGGCTGGACCCCAGCGCTCGAGTTTCTCAGAGTAGGTTTCTGCCCAGCACGAGGCATGCGACAGGGTACAAGTCTTGGAAAAGTGACCTTTTATCATACTGGCTGAGCCTCTTCTCTCCTCCCTCAGGACCCCCAGGGAGTGTCCTAAATACTCAAAGCAGCCTCCTCCCCTGCCTTCCCTAGCAGGTCATATTTCTCTACAGGCTCTTGGGCCTCTCCTGGGAACAGTTCCGGGAAAAATAGGAACAGAGTTGCAGTCACTGCACTGGAACCTTCCTTGGAAAGGAGTGGATCCCTTCTACCTTCTAGGTAAATAGGGCGCTGTGTGAGCCTCCCTAGAAATGGCGTCTGTGGGGTTTTGAGCCAGGAGAGATCACGCCCTGGAGGAACGGCTAGCTGATGGGCAGAAGGCAACAGACAGCAGCAGCCTCTCTGGGTGCCAGTCAGGAGCAGCAGCGCGAGGAGGCGCCTGCAGTGAGGGTCATCCGCAGACGGTTCCTCTTAGTGCGCCAGCTCCTTGGTCTGAGGCAGGCATCCACCGTTCCGGGTTCCCATAGAATTACGGAAGTGGCTAAAAGGCGGATGAGGGGGTTTCATGTCCTGGAGCTAAGAATTCAAAGTGAATGGACACAAGGCAGGAGAGGCAGATGGGGGCCGCAGGAGTGGAGGAACCGGGATGGTGGAAAAGAAGGGGAAGGCTTTTATATTCGGGTCTAGGTCCAAAGTGGGAATATCTGTAGTGTATGCTCGCTCCATGGAGGGAACCCAGTTACCTGAGGCCAAGGCTTAAGGAGTAGTTGAGCCTCCTCAGACCCGTCACTCCTCTCTCTTTTTCTCCTTTGAAGTCAATGAAAACCTTTGAACAGGTCCTAAACGCGAAAGCCCTATGCAAAGTGCTTGGAATTGGGGAAAGAGACGTGCCAGCTAGTTTCTGCTTTGAGGAGTGTGCCATGGCGTTCACTGACTGATTCTTTACCTCTCCCTCTCTCATTCCTCCCACTGGGATGTCCTAGGCCCCGACTCAGTACTCAGGCATGTTGATGTCTCTTGCCTTTTGCTACCCCTCATTTCTTCTATCTCTGATCCCTTCCATTC
>NW_006205995.1:1925715-1938642 GCF_000334495.1 Tupaia belangeri chinensis
TCTTTCCCAACATGTAGGCAGCAAAAAGAACTTGGAGGTATTGGAAGGAAAAGACATTAAGGAGGAGGTGTCCTTAATGGGCATGGCTGGGTTTATCCTGGGACACTCTAAGGGCATGTGTCCATTTTCACTCCTAACTCGGGTCAGGTGAAGTCATTGCTCAGTTAGTCTCGTAATGAGTGTCTGCTGAGGTCAGCCCCCATGGCTTGCACTGGCTGTGTGTGTGTGCATTTATTTTTTTGCTGGTATATCTCCATCTAAATGATTTCAAGCTGGTTGCCCATCCTTCATCTACTTTGTAGACGAGTAATGGGAAGATGCTAATCTGACAGTGATGACCAGAACTGAAGAGTGATATGAGTACCAGCCTGACTCCCGCCCCAGCCCACACTCCTCACCGCTCCCTTCCCGCGTGCTCATTACGAGATGCTTTACTGGTCAAGCCGAAGGCGCCAAGGCTCCTGTCATGGCAACCACGCTAGTAAAGGCAAAGTTCTCTAAGACCCTGTGTATGCTTCTTTTTAACCTCTTGATTTTTAACTCCAGCTCTTTGGCCTCTTAATGGGGGCTTTCTTCTCACCTATGATGAGATCAGAGACCTTGAAGGATGGAGAAGCAATGTAGGGGGGAGTTTGGTTATGGAGTTAGACAGTGAACAGCTGTTTTAACTTTATTTTGTCCCCCCATCCCACCACCCCAATCTCTCATCCTACCTGTTAAGAAGCTTGAAATGGCACCGTTCCTTTGGATCTTAAAGGAATTTCAGATTGGTCCACTTAAAATGTATCTCTAAAATGCAAATGTCTCTGGGAGGGGTGTATTTGGCTGGCAGTTCATTTGAGCAGAGTGTCTCCATGGGCAGAGTCGCCCCTAAGAGGAAGTGGAAGACCCTCAGAGCCAGACCTTACCTGCGGAACCAGTTGTATTGATTCCTATCTCTGGCTAACACTGTATCTGAGTACAGGGGAGAAGATAAAAGGTAGATTTTTATCCACATGCCACCCCCCCCGCCCCACCAGCATGTAAATAACTGGCCCTGAAGAAGTGACCACTTAGTAATATTCTCACTAAAAACATCTGGCTGAAGGCTAAAATCACTTCTGATTTCCAACTTCTATTCTCTCCACAGTTTCCTGTGGAAGAGACTAAAACAGCCTCCCAATTCCCACAAGTTCTTATACTCTAAACTGCACTCAAGTTTGCCTGGTACAGGTGTCTGTGTGTGCCGTCAGTCTGTATTTGCAACCGGAGTCCAGGACCCTTAGGGAGGAGCCCAAGTTTCAAAGGCAAGCCTAGTACAGCTGCAACTCCGTCCAAGGGAGTCCATACCGTTACTTTCTGTCCAAGGGAGCAAACGCACAGAGCGTCTCTTCTCTTCATGGTCCGCTTTCTATTTGTGATCAGTAATTGGCTTCTCTTGGTACGCTGCGATCTATTACAAAAGTCAGATATTCAGAGGGCGAGCTGAGACGACAAAATGTGGCTATAATTTATGGTGGCCCCTGACATATATATTTTTTTTAAATGATTTGGTCTCTAAGCAACTGATCTCTTAGCAACAAGAAGCACCTTTATAAAAGATGGCACACAAAGCGTGATTGCCAGAAAAGCCACCCGCTTCCTAAACAGCCGCGCATCCTTAGCAAAACTCACCATCTGCAGGAGTCCAAAAACTAGAAGTGACCAGGAGACCCAGGTAACTTTGATATTTGCACGTTTTCCTGGAAAAAAAAAAATGAAAAAACAAAAAGCTCATGCAACTATGGAAGGAAATAAAATTCTTTGAAATGTGTTCTTTGAGACCTTATTACCTAGTCTTAGCTAACTTCTAATGATACAATGTATTCTTGATTTTTTTTTAAAGTAACTCAGACATGAATTTTTTGATCGGAAAACAGTTAACTTGAAATATTTCATTGACATGAGAATCGAGAGGGGCTTAATCTATGCTTTTTCGTGTTTACCTTTGAATCTGCAGGGAAGAAAATTCACATTGTGGCAAAATAGGAGCATGCATGGCAGAATGTCACTGTACGTGGAGTACTGCACTGTCAGGGAGAAAAGTGTATTTTTTTTTTCTGTGTGTATTTTTTCAGCTGCTGAAATATTAGTAGAATGAATTTACTTCTAAACTTCAGCTTTTTAACCCAGGGTGCATCCCAGTAGTAATGGTTTTTGTTGCAAATACCTAAGGGCTGGTTTTCTTTTCTCTCTTCCAAGCACAAAAGTCAGCATTTTTCTAGTTGTTTTCATTGCTGCAAAAAAAGATTCATTACAAATTATGAATGATATCCACGTGTACCTTATTTTGCTTTCTTCAGGTACCCAGGAGTTGAACATTTAAATGTCTTTATAGAAAATTGGAACTGGAGAAACACTTATTTCCTCTGTTATCCCTTCCATTAAGATTGTGTAATTATAAACCCACTTGGGGTACTCAAAAGTGCGTTAAAATGGAGATGTTTTATAAAGGAGAAGTAAAAATTTTCAGTTGAGCTTGGAAACACTGTTATATAGAGATACTATAGATCTAAGCAAACAGACTCTGGAAAATTGTAGTTTCAATGAAGACAAGCCGGGATGGTAATGCCAACTTTTGGTTTTTAAGAGAACCCGTCCGTGCCACTTTTCTTTAAAATGAACTGGATGCAGAAATCTTGGAGTCAGAAAATGGGAGACTTTGAATGCAAAGCGTGGCAATGAAGCAGGCATTCAAAAGCAGAACAATCCCAGAAAATTTGGGACTTACGGTTGTTCTGCTAAGAAAAGGCACCTTCATAGCACGATATAATTACACTAGATTTAAAAAGCTGCTTACGACTTGTGTTTCTGTTACTACTACCAACTTCAGGCAGCAAGAATTACTTTCTTGTGATAGCTTTGCTTGGAAGTTAGCAATCTATTCTAAGTTGAATTGCAGACGCTGTGTGGTTGCTGTTGAACAAGGTACTATGAAAGCACAGAGAAATAGTTTTGTCCTTCAGAAGTCAAAATTTTATGTACTTCCTTCGGAGTGTAGTACTTACCATAGAAACACATTTGTGACTTTGGGAGTTAAAAAATTTGAATCAATTACTTTAAAACATAACCTCTATTGGGGTGTCTAGCTGTGTCTCCCATTCCAAGAGTACTATAGTCTTTCAAATGTAAAGGGAATGAAAATGAAAGCAAAGATATGGTAATATTTATATTGCAGTGGCAGCTGATTTCTTGCAGTTTTTTTTGTTTGTTTGTTTGTTTGTTTTTTAAGATTTTCAAGTCAGTCGCTAAATTCTTTGAGGTTCGTGTCCTCTGCGTTTTGGCTATTCTTAAGGAAACAAAAGGAAGCACTGGCACTGTGGGACTTATTTTGGCTGACTTCTAATGAGCCAGCTGACCGAGATGGACTCACAATTGCTAGCCTCAAGATAAGTTAGGGAATTCTCTGAACAGACTGCCCACTATAGACAGACTAAGCTGTTGGATAAATTCTGAGACGCGCTCACTCACACATGCACACAAGTGGTCCCAATGTAAACCAGGAGAGCAAAGCAAATCTATCAGCTTCCTGGGGAAAAGGGGAGTTTTATGAGTGATAGTTTTTATCATATAAAAGTTACGATTCAGTTATTATTAAGTGTCTAAAAGTCTTAGACGCACTTGCTGGCTCTTTTCCTTCAAATCTTGGGCTACTGGGGTGAGGGGTGGGGCAGGAGAGGCAACTGATTGACAGTCCTGCTGTCCGGGAGATCTGTGCTGCAAACAGATTCATCTCTTTGGGCACTTTAACCTGTGAATTGAAATGACCAGGCAGGAACTTGATCAATTATTACACGACTGGCCATTTGGCAGAAAATTTCTTAACCTTCCTACATGAGCCATTCTTGGGATAATTAATTCAGTCTGTCTGGTGAACAGAAAGCAAGAGCAGAAAACTCCAGCTGCCAGTCTGGGCCAGGTATTTCCCAAATGGTAGCAATTTGCAAGATGCAGTTTTGTTTAATCCTCACAACAAATGAGCAAAGGTGTAGGACTCTCCATTTTACACATGCGAGCCAGGCTCATCCGTCGGCCAAGATTTTACCTCAACGTGGCAAAGTTGGGGTTTAAACCCAGGATAGTCTGACTCCCAAGTTGGTGTGTTTTCCTCATGTCACAATGGCATAAGCAACCATATTGAATTGTCACTTAAGTAGCCCCTTCCGTCTTAAGAAAGCAAAACATAAGAGAGGGAGTTGGAGGTGGAGAGTCTGTCATCTTTTCACAGAAGAGACTCTTTAACCCCTCGTTCTGTCATCTTGACTCAGATTGTGGGTTTCTGAGAGCTGCCATTGGCTGTGAACTAGAGGCAGCCACTCTGACAGACTGTGGCAGTGACGGCAGTGCATGTGGCCATTCCTTGCCATGATGCACATCCCAAGTGAAGTGGGTAGGACTTGTTGGTGCACCCTTTCTGTGTTAACAGAAGAGAATCTGAGACAGGGCTTCCTGGAGGGCATCCCTGGACCACAACGGTTAGAGACTGCATAGGCAGAGAGGAAGCAAACCAAAACCCAGAATGAAACAAGTGACGTGCCACCAAACTGAGGTGGAGGAGAAGAGAGCCCAGGTGTGGTTGGGACAGGAATGGGGTTAGGTGGTTGGTGGTAGTGGTGAAATGATGATCGAGAAATCAAATCAGAGCTTTCTCCCAAGGACATCCCCTCAAAGTTGCAGGTCTGCTGTGTCCTGTCCTCTCTGACTGACGGTGTTACCTCCTCTTCAACTATTTTTAACAAAAGGATCAGACTCAGGAGAGTTCATTTAACAAAACCATATTTGAGTAGATTTATAGGGAAATGAGGGCCCAGACAGCTATGACCATCCCTGAAATACACACTCTATGCGTCCCTATTTTCTTTTTTTAAAATTCTTACATTATTCAGGTCAAAGTGCTGCAGTGTCTTGCCCATAGCTGGATAGTTTATGTAGGTGGGACTTGAGCTCAGGTTCCTTAACTGGAAACCTATGGTTCTTTCCTGCAACTAGGAAATAAGATGGCGTTTGTATATTTGTATAAATTCTAAGGTGTGATGTGGATCCAGAAAGGTTTGAGGTTGGAGGTGGCCTACCTTGAACTTGGCATGATCAAATAAATACAGAGGCAACTCTTCGCCTGCTACACTTGAAACTATCCTCAAATGAAGGACTAATACTCCCACAGGGTGTAATAGGCAGCCTTCCACTTCTTTTTCCAAGACCTCCCTACAAAATATCCTACCGTTAGGTAATTCTTCCAACCATGAGTCAGAGGGCTGTTGGACAGCTTAGGAAGTCTTTAAAAATATATATATGGCTAGTGGTAGGTTACACTTTTTTGTACAAAAATTAGTAATATTTTTTTTCTTTTTTTGTGCAAAGCTTCCAAGCATCTGCATACCTCTACTTCCCTAGGGTTCTTTCTTGTCTCCAAAGAGATACTCCCTCTCTGAGCTCCTGCCCAGTACATGGTGCTAGGTCACATGTGGTGAGTGCACTGTCATCATATACTAAATCCTCCTCTCTGCATAATGCACACAATGTCTCTCTTTATCTAGCAATTCTAGGTACAAGAAAAGGGCCCCTTACCTATTCTAATTTCTTTAAAAAGCATATCGTTCTTAATCGGGGAGCTGGCTTAGAGGTTGTTTACTTTGCACTTCTCACTTAGCAGGTGAAGGCACTAGGTTGAAGTGATATTCCCAAGGTCTGTGCAGCTCGTCCAAGCTACAGAGAGCTCAGTTCTCTTGACTGCCCAGTCCAGTGCTCTTTCCTTAGTTACGTAGCAGCCGTGACTTCTAAGAAGTTAGTGAAGTACAGACTATGACTCCTACTTTACATGTTGAAAAGCGAAAGGCATAGTTCAGTTAAGGGACCACTGCCACTCCAAACACAGAAAAATGATTGAGTCTATGAAAGTGACTCGGGATTCATCACTTCATTCTCCCTGATGAACACAAGTATGTGGAGTTCGATGTTAAAAATGAACACATCGGAGTATCTGAAGGCTATTCATTTCTGATGATGATTCTAAAAGCGTAATGGGGAAGGGTAAACTTACATGTGTTCAGTTCCTCATGCCATGTTCTGTGCTAGGACCTTTACCTCGGTTTTTGTATGAAATGCTCGTGACCTATGATGTCAGTATTCTGAGCACCATTCTCCAGGGGAGGAAGCTCAAACTCTTCCACACTTTAAAAACTTGCCAAAGAGGGGAATATCATAAACTGGTATTTGTTCATCTAACATCTATTTATTGTACTCTGAAGATTTGCTTGGTCCCAAACCAGATCTTAGTGATAGAAAGATAAATAAAAACATGACTGTTGTCTTGAAGAAGCTCATAGCCTAATGATGCTCATTCCCAGTTAATTTGGGCACTTAGGCTTTGCAGGGCTAGTTCAATAGTAAACAAGCTATTTACTCAGTTGGCGCTCACGGTGTGTAGAATAAAGGGGGGGGGTGGGGAGGCCTGGAGAATGGCAGGTCACATCTAGGGGGCAGCAAACATGGGGTGTCTTCTGTTGGCTGAAGGAGTTTCATACTGTGGAATAAGATAAACAATGAGTCTGGTGCTAGAGGACAGTGGTAGAAAACCCTAAAGATCCAAGGAGTTTAGATTTAGTGCATAGAAAATGGGGGGCCAGTACAGAAATATTTCAGTGATGTAAGTTCCAAGTTTTAGATTGTGGATACCCAACCTATGACCAAAAAAGTACAAGAGAAAAAGACATTTCTTCATATGATATCAACCCTATGGTCCTAAAAGATTAATCCTCAGACTAATTAAGGGTGGCAACAATCACAGATGATAGAGCCCAACTCAAAACTAGTTCAACTAATTGGCTAGGCTGGGTGATTAGATGGGAGAGGGAAGGAGGAAAGAAAACAAAAAGGATGATGGTGTCCTTGGAAGGACAAAGAAATGTGGAGATTAGTTACCTGCGTGTGTAGCATTCTGGTGAGTTTGTTTGTCAAGAAGTTGAAATTTTGTAAATATGCCCACCCTAGTGGAGAAATTCCTTAAAAATGTTGAGCATTTCCCCAAAACTACAAGTCAAGACACACTGGGTCTAAGAAAACATTTGTGTTCTTCCTGGTGGGTGAGAAGGGGAGAGGACATCATTTAGATGTGACACAATTAGATTTGTCAAGCTACTATAAAGGTTCTATGGGGACAGGTGTGTGTGCTGTCCTGGAAAACCCAGAAGGCCTGCAACCAGAACTTGAGACAACTGCAGATGTAGTGAGTCTTGCTCCTGCTCGTGCTTGAAAAGAGCATCTCTAAGAATGAGTATAGAGAGAGACAAGACAGAAGACCTCAGAGTGAAGACTGGATGACCCTAGATGACTGCAATTAGGATGCACAAAGAATCAGGACAGAAGATGGATAAAAAAGTGATTAGAGACTTTGGAAGAGAATCAGAAGCAAAGTGGGTCACACAGTTCCAAGGAGAGGCTCTTTGCAAAGACGGCAGAGAAGTAGGAAATTCTGAGTCTTGGAAACAGTTTTACTGATAGGGTGAGAGAGAGGTCACTATTTATCCTCATAAAGCAATTTGAGTGAGACAGGGAGGTGGGAAACTAGGCTTTGTGGCAGGCATGGAGTGAATACGAGAGTCTGGTCAGGCCTCCAGTCCCACAGACCCATGTGTTGAAATGAATGCAAGATAGTCAGTCGAAAGACTTAAGTCTCAGTAGAGGCCCATTTTGGAAACTGTCCACCTATGTGGACTGAAAATAGTCAGCTTTAGGTAGGAGGAAAGAGCATGAACACTGGGGTCAGACAGTCTTTTTTTAGTCCTTCCTCAGAAAGACACCAATGGTGAGATTAGACCAGAGAGAGTTTATCTCTATTTCTTCATCTTTAAAATGAAGCTACTTGTAAGATATTTTTTTCTTTTTACTTTTAAAGACTGAAACAAGATAAAAACGCCTATAAAATATGGGGGAGGCACTCAGTAAATACCAATTCCCAGAAAAAGTGGTTGAGTAAGCTGCTACTTGGAATCTTTAAAGTTCTTCAGAAACTTCTGTAAGCTTTTTGAAGGCAAGGAGGTTCCAGGCAGAAAGATGGATGCTGATATGAGGAGCTTTGGCTACCCAGGCCCCACTCTGATCAGAGCACTGGCAGCTCATGAAAAATCTTTTCCAAAAATAAAAAATGGGAGCAGAGAGAGCAGAGACAAAACTACTGGGAGTGGTAATGAATTTAGCAAGGTTTCAGGATACAAGGTGAATATACAAAATTCAGTTGTGTTCTTATAGATGAGCAGTGGTTAGCTGGAAAATATCATTTTAAAAACAATTGCAATATAGCAGTATCAAAAACAAAAACAAAAAAATCTAGGAGCAAATCGAACAAAAGCAGTCTAAGACATTTACACTGAAAATTATAAAACATTGCTGAGAGAAATTGAAAAGGACCTAAAGAAATGGTGAGAAACATCATGTTTGTGGATAAAACCCAACCATTAAGGTGTCAGTTCTGCCAAATTGATCTGCAGAGTCACTTAAAACTCCAGCAGCCTTTCTAGGGTGTAAAAATTTACAAGCTAATTTCTAAAATGTGTATGGAAATGCAAAAGACATGGCATAATAAAAGTGTGTCCATTGGGGACCTTTGGAAAGTGATGAAAAGATTGTATTAGATATACAAGAGGTTTATGGGGGTCAAAGGTTTATGGGGGTGTCATTGCAAGAAAATGCAACACTCTGAGAAGCTGAAAGTTTGGGGTTCACATCTAGAAACCCCCTGAGTGTGATGAGCATACATGTGCCCATGATCTGGTATAGGCTAAGGCTGGGGACTGATCATGGCATCAAGATCCCGTTGGGGTGCTGTTTTCCCTGTAACTCTCATTCACGGGGAAAAATAAATAAACTGGAAAAATTAAAAGAGGTTTATGGGGGAAATGACGAGGAAAATAAAAATAAAAGCTGAGGGAGCAGGAATAGGCAAGGGAGATTTCAAACCCCAATGCAGGTATGAAATCTACAAAAGAAGAGAAGGAAGGAAGAATTGTGTGGAAAGACTTCAGACCGTAGTATAGCCAGCAATGAAGAATCCCCAGGCAAAGTTTGCCTGTTGGAAGAATCCTGCATAGATTGGAGGGAGCTACCTCTGGTACCTCTATCATACTTAGTCAGTGGTTAGGAGCTACTCAAAGAGATGTGGCCTTTCTGTGAACATGATAGTGCCACCCACATGGTGGGCCTGTCATCTCTGCTCTCAGTAGCAGCTTCTCTTAAAGGAGATCTGAGTAGCACATCTCCACGGCCATTACACAAAGTAATTTTTAGAAAGAACAATGTTGGGGGGAACTCATTCTCCAATTTACTGGCCTTGCCTTTATATCTCAAGACTTGTTATAAAGCTATAAGAAGTAGAGCAACTGGAACTCTCATATTCTACTGGAGGGACTACACTGAAACTTTGGAAGATAGTTTGGCAGTTTCTTGAGAAATTAAACATGTAAAAGAACATGAAATAAAACAAGTAAAAAAATAAGTTAAGCATATTCTGTACCTGTTATACCACAGCCATCCCTGTCTTGGATTTTTACACAAGAGAGATAAAACATGTCTACATACAGACTTACAAACTAGTTTTTGCAGTAGTCTTATTTTACATAGCCAGAAAACTGAGAAAAATATCCAAGTGTTCATTAAGTGAATGAATAAACTACAGTAGATCTACAGACTAGACTATTACTCAGCAATAAATCTGACAATCAACATGCTGATTGAAAGAAGCTAAACAACACCAACAAAAGAGTATAGACCATATGATCGCACTGATAGAGATTCCTAGAAAGTGGAGATTAATCAGTAATGACAGGAAGCAGATCAGTGGTTGTCTGGGGTTAGGGATGAAGGAAAGATTATAACAGGGTAATGGAAATTACATGTTATTTTGATTTTGGTAAATGATTCGTACAACTGTCTACTTGAAATATTCGAGTCTATTGTATGTCAATTATACCTCAATAAAGTGATTTAAAAGGAATGGGGAGATGGACTCTGATGTAAGGAAGGCAACCCAATGGAAAGGTTTGAAAGTTCCCTAGAAGAAACCTAGGGAGAAGTGAGTCTGGTGCTTTGCTTTCAGATTTGTCCATTTGTCCTTTCCCACCAGTAAGGGAGACGAGGAAGGGGGATCAATGCCCAGCACCAACCCTCCATGACTTCAAGTTTGCCTTGAGTGCTTGGTTCAGGTAATACAAAGATCCTTGCTCCAGACAGGGGAGCAACCAGGACTGGAGTAAGGACGATCAGCCAATGTGGTGACAGACACAGGATCTGGCTCACAGGAGGGAGCCATGCTTGGGATTTAATGGTCTGCAATCACTGTATTGAGACTCTCCATCATTTTATCTTTGAATTTGTGTTTTGTAAGTAAAATGCAGTGGAACAGTGGGCATGCTGGGAACTTGGACTTTTGGCTCATGAGGACTCACATCTTCTGTCTCTTTCCGGATGGGTTCTTGACTGGCCCCACCTAGTGAACACTGCTGCCCTTGGCCCCTGGCACTGACTTAATCCCCAGCATGGGGCAGGGTCAGGGCTGGGCTCACAAGGGGACTGAGTTGCAGGATGGGGATGCCTATGAAGGCATGCTTTTGGCCCTCTGCTCCCCACCTCCAAGTATCCCTGTGCCCAAAGATCAAGGAAGAAAGGAAAAGTCTCTTCTTTTTTCCTGTTTTTTAACAAGGGTCTGCATTTTCATTTTGCTCTGGGCCAGGCAAATTCTGCAGGGCCCCAGCTGGAGGGCAGCCTGCTGGAGGTTGCCACAAGTAGAGGATCTGGGTTTGCTCCCCTGAGCTTGCAACAGTCCCTAGGAGAAAGATTTGGCTCAACCCCCTTACCCTGCTCAGGAGTGATAGAGACCACAGCCTGCTGATGAGAAGTCTAAACGTAGGACAGAATTATTCTCTTCAGCATGAAATGTGTCAGGGGGGAAGCAAGGAAAGTTCTGTCCTCATTAGATTTTCTTCCAGATGCAGACCGCCCTGTTCTTTGATTCCTCTCTAGTGCAGAGAAAGGGTGAAGGTCCCAATTTGGTATTTTTGAAAAAAGTAACCATGACAACAGCCAAGTTGAGAGAGAGAGAGAGAGAGAGAGAGAGAGAGGCAAAATGCATAAAGCTTGCTTTTAGTGCCTTGCCTCTCCTTCCAGAATGAAAGCTCCTAGTCAGAAAATGAATCAACAGCAACCAGGGAAGCCCTGACCTAGGAAACCTTCACGTGCCCATGGGCCCTTCGTAGACTGGCAGTGTCTCCTTGATTTGTCAGTTCTTTTCCCCCAGCTTTCTGCACAATTAGTGGCAGGTCAACTTGAGAAAGCTTGTTCTCGAGGGATGAGAACAAATCTGAGGTCTTTCACTGAAAAAGACCCTACATATCTACGAAACTCATAGCAGACGTAAAAGGAAACTCAGAAAGGCTCCCTGGAACGTGCCAGGGCCTGACAGAAATTTTGCGCTAGTCCTTGACTCCAAGGATTGAATGACGGCAGGCGGAAGCGTGTCTGCCCCCATCTAGATGAAGAGGGAAGTGCTTCTCTTTCCTCCCACCTGGCTCTTCTGTTAGGACAGAGCAATATAATCTTCCTGGGCAAGAGAAGTGGGCGACCTGGCACCTAAACCATCACTAGCTGTGTGACCTTGGGCACATAAGATATGCCAGTCTTTGCCCTGCTCAGTGGACATGCAAGTGCCCTGTAAGGAGAGAGCTACCTTGTGCTCATCCTGCGGGCATCCTCACGTTACCACATACTCCTCTTTGCACTTCTGGCTGAGTAGAGTTGGATCTGGCAGCTTCTTGTGAGAGGATACCAGATTCTTTTCTTTGACCGAATCGGGACTGCACATGTGGGTCGATCTGGGACAGAGGCTTGTTTCACCTCGCACTAAGGAAATCAGCCATATGGCTCAGTGTCGGGGGGAAAACTAGACTTGCTAAATCTCTGGGCTGTTGCTGGATTTATCAAGACCATCACATTTTCTACCTTAGAGCCTGACCCTTGACCCAATGGGTATCAGGGATGTGAAAAAAAATTGAAGTGCAAAGGGCTGAAAAGCTCGGAGTATAAGAAACTACAGGAATGGTTGGCACTGAAGTGAGCAGAGGTCACCTGTCCTGTGGAAAGGCCATTCGTTGCTCAGGGACAGCTGATTGTTGCTGCAAGGGAATGTGAGCCCAGGGTGGCCAACTATGGTATTTTTTTTTTCTCAAGAGAGGCCTGAAATCTAGACTTTTTTTTTTTTTCTCAGTGTTTAAACTTCATTTACTTTCCTAGGCTTTTTAGCAACATGGTCATTTGTGCTTTTTAGAAATACAATAAAGTTCTCTCTGCATCCTAGTAAACAATCATTTAGAAACATTTGAGAATTTGAAAACAGTGCAAATAAGGTAGTAAAGTATTATATATTAATCACACACAAATTCTTAACCATTTTACCTCTCTCATAACTTTCCATTTACTTATTTACCAATGATTGTAAGTGTTGAGTCCAATAGTTTTTGCTACATGCGTTCTTTTAAACAGAAAGATTACTCTGTGAATTTTAGGTACATGAAATACAAGTCTTAAATGCACAATATTTAAAATATACATGTATCTCTTTACATCAGTAACACTAACCGCGTGAAGATATGGAATGTTTACTTTTCACGTGAACACTCTGTTCCTTACTACATAGCTTCTAAGTGTTATATACCATATTGTCTGTTTTATATGTGCAAAACACCTTGCTATATGTGTGGATGCTAGTAAAAAAGTTGCACTCTTTCTATGACTTACAGTTTCATCATCTTTAAATGCTTTTATTTTGTTCTATACAAATCAGAGCATCCTAGGTTATTCTGCTTTCTGAGCCAGTAGGAATCTTTTTAATGGGGATACTCAACCAGTACACAAGTGTAACTC
>NW_006205995.1:1938660-2004277 GCF_000334495.1 Tupaia belangeri chinensis
TTTCCCTCTACTTTATGGATCCTTAATGTTTTTTTATTTTGGTACACCGTTTTCACCACTTCCTCTAATCCAAAAGAATGGATGTACATATTCTATTTTTGTTAAGACTTATCTCATTGTCAAATTTATTGACACGAACTATTAAATGACCTAGCAAGTATGCTTTTTCTCCTTGTAACATGTACATGTCCATCCTCTGTCCAATTGTTTTATGCTTTTGGTGTTAACATTATGGACACCCATGCTTTAGTCCCCTCTATAAATAGAAATAAGGTAAATAAAACTGTACCAGCTGCTTTCTCCAGTTTTGTCAGATAACATTTGGAATGCCTTCACTAGTCCTGTCCGCAATGACAAAGCACTTTTATCGTACTTGCGTTTAGCTGAAGAAAATGCCTATCTTTATCTACAACACTACATACTAAGAATAAAACAGTACCTATCTGTACGACATATTAAACATTTGACATGCTTTTTCAGTTTAAAACTATATAAACAAAAATGTTAGGCCCAACTTACAAAGCTACTTCTATATGAATTTTTATCATCTTATAACAATTTAAACTGAATCCTCCTTAACTAGTTTTAACGGTTGAATGTTTCTTCATACAATTGCCCTCCTACTCCATTTATTTTGATTCATGTTCTCTGCTGGCTGCACTAAATCATGCAGCAGAGTGTTCAGGGAAGGTTCTAGGTCGATATACTTTCTTTAACCCTGCATATTGAAAATGAAACCCTGCATATGAAAATATCTTCCAGTTACCTGCACAGACAAACAATAACTTGGCAAGGTATACAATTCTTAGCTCTAAATGATTTTCCCTTAAGACTCTGTAGATACGGTTCCATTGTCTTCTAGCATTTGAAGTTGGAAGAGAAAGAGCTGACATCAGTCTGACTTTTGCCCTTTACAGGTAACCTGTTTCTTTCTGTCTGGAAACTTGTAGAATTTTCATTTTTTTCTTGGAATTTAAAAATGTTACAGGATATGTCTACTTGATGCTTTCTTCCTGTCAAATGTTAAAAGTACTCTGTGAGCTTTTTCTTTTTGTAGATCTAGTTGGTTCTTCAACTCTGGGAAATGTTCAAATAATCCCTTAGTCATTGTTTCAGCTCCTTGTTTTGTCTTCCATTCCAGATAGTCTAATTATGTGTAGATTGTATCTCTTGGTCTCTCCTTGTCTTCTTTTGTCATGGTTTAGTTTCCCCCTTTCTCTGCATTCTGTGAAAATTTCTCATGCTTTGCATTGACTTCAGGAATTCAGTTCTGTGGTCAGTCCTCCTTGCACATTTCTGTTACCTCTCTCAATTCCCTGATTTGGTCCAGGTGCTCTGACATTACCTTCTCTATCACTGAGCACAGGTGTTCAAGCTCCTGTACCATATGATGGTCGACTCTTTCTGTATCTTGGGTTTCCACCATTGTATCTGTTTCTTTTTCTTTTCTTTCTTTCTTTCTTTTTTTTTTTTTTTTGTTTTGGAGAAGTTTTTGCTACAGTGTGCCTGCACTCAACAGAAAGACAGAGACAGATAGCGAGAGATCATCCCCCCAGGGGCATGGCCACGCTGCAATCCCTTCTCCTCCATTCTCCTCCGGATCTCATATCTGTTTCAAGAGGAGCCATTTTAGTTCCGTTCCTTTCTTCAGAACTGCAGTGTAACCACCTTTTCAGTAGCTCCTCTTACGAATGCCGACCAAAAACAAAGATAGAAGGAAGCAAGGCTGAAATCTAGACTTTAAAGACCTGTGAAAATTTAAACAATGGCAGTGAAAAGAAATTTAAAGCACAGTGTAACCCAGAAGAAGACTTGACCGGCTGAGTGAATAAGTGGTAGGAATTTCAGTAAGACTGAGAGACTTAATAGCAATGCTGCCCTTTATCCTGAGTCCCCCAGAGAGCCATGGGAGGAAGAAAGACCCCAGAGGATCTTTACCCAGCTGCCCTCCTCCTACCTCAACTTCTCCTCCTCCCTCTAGACTGAGATTATTTTCCCCCAAAATGTTATTTTATCAGCATAAAATTTTCATTGGAGTTTTTGGAATCAGGAAATTCTTTTTTATACATTCAATTGCTATACATCATTTAGCTCGTATAGAGAACTTCCCCAACATGAAATATACACCTCAGACCAGTCCAGTTGAGTATACTATACACATCTTTTTCTATCGCTCATTTCTTTTTTCCTGAGCCATGAATGTGGCCACTCCCTGCCTGTCCCATAGGGCCTGGATTTTGAAACTCAAAAGCCAGGAAAGTATTTATTTTTCCCCTCTGCATTCTGCTTCCCTGAGGCAATGAAAAATCCCAACTGACCTAATGCAGGGAGGGAGTGGAGGGAATAAAGAATGACCAGGTAAACTACTTTGGAAGTAGCGAGAACACAGAACATTGGCTGACCTGCTCCCAGCCCAGGGGAAGGCAGGATCCGGATGAAGACATATCACACACACAATCCAAGAGGCCTAAATGGGGGGACCCTGTGCTTGGTAAGTGAGGACTTGTTTGGGTGAGTGTAGGGCAAATGGCAGGGGATGAACCTAGACAGGCAGGTAAAACAGCGTTTAACACTAGAAAATGTAATCGGCTCAGAGAGCTGATTATGTGTTATTTCTGGAAGGTTGATGACCCAGTCCTACATCTGTTTTGTGTCATTTATTATCTGTGCACTTAAAGTGACATGAAAGAACCATCAAAGGCCTCAGAAACCATGGCCTGGAAACCATGGCCATCCGAATTTGGTGTTGTTTTGATCTCTATAAAGCATTCATACTGATACATACTGGTCCTCCTGTGAGGGTATCAAGTAACCCCAGACTTCACTGAGAAGGGTGTCACCGCTGTCCCCAAGCCTTCTTGCTATTCAGGGACCTTACACCTTCTTTCCTGCCCCACTTCAGTTCCCACTGTATTTCCCCAGCTCCTTCAAAATCTTGTTCATCAATGGGCTTTCCAACTCTTACCTTTTCTCCTTACTCAGTCTGACCTCTGAGGACCCTGTTTTCTGACCTGTCTTCTCCAGTAGAGGATGCTTTTCAATCATACACTCCTCAATTTCAGCGTTGGGAGCTGGTGCTGTGTCTTCCGGGCATGCCATTGCTGCCCCTTGACTTTTAAATCTCTTTCTAAAAAACTAAACTCTCACCTTGTCCATCCATTCACCCTGTCTCCCCTACTCCCTGAAGGCTATCGTGTCTTCTCAAGGTTTTTCTCTCACCCCAACTCCTGTCGTTACCCTAAGTTAACTAAAATGTCCTGTGGCTGATCCAACCCACACCCTGACTGCTCAACTCAAGGGCGACTGCATCTTCGGTGACATTCTTCCCCTAGTAGCTCAGTACACAAACCATCCCAGCTGGGACCTTCTCCTCATCAGAAACTGTGTCTCGTCTGGAATCTCATTTTCTCAGCACTACCTGCCAGCTCACTCACTCAAGAGCTGTAATAGTTCTCCAGGTTCATTGAGATTCAGAAGTCAATGGTCCTTCCATTTTTCCTCACTTCCTCCTCTCTTCCTTTCCCTCCATATTGAGCTCTGAAGCCGTGGTTCTTCCTACAGTGTCCAAAAATATCACTAAATCCTTTGCTCTCCTCTCAACTGTCCTCGTCCAGCAAAGGTCCCTGAATTTGTTCATGCTGACCACTGAACAGATTGGAGATAATGGAGACTGTGACATAACTGGAAATTTTGGCATGGCTCTGGCTGGCGGCTGTTCTCCAAACTTTTCTAGGCTCTTGACACCTATCAGCAGTTTTATCATGTTTCCTAGAAGCTTCCTCAACATTCACAGTCACACTTTTATTTCTTATTCTCAAAGCATGGATGCTCCCAATTCCTTTACTCCCAGAAAAGAACATTGACCAGCTGCATTTGTACCTGCCCTCTTCTCCCATGATACAACAGTGGAGCACGTGTGCCTCCTCCAGCCAAGGCCAGTCCCTCTGTATCTGCCTTAGGTCCCATCCCTTCCTACCAAGTCAGAGCTCCTGTTCTGCCAGCTATACCCTCTCCTTTCCAAATATTCAACTTCTTCCTCACTGTGGGGCTCTTCTCTTTGACACTTAAGTCTGCTAAAGTTCTTCATTACAAACAAAGCCAAGTGAACGGAAGAGTTCTTTAATTCCACAGTCTCTCTAGCTGCCCCTGTTCCGTCTACTCTCCATGGTCAGCCATGCTTTTGGACAGCTGAGCATTGGCACTGCCCCCACTTTATCCTCTCTTCTTTTTTCAGTTCTGGCTTCCTACCACACCAGTTTGCAGGAACTACTCATGCTGCTGTCCCCAGTGGCCTTCTTGCATTATCTAGTGTAGATGTTTTGCCTTCACCTGGCTTGAGCTCTCAGTAGTATTCGGTACAGTTAGCTATATTTTCCTTCTTGAAACACTCTCCCCTCTTGACTTCTGTGATAAAATAATCTTTTGCTCTTCTTTTTACTTTCTGCTTGTTCTCAGGATTTTTTTGCCTGTGCCGCTGCCGCCTCAAATTCTAAATTCTTGATTTCATTGGGAGCCCCTCTCCCACCACACTCTCCGCTTGCAATTGCAGCTTCTTCCAAAGGCCTAACTAAGCAGCTTCTTCCACAGACCTAACTTAGCCATACCATGACCTTGGTTAGGTATTTCACTTATTCTTGAAATCATACCATTTTCATCACAGAACTGAAATTAGGTACTTACCTGGGTATTTAATCCCTTCCAAACCGTAATCTCTATGAGACTAAACAGTGTCTTCTTTATCCACCACTTCCATAAGCCTTTGCTTCAGCCTACAAAAGAAGTGACAGAGCTCGAATGTCAACTTCTACTAAATGAGCCCCAGGCTCTGCCTGCCAATGAAGGAATTAAACATCTGGCTTCATGGCATTGTCTGACAGCTAGGTCACATCACTGAAATCTCTTCTCAAGTGCACGACTTTCGTTATTATACAACACGAAGTCTAGATACTTTCTTTTGCCATTAATGGGGGAGTCCTATATTATTAATAATAGAAAAACCCTAGCACCAAGTGGGGAGGGGTGTCTCCAGGTTTTTAAGCAGAGGAGTAACATGGTGAACCCTATAGGTTTTGGAAAAGCTTCATGTCAGCCGTAAGGAGGAAGAACTGGTAGCAGAGACGAGAAGCAGGGGGGTATGTTGTGGTCCTGTTCCAGGAGAGGAGCAGTGACAGCCTTAGCTCACAGGTGGCACTGAGAATAGAGAGGAAGGAGGAAAGAAGAGACTTCCAGAGACGAAATGGCAACTGAATATGGAGGAGAGATGGTGAGTAGGGAGAGATTGCTGGAGTCAGAGGATTCTAATATTTCCCCCTCATGTGCGTGCTGCTCCTTCCTCCTGGAAGGACCTGTCCCACATTTCTCTCCTTGGAATCTTGTTTTTCCGTCATCATCTCTGTGAACTTCTCCTTGACGACCCCTGGGATGATGACTTGCCTTCTTCTTTACCCCTGCAGCACTTTGTTTAAAGGGTCACTGTTGTTGCCAGTTGTGTGCGAATGCTCATGTAGTTGACTGTATCAAGGCATGGTGCCATTTGTGATGAAATGGCTATCTCAAACTAGAACCATTGGAAGCCAAAAGGGGGAAAAAACCCACACATTTGAAGAAGCTTGTTTACAGAATTATTTCCTTAACTTGTAACTAACTGACCAAAAGTATCTCCTCTCTATTTTTCAATGTTCTGGTAGGGCATGTTAATAATGCTTACTGTTCACTTCTTGATGAGATTTATAGAAATGCCATGGCAATTCTGGCCTGTTCTTTCCTTTGATTTTAGAGTAAACAAGCTCTTAACTCTAAAGAGCCCAAGATACCACCTCTGAGCTTCTAAAAGACTCTATATCCTGAAAACCCATGGTAATCTCACTACGGCTCAGCTGATTCCAATGAACCTTCTCCCACGTTATCTATATGTATGCTTTCACAAGGCAGCCTTTTAAAAGGAACTATTTTTTTTTGTCCCACTGGATGCATATGATAGCATGGTTTAATTCAGATATGCCACAGGTTGGCTTACATAGACTTCTGCACATTTAATGCTTCTCCTAAAACTTCCCAACATTCACGAAGGCTTCAGTAGCTCTTTAGGACCAATATTTCTGAGAAAACACTCAAAATACATCTGAATTTGTATCCTATGCCGTCACCAAAAACATCTCTACCATCTGGTTCCGTTAGAATCCTAATGGTTCCATAAGACCAGAAGGACTGTCTCCTGAGTGGACAGTTCCTGATTCCCATAGGCCTTCTCCGGCCCGCATCAATCCCGTCCACCTTGTTCATTTGTATACTCCTTTCCTGTGGAGTTTATCATAGAAAGCCTAGCTATTTTTTATTTTGTTTTCATGTCTTTCTCCCTGGTTGCATTCTAAACTGGTTAAAGGTGGAGACAATCCTCCTTTAGTGTCCTTTCTAACTGGCCCCCTAGAAAAGTTAGTGAGTGAGGAAATCATAAACATACTTTGGTTCCAAATTTTCCACAAAATGCATTCCCCATCTTTGCCCAGATTGAAAGCCCTCAGCCTCTTCTCTCCCACTCAGACTGGCCTCCTATAGTTTCTCCCCATCTGTCTTGCACTTCTCTTTAACTCTGAAGATCTATCCAGTCTGCTGCAACATTGGCTCCTGCACCATCACTCCCTTTTCAACTCACTTTTTAAAGATGTTAAAGAAGGGTAGACCCAGGGTTTAGCACTTTCCATGTGGAAAACTTTTCTACCTGGTTTCCCTGGCCCTGCTAAGAATGCACCCACCTCAGCCAACCCGTGACAGCTCTGTAAGAAAACCTTACAGAGTCTTCCTCGGTGAAGGAGCTGGTTGTCTTGGAGCCAAAGGAAGCTCCATGTGGTACCCAATTCATCCCCCAGAATCTTCCTTGGAACTGAGAATTGAGCACGATGCAGTCTCTCTCTAGGTTCTTTGATGATCCCGTGTTTTCTAGCACACAGCCGGAATGATGCGGCTGTCTCCAACCATTGCTAAACAGATAGTGTAGTACAGAAACCAATTGTCATGTACTAAATATATCACTATGTCCTCAGCAGAAAACTTTCTCTTTCTTCGGCTCTGTTGATAATTCGACAGGATCCCTGTGGTAAGTCCCAGCTGCCCAGTTACTTCACAGTTCTCTGGGTGTTTTCACGACCCGTGAGCTCCTCTAATGATCACACCATCCTCCGGTTTGTGGGAGGGCAGAGATTATTAGCCCCATTTTACAATTGTACAATCTGATCGTGAAAGAAATATTTCTTGATTGCCCTAAATTGCCACAGCGTATAAATGGTGGAGAGGTTGGGGGCAGGACTCAAGTGACAGCTTCCTGAGACCTTCCCAGTTTCTCAAGCTTTTGTCAAATGTGTCGCGAGCAGTACATGCTGAGACCAACTTTGGTTCCTTGGCTATTCAGTCATCCACTTAAGCTGGAACTCTTGTTTCAAAATTAAACTCTTTTAATTGAACACAACTGATTTATATTTGTCAAAGAATCCTACTCTTACAGTCTTCTTAGTTTTTGTACATCTACGGGCCTTACGTTAGAATTTTAGGCAACAGAAACGTATCGTGCCCCGCCTCCGTCAGTCCTCGGGCAAGCTGCTTTGATAGTAGCTCCTACCTCCTGGAGTTGGTACGAGGATTAAATGAGAACGCTACCTAGAAAGTGCCTAGAACAGTGCCTGGTACAGTGCTAGACACAGGAAGACGGATGCAGTGGTGGGAAATGGTAGGTGACAAGACTGGGAAGAAGTTGGGGGTCCAGGAAAGGGGGACCTGAACTCCAGCCCAGGCTCCACTGCAGGAACACCATTTCCAACGAGTATTCTTCGAAGGTGGAGGCTTTTTCTAAATCACACAGATGTGTCACACTGGCCAGTAAGGGTCCGGCTGGGGTTGAGGGGGAGGTACAGGGCGGCTTCCAAGAGAGTCACGTCACACGGGTAACAGTGATACAAGCACCCGGACTACACTTCAGTCAAGACATGCTGGAAATGTCGGCCAGGATGCACACCACATGCTGCAGGTGTCGTAGACAATGAAGGAAAGCAACGATGAGAATGGGGAGAAACACAAGCTTCGTGGAGAAGGAACTGTGATGTGGAAAGCTTGCAACCCTAGCTAAAAAGAGGGAAAGAAACAGAGTCCCAGGCCATTGGTGAGGTCCCAGAGTCCTACCTCGTACCTGTTGAAGGAGCCTCCAGTCCTTTGGAAGTAGGTAGGGTACAATTTACAGTGTGAGCTGCCCAGTGTGAAGGAGAGAGGGAGGGCCCTGGAGCTGAGTCCTGTCCCACTGCTCAGTGACTGGGTGACCTTGGACAAGCTGCTTTGATAGTAGCTCCTACCTCCTGGGGTTGGTATGAGGATTAAATGGGAATACTACCTAGAAAGTGCCTAGAACAGTGCCTGGTACAGAATAAGTGCTCAATAAGCACTGTGTGTTGTAACACACGTGCATATATGTATATGCACATGTGTTCTTTGACAATATGTATACATATGTACCCACAGAATAGCTGTTGTGATTTACAAGTAGCATTAGGATTCTGTGATTGGAAGTTACTATACTCAATGAGGCGCCATGAAAGGTCAGGGTAAAAATTCGACCTTCACGTGTTCCTTCTGTTTTTATGTGATTTTAGTGCTCTGGGAAAACATTCCGAGGAAAACATTGCAATGAAAGTGGTGCTGTGTGGAACTGACCTTGAGGTCCTGGGCTCGGGAGCTTGAGTCCAACGTGCAAATAGCCAAGCCCAGTTTGGAGTCCTCATGCCATGGCATGGGAGAAAACCCCTGCTGGCTACCAACCCGAGAGCCCACAGTCCTATGAGCCTTACTGTTCCCACAGCTACACTTGTTCCAGGCCCTGGAAGTCATGGGAGACCAGTTTCATTCTTATGAAAAACTTCTGGAGTGGCTTTTCAGAGTTGCTACCCTTCCCGCTGCCCTCCCCTAGCCCTGCCCTGGACGAAGAGTCTGCAGAGGCCTGCTGTTAGTTCTAGCTACAAGGCACAGTGAGTCAGGGCATCTCCTCAAGTTCTTTTCCCTTTGGTGAAATATAAACTCTTGGGCAAGTTACTTCATCTTTCTTAGCCACATGTGAAAAAAGGACACAGGGCTAAAATCAACTTGGTTGGACTGATTGTGTTGACTGACGGTGTGCAAAGCGTGGCACTCCGCAAGAGGCAGCCATTGTTACTCGCAGCAGCAACTGCAAAGCACAGTCGCTGTGAGCCGAGAAGGGACAGCTGTGGGCCGAGAGCACACCGCACACTTGCGACTCGCATTGAAATGAGGGACCAGAAAATATATGGTCCAAACCAGGCACTTTGAGATTTCATGGGGTTCTACTCATACTGGCATCGGGACAACAGGCAAACATAGGAACTATCTTGGGCCAACCAGCCCAAGATTCTCTACCCTCTGCCCAGCCCTCAGCTGACTAAACCTTTTTCTTCAAAACACGGTTTTTAGGGGAATGTTTTTCTCCTCCTTGATGTCTTTGGTCTTTGAAGGGTATTATTTTGCTACTAACATTAGCTATCCCTGATGGGGGAGCAAATAGGTATTGGCCAATGTAGCAAAGTATATTTTATGAAACGAGCCTCATAGCAACCGTGGGAGGCAGGCGTGGCTGCGGAATCTGCGGCTCTAAGTGGTTAAGTAACTTGCCCAACCAAGGTTATAGGTCTATTAAATGTCGATTTGGAATTTGCCACATCCAGTTCTTAGGCCATCTTACCGAACTTTACTGGATCTGAATGTTTAGAAGGGAGCCCAGGAAGATTTCTGCAGGACCCTCACTCGCACTCCTCCCCTACTGCACCCTTGGGGTGAGTGCCAGAGTATATATCTTCCTCCCATACAGGCACTGAGTCCCAAACCCTCAGGTCACAGAAGTGGGTTCAGTAGCCATTGGCTGACCGCCGATTTCCACAGAAATGAGAACTTCATAAATATGGGTTATTAAACCTGTTCCTGGCTTCTATATAAATGAGATTTTTTCGTTTTCATGAGACCAAAAGATGGTATCACTAATCCTGCAGCAGATTTCATCCTCGTTTTCTCCATTTCAGAGATTCCTGAGATTGGATGTGTGTGTGTGTGTGTGGGTGTGTGTGTGTGTGTGTGGGTGTGTGTGTGTGTGTGTGGGTGTGTGTGTGTGTGTGTGGGTGTGTGTGTGTGTGTGTGGGTGTGTGTGTGTGTGTGTGGGTGTGTGTGTGTGTGTGTGGGTGTGTGTGTGTGTGTGTGGGTGTGTGTGTGTGTGTGTGGGTGTGTGTGTGTGTGTGTGGGTGTGTGTGTGTGTGTGTGGGTGTGTGTGTGTGTGTGTGGGTGTGTGTGTGTGTGTGTGGGTGTGTGTGTGTGTGTGTGGGTGTGTGTGTGTGTGTGTGGGTGTGTGTGTGTGTGTGTGGGTGTGTGTGTGTGTGTGTGGGTGTGTGTGTGTGTGTGTGGGTGTGTGTGTGTGTGTGTGGGTGTGTGTGTGTGTGTGTGGGTGTGTGTGTGTGTGTGTGGGTGTGTGTGTGTGTGTGTGGGTGTGTGTGTGTGTGTGTGTGTGGAAAGCAGGTCTCCCTAGAGCCAAGGCCGTTTGTTGATGAGCTGTTCAGAAACACCTCTTCTAGGAGTGCCCGTTTCCCGTCCTCCATGGCAATGCAGACATACTGCCTAGCCTAGGGAGTGTTGGGTGGTGGAAGGCACGAACTGAATACCTGCTTCCACGTGAGCAATGCTGGGGCCCCCATAAAACTGAGCAATGATACTCTGACTTTAACTGAATTGTGTGGGCAGCTTTATCATTTCTGGGGCCATAATTTCCAGGAGGGTGGCTCCCTCCGTGGGAGAAAATGACTGCTTCCTACCACACTGGCGTGAGTGAGAAGAGAGGGTCTTCGGCAAAGATATTACCCATCTGTCCTTCCAAAATTTGTCCCCTCGGGGACGCTTGTCTAGAAGTGATTTCATTACTTACACTGTGCCCTTGAAAGTGGACGCTCTCCTCTGCACCTCTTGGCTGGTTTCTTAGGCCCGTTGGTAACGGCTTCTCTGTAACCTGGGGTCAGTGGCAGGCGAGTGATAACTTTAAACTCAGGCATCAGAAATAATTTCCATTCCAGGGGGTTGAGGTCGTCTGAATTTTCAACAGTGGTGTTGATCCTGTTTCTGAGGACTGGAATGTCAGAAAGCCTCCCCTCCCCACCTACTCGCCAACATAACAACCTGAAAATGAAATCTGCTCGCAAAGATTCTGTGAGTCTGTTGAATTATATTAGCTGGGTTTTTATAGAGACAGGGATCCCTCCTCCTTTCCCATGTCACAAGTGACTTTAACAAGAAATGGCGAAAATGCCAGTTCAGGAAAGTCCACCTGCACATTCCCGATCGGCGCCCCCAAATCTAACAGGTCCAAGAAACCATGTCGGAATTTACTGCCCAGCTGTTCCAGAGACCCTCAGGACAGACAAGGCCTGCCCGCAATTACTGGAGTACCATTGCATAATTTAGAAAGAGGGAGTTCTTGTGCTTTAGGAAAGTGCATCGACTTCCTCGTCCTGAGTCTTCATACACACTGTTCCCTCCCCTAGAATGTGACCCCTTTGCCTTTCTTTCTCCTGGAAAACTCTTACTCCTCTTTAAGCCTCAGCTTACGCGAGCACACCTGACTTTGGCTGGGGGCTCTGGAAGATCTCTTCTGGTACACACTCCCCAGGACCCCAAAACCCCTTTGATAAAGCTCACCTCGTTTTTAGCCACTACTTCCTTTAGTACTGGGGCATGAGCTCCAGAGACAAGGCCATGTCCCTCGCACCTTCCTTACCTCGCAGGAACCTAGCATAGAAGGCCCTTGGTGAATGTGTTTGGTCACCTGGCTGTGGCCATTTGGGACCTTTCCAGGGATCCCTGGGATGCTTCCCTGTGGTTGGGGATGCTTTCCCTTTTTCATTCAGTAACACAAGATTGCTAACTCTTTCTACGCTCCAGGAGGATTAAAGTGAACCTCCAGCAAAACTGTGCTTGCCATTTATATCATCTTACAGTTCATACAAGATACTTCACTGAAGTTACCTCAAGGCAAGGAAGATACTATTATCTCCATTTCACTGGCAAGAAAACTGACGACTCTGAATGAAGACAGTAACTTGCCCCAAGTCACACAGTGTGAGGCAGAGCTGGAGAGTGACTGAGTTCCACTCTGATAGCGCCACATTAACAATACAGTACTTAAATACTGTCGCCATACTGACTGTGTCTCCAAGTTCTATTTGGTCACAGATCATTTAGAGCTTTTTTCATACTGTCTCTACTCACTTAGTAAGACTTCTCCCGTTGCCTCTTTGCAAGTATACTCTGCCTTGTAAAAATTTAGACTGTTTTTGACCTCATGTCTGGCCGAATCTCCCATATTCTCAATTCTACCCGTTCTCTGGGAAGACATTGATATAGCTATGCATTTCTGCTTGCTTCTCTTTCTTCCAGTGGGGCCACTGACCTCTGTGGCTGGCCCATGTTCACTCAGCTAGGTCTCCAGATATTTCAGTTTCATTATTCATTCCCTGCCACCTCTGACATTTACCATGTCCAACCCTGATCCCTCTCCAGGTGAGGGCGTGAGCATTGGTGATGGTACTCTGTCGTAAGAGAGTCTGGCCTTGCAGCCACGTTAGGGATGAGTAATTCATTCAACCAACATGACGTGACCAAACAGACGATTTGCCAGTGCGACCTTCCTACTCATGTCAATGCACCACCGAAACATCACCTAAGCCACGTCTTTGGAATTGCTGTCATGTGTCTGAGGTACCACATTTTTAGTGTCCCCAGTAAACTTCTGGCTGTAGTCAGCGGGCTAGGCACATGTCCAGTCTCACTTTCTTAACCCCAAATCTCTGGAATTAATAAACTAGGTATTTTTTAAATGGACTAAACTATAAAACAATAAAGGGAGCTTTCATTGGGCCAGAAGTCTTGGAAGTATGAAAACTAATGGAATCTTTCTGATAAAGGAAACAGATCAAAATATACACAGGAGAGGAGCGTAGTCCTACTAAGGTGGGACAGAACCCAAGAGGGCTCCACACCTGGGAAGAGTGGATTCTGAGAGCAGGAGGGAAGTAAGGGGCAACCAGTCGGGGATGGCTTCAGGAGTTCCCGTACGTCTCCCCTCCACCTACCAAGCAGCAACTACAATGGAGGCTCTGCCCCAAAAAGCTGTGAGTAGAGAGGGTGGAGCTGGAGATGCCGAGGTATAGCCAGACCTGGAAGCCCAAGGGCTCTGATTTTCTGATAGGTATGTCCCTTCCCTTCCTCGGTTTTCCTGAACCAGGCTGGAGGAGGAACTGCAGGAGAGCACTCCTCCTTCCCCAAAAAGGGGTGCAGACAGGTGCTGCCAAGTAATTAAATGTGAAATTTTAGCCCAAAAATGACTAGTTAAGAATTAGCAAACATCTGAGGAATGCCCACACCATGAACGGGAGTCGCAAACTGTAAACCAACAGTAGACTTTGGACTTGAGGAAGCAGACTTACTGACCGATCCAAACAGGACTCGAGAATACATGAAATTGTTAGTAGCGGAGGTGCCAGAGGTATTGTTATCGATAAAAGAAATGAACAGAGAGTTGCCATTAACAGTTTTGTTTCTGAAATAAAAATTTGAATGGTGATCATGCTTAGTTATTCTGTCTTACTAGATTGCAGGCTGCCCCCGGAGCCCAGAGAGTATGCAACATTTCTCCTGTGCCTCCCGGGAACGTCTCTAGGATACGAAAATACCCCCAGGAGGGAGAACAAGTTGAAAGATCAGTCCCTACACACTATTTTTTTGAGACAATTTCCTCTGACTGGGGAAAGAAAGATGGGTACATAGAAAGCGAGGGGGAAATGACACAGAGGGAAGTGTGGGCGAGGACAGGCGCTGGAGCCAATGTCAGCTAGTCTGCAGTCCTGTCCAGGCCGCCTCTGCAAGTCTCAAGTCTTGGAGTCTCTCAGTGACCAATGGGTTGTGGAATCACAGAACTTGGTAGACCCAAGGGAGTTTAGAGAACACCCTACTTCCCAGGCTCTTCTGGGTACCCAAGAGAGCCCTGTTGACCTACCCAAAAGCACACGGCTCTTTACTGATTCCCGAGAACACGACTCCCATCCAGAGACTCTGTTCCTTCCAGCTATTCCCAGGAATGGTTGTCCATTATTCCCATCGCTGTCATTAAAGACCAAAGACTAATTAAGTCTTACCGGACTCTTACTCTGTATTAGACACTCTGATAAGGCTTTTGGCATGCTTTAGCTCATTTCTTCCCCATAGTAACCGTATCAAGAAACTCCTCCCCCACTTTTCTGATGCAGAAACTGAGGCAGAGCTGTAGCTGGAGGTGCAGTGAGAGAGGGTACGATTGGCCCCAGGAAAGCTAACGGCAGAGGGAGGGATGCAGGAGCAGCTTTTGAGTTTCCCTTGTCAATTCTGTTCTCATTTTCTCTACCTGCAATGCTCTTCCCCCAAACCAATCCCTTGCAAAACATTGCTTTGTCTTCCAAGTCTGCTCACAAAGCCACACCTGACCTTCCAAGGATCGGCACTTTCTCCTCTCACAGTTGTTTATGCCTCTGGTTGCACACTTCGCAATCTGATTTGTAGTAATATGGGAGGTTCCGTCTTGACCATGTTAACTTCTTAAAGGCAAAGACCTCATTTACCAACATTCTTATAGCCTAGGAGAGTGGTTAGGATGTTTTAGATTAATTGAATGTTTAGAGTGATGATGGTAGCCTGCACTCATATGCCCTGCATGAGGGGGGAATCCTCTGTGGCAGGAGCCAGCGACCATGTGAGCCTCGATGACTCCTGCAGGGCTAAAGTGTAGCCATGAACAGTGTCAGCCTACAGTGGCCCAGGTGGGGTTGCAAGTTTTCAGATATGTCCCTCATTCTCCTCTTAAATCTTTTTCATTTGTTCCGTGAGATGCGAAACCTACCAGCCTATCACCAAGCTTTTATTAGAATACTTGGGTTCAATTAAAAATGAAAAAAAAAAATCCCCAAGAAAAATCCCATTCACTTACTCCCTGAAAACAATACTCTGCTGGTTAGTGAAGGGGAGTTTGATCTTGGAAGAGCCTCCGGGACACTGGACATCTGAGACAGAAGGTGGTAAAAGATACTGGATCCTAGAGTTGCTAATCTGAGGTCTGTGGATGGTCCTGGCGGATGTAGGGGAGGAGGTCTAGGTATCTGGAATTGTATTCAAAGCATTATACGTTGAGTCATGAATGTGTTTTTTCAGTGTGAGGTTCTATAGCTTTCTTTAGGTTTTCAGAATGAGCTTGGGACTCTAAAGAGAACACAAAGAGGCAGAGGAGGCGGCCAAAGCTGGCCATTTGCACCCTAACCTCCCTGATGTCCTAGTTGATCTCTGGGCATCTGTTCTTGCAGGCACCACTGGCTGGCCTACGGCAGAAGTGCAGAAGAAAAGTACTAAGGAAGATGCGGAAAGCAAGGGCACTGGAGAGGGCCAAGGAGAGGGATGCTATAATAAAGGATAAGAGTGTTGGGCAACAGACAGAGCTCCCGGGGATCAGGCCCAATCCTCGTGTTGTAGATGAGGAAATAGAGGCCCAGGGAGGTTGAGTAACCCTGACACTTTGCGGTCAACCAGTGGCTCCTGTGTCAGAGAGTAGCTCTGCTCTAGGACATCTCTGCAGCTTGGCAGTCTGTTCATTAAACAATTGATAAGCTCACAGTGAAAGGCCAGTACTGCTGCTGTTATCTGGCTGTTTGGGTGGTAGCTACGACTATTGCATTGTTAAGAATTGGCATTTAGAATCACAGATAGAATAAGGGGAACATTCCTCTGGGGATATGCGACTGCGTCATTCTTTGATGACCTCAGGCCTAAAGAACTTAAGACACTAATCATTCATTCATTCACTTCACTAACATTTACTGAGCACTTACGAGGTAGAGGCACTCAAGGTATACTCCAGGGAGGCTACAGAGAGGAGCAGGATGTGAGGCCTGGCCCAGGAAGAATGTTCTTAAGTTGTCAAAACAATGATAAGCAGCCCACTGCAGAGGCCACTGCCTGTTCTGCCTTTATGAGAGCTTATATCCAGATTAATGAGCAGAAGCAAGCCCACTTGGGACCTCTTGGACACCAAAGTATGGCTCTGGATCTTGCCACAGAAAAAGGGTCAGTGGCTGGTCTGGCTGGTGGCATCTGGGCTGCCCTAAGGATTGTGGCTCTACTTGGGGACCTTTCATTGTTGTTATCAGAGTCATAGAATCATATCACCCCATGTGCCACAGGGACCTTAAAGCCTGAGGAATGACATCCAGCACTGCAGGTGGGAGGCTCTGATATGAACACTTACCTCAGAATCCTAAGGTAGAATTCTGTTCCCTAACCAGGGCTTGGTCAGCCTCGGGAAGTGAGCGAATGATAGGGCTGGTAGACATGGGCTGAGACGTAAACGCTGGTCCTCTGACCCCAAAACCTGTTCTTGGGATGCTGTCATTTCTGTCTTTTCTATCCTCAAGTTAAAAGTCAAAATTTGTCTAAAAAGAAAGTCCACTCCTGTATTTCCTCTGGGACCAGAGGTCTTATAGAACTATGAGGTCTTCTCAGAAGGAATTGAACAGGGAAGTGGTGGGAAACATCTGAGAGAAATGATCGATGTTGCAGGGACCATCTCCAGCCTGACCCTTTCTGCCTCCTTAATAAGACAGGCCCAGACTCTAGTGAGAAGAAGCTGGTTTGGTGCCAGGCAGCCCCACACACTAGGATCTAAGGGCCCCTGGTGGGCTTTTGGTCCCAAAATACCCTCTCCACCTTGTTTTATAGCCTGACATGTCTTTAATGACCAGATCTAGAAGGTTCTAAGCACCCACTGCTGACTGTGCTTCAGAACAAATGTTCCTGGGAGACTATGTTAGAGAGAACCCACTTGGAAGAAAATGGATGTGGTATCTGAGGAGCAAGAGGCACCATCAGACGGCAAAGATGATAGGGAAGGCGAAAGGGGAATGGGCCTGCGCCTCAGACCTGCTGCTGGTTGACCAATAGCAATTGTGAAGAAAGAAGCACCCTCCACGCCAACCACACTTGGTGAACATCTGCTGTGCTCAAAGAGTCTTCAAAGACAAGTAGGAAAGTCCCAACCCTGCCTGACCTATAACTGAGGTCATACTGGGAAATGTGAACTTCAGACGCAGAGGATTTATGTACTGTTAATGTCTTCCCTGTGTGGTTAGACCCCTAGGGGCTTAGGTCTCTTGTGCTTCTTCCTAGACTTTCACTGGGTCCATACATATGATTAGTCAAGGACCATTCCAGGGGCTAGAAATACAGGGTGGACAGAACAGTTGCCCCAAAGGCAGTGCAATGTTTATTTGTGTGATTCCCCTTGTTAGTCCCTGTTACCTGTTTCCTGCTCCAGCAAAAGAAAGTTCAGGGAATCACTTGGATGCTTGCTTAGAAGAACGCATGGAATCTCCATCATGTGACCCCAAGGCCAGAGAGTGGAAAGCAGAACACAGAATGAGCAATGGTTAGACTTTCCTCACTTTTAAGTGACCATTGATTCATCCTCCCAGAATCTCATGCTGTTGGTTCATTTTTCAAAAGAGAAACTATCCTTTTACAAGATTTTTCCAGCTTCTGATACCTTGTGCTTTCTCGATGTAGAAGTTCACTTGTGGTTCTGTCAGTCTACAGGACTGTGGTTCTCGAGAGATAGCCTGGGTTACAGAACCCTCAGCCTGCTCACCTTTCTGTATTTTATGCCTAGAAATGGAACTGAACAGAGTACTTTGCTCAGATGAGGTCCTTAGTAAGTGTTTGTCTAATGACACCCTCCAGGGACCAGCAGGCCACATAATGGCTATGTCACTGGACGCCCAGGTAGTTGACTGCTGTTTGAGTCCCGGACCCGGTGGCTTAAACTCATGCCAGGCACGTGTGCGTGCGTGCCCAAGATCCTGAGAGGAGAATGGAGGAGAAGGGATTGTAAAGTGGCCATCCCCCCTGGGGGGCGATTTCTCCCTTTCTGTCTCTTTGTCTCTCTCTGGCAAGCATATATACCCTATAACAAAAGTCTCTCACTAAGGAAAAAAAAAGTAATGACACCCTCCAGGGACCAGCAGGCCACATAATGGCTATGTCACTGGACGCCCAGGTAGTTGACTGCTGTTTGAGTCCCGGACCCGGTGGCTTAAACTCATGCCAGGCACGTGTGCGTGCGTGCCCAAGATCCTGAGAGGAGAATGGAGGAGAAGGGATTGTAAAGTGGCCATCCCCCCTGGGGGGCGATTTCTCCCTTTCTGTCTCTTTGTCTCTCTTTGTCTCTCTTTGTCTCTCTCTGGCAAGCATATATACCCTATAACAAAAATCTCTCACTAAGGAAAAAAAAAGTAATGACACCCTCCAAGAGTGTATCTAGAGTCTTGGCCATCAAAAGCAAGAGAACCCCATGTCAAAGAGAAAAGGAGGAGGGGTATTTATAACAGGTCGGAGAAAGCTCGTGGAAGGAGAGGAGAGAAGGAAGCAGACCCCTCCTGGGAGGCTGGTGTGGTAGAACTAGATGAGTTACTCAGGGGAAGGATGCCAAAGCTCTTAGAGTAAAATATTTGGTCAATGAAGTATCAAATCTGGGTAGAGGGAGCCAAGAAACAGGGCTGGTCGAGGGTGAATTTGGAAGCCTTGCAGGCAACTGGAAGCAAAGAAGTGTTTTTAGCAGGGGACTGATGTGATGAAAACTGAGTTGAAAAATAATCTGGCAACAGTGTGCAGGACAGAGTGCAAAGGATCATCTAACAAGAAGGGGGCTGCGAGGGGTTACAGTGGGATGGCAAAGCTGGATAGAGGTGGAAACAGCCAGATCGGGCAACAGTTCTTAGGGAGCATGCACAAAGGCCTGGACCCTGCTCTGGAAGTGAGGTACCACTGTGAAGAAGAGAGACACAGATCTCCGTCCATGGGGAACTCACCTTCTAGAAAAAAGAGCAAACGGAAGAGAGGGATATGACTCTTAATGAATTAATTCCCCAGTTAATTCTATAAGGGATGTGAAGGAACATAAAAATACACCCAACACAGAAGCATAACCGTAGATGATTTAACCTATTGCCCTTGACGATGTCCCTTTTTCAGATAAAACAATGAATTTCACCTGGCTCATGTTGTAAAGTCAGTCACTAATGGCCTGGTACCAGAGCGTTGAGTAAACAGAGGCACTGCAAAAGGACACAAAGTACTCGGTCCCAGTGCACAGCCCACTGGAGGCCATGGCGTTTGATTCAGACACTGCAAAAAGGCAGCGAGTGGGCTGGGAGCTCGACTGGACTCCTGGAGAGGGGCTTTATCTGGTATCTTGGCTGATCCTTTGAGATGAGGGCTGTGCCCCATAACATGCTAAAGTTCATTCCGTCCCCGCCCCTCCACACACACACACACACACACACACACACACACACACTCACACACACACCCCACACATTCCTGCCACCTGTGCAGCCTTTGAAGGCATCAGTGCTTGGGATGGCCATGAGAGGACTTGGGCTCCACTAGGAATCCCCAGCAGAAGCTTTTCACAATCAGATATCAAAGGTTTGGCAACCGAAGGTAGGAAACACGAGTTCTCAGGATTTTGGCAAGGGTCTAGAAAGAAGAGACACACTTGCTGCCAGTTGACCATCGAGAATATGCTTTGGTTGTGAGCAGATCAGAGCATAGGCATAAAGGCCAGTCTCAAAATTGAGCCATGAGTCATAAAATCAAGAAAATTCAGGGAATAACTTGGAGACAGAGACAAGACTTTTTTTTAGGGAATATCTTTAGAACTTGGTGACTAAACATGGTTAGGCTGGATAGAGGAGAAATATGGGTAGGGAAGTAAGAAGGAAGAGGGAAAGAAAAAAAAAACAAGATTTTGAAGTTGCATGAGTGGGACAATGAAGTATGAGTGTTAGGGTGGGAGAAGGTTAGGAGGAAGCTGGCAGGCTTGGTTTCACGTAACTGGCGAAGTAGTGACATATCTGAGTGGCAGTGTTCACGAGGGAGTCGGGGCTTCAGAGATGGAGAAAGTCTGGCCAAGAAGGGATCGGGCAGGCACCCACACAGAGGTGAGAGCTCAAGGTAGGAAACCTGAGTTCTCGAAAGGAGTATGAGGCATAGGGACAAGTGCCTAGCCTGGGAATTGTCCATGTTCAGGGGCTGAAGGGGGAGTAAGAGCAGATGCAGAAGAAGAAGGAGTGATGGAGAAGAGGAAAAGCCTGTCACCACAGCCATAGAAGAACAGATCCAAGAAGGAGAATGGCCACCGAGTGAGACCAAGAACAAAAATAGAAAGGCAAAGTACCGGCTGGGCAGTAAGAAGGTCACATGTCACGCCTGAGTGACTGGTGTCGTCAGTGTGGTGACAGAGCAGCCGGGAGATGAGAGGAAGTGGGTAGAAAGGAAACGGAAGCAGTAGGCGTGGATTACTTGTTTGGAAGGAAAAGAAGCTTAAGCTGCCAAGAAGAGAGGGAGAAGCCCAAGACAGAGAAGGAAAACGAGGGGAGGCTGGGATCGCAGAAGCCAGGAAAGGAGATGAGCAGGTCTTGAGGGGGAAAGCAGAAAGTGTAGTTTGAGCTCAGAGAATGGACTTTCAACTAAGACAGATTGGTGTTCAACTCCCACCTTCACCCCTTGCTTTGGCACTCTGAGGCTCGGTTTTCTCATCTGTAAAACGGAGATATAGAACTGAACTCACGGCACAAGGTTATTGTGATGACTGAGCCGTCAGCACTTGGTGGGACAGTCCACGTGACACTGAGGCCAGTGCGGCAGCCAGCAGGTCTCATCCACCTTCTCCAGGGAACCACTGGCACACTACCTCCACATTGTCTGCCCAGCTTATAAAAGCAATTATAATAACTTGTAATTTGAAAAAACAAAAAAAAGCAGCTTATACTTTCTGGACATTCTCCAACTTCCGCCTTCCCCTGTCTCCTGGTCATTGTTGTAACATCCCAGCCATTAGCGATGCCTCCTCATTCATCCAAGATGCCGGTAGCCACAGTCTGCTTCTTCTGGCCTCCTGACACTCCTCGGGCCACTTCTTCCCCGCCTTCTTTGTAAACTCAACTTTTCTTCCCAGGTGTACACTTATCTTCTGCCTGTTATTAAGTGTTCATGTCCCTCAAGACACCCGCCTCAGGCTGCGCAGTCTCCATGGGTATTATCTTCGGTAGGCCAGGACTTACTTTCTCCTCCAGGTCAATGACCATAACTCCCCCTTAGTTACAGGCTATATACCCAGTGGCCTACTAGACATTGCCACTTGTATATTTCAATGATTCCTTAAATCTCTAAAGTTAAATAACAAAAATAATTTAATTAAAATTAAATTTCTAAAACATAAATGAGCTTCCTAAAGCTTGAAAATGGTCCAAAATGACACCACTATCCCTCCATGTGTGTAATCTGGAAACTTAAAAGTCATATTTAACACTTTTCTCTCCCCTATGTCATTGGATTTGAATTATGATCCATGCACATCAATTCCAACTCCGTGTGTCTCATAATCTTTTGAGACTGCAGTACCTTCTTCTCCTGCCTAGAAAACTATAGGAGAGCCCCAGCTGGTCACTTTTCATCCATTCTAACACCCACAACCCCCATCATATTCTCGCCACTGTGGCCACAGTGGTTTACATTTTCAAAAACCATATACAATCTGGCTGCCCATTCCTCCTCCTTGGAAGCCCTCCAATGGCTTCCCATTTCTCCTAGGACAAATCCCCACATCTATACCCCAGTGTACAAGGCTACATAATGTCCTCTCTCATTGTCCCCACACCCTGTGCTGCCCCCCGCCCCCAAGCCCAGGGCCCCCTCCCTCTCTCTATTCTTGGCTGGTCTTCCTCTCTACATATTAGCATCATGTTTATCCATTCCCCACCCCTTCCTTTCCTATGCCACACCACGGTTTGACAATGTCCCCTACCCAGGACACAATGCTCTCTAGTCACAAGCCTTTCTGTCCCCAACTGGAAGTTCTCACCCACTTGGGGAACTGTTGAACTGCTCAGAGTCTATACCTCCTTCTCTAAGGCTCTATCAGCCCCTGGGTGCCAGGGTCACATCTATCTTTCTCCTAGAAGCAACCCAAGGAATTAGCCCCCTGTGGGGACCCAAAGCGGAGGGTTCAGCAAGGAGAACCAAGATGACTAGGTTATGTTTCTCCAGGAGTGGGGGCATGAAAACGGGATGGACTGGATATACTGGAGAGAATGAAAGGAAGGGCAGGCTTGGCACCCAGTTCTTGGACCCAAAGTGGCTGTGTCTCTGCCAGACCAGGGACCCCCCCATCCTGAAAGGTAAGCTTAAGTAGGGTCTGGCCAGGCCAAGCAGCACTTCTGCAAGGTGTGAGGTCTACCTCTCTTCCCCACAGGTCAGGGCCAGACCAGGGCATCTGGAACTCCTTCATGGCACAATGGGGTCCAGAATGTGTCATGACCTGAAGGTCACCAGGGCTTCTGGGTTCTGCTGTGTTCACACAGGTCTCTGCCCTGACTCGGGCTAAGAACTTTAGATGTAGGGATGGCATTTCCTTCCTATGAGAAAAGTGAAGGTGTTAGGACACCTGCAGCTCCACACAGCACAGGAGCATGGTGCATCAGGAGGTGGACCCTCTGCTTGGTGTCGCCCAGTGTGGGATGCCTGAGCAAGCAGAAGCCAACAGCAGGACTTGAGAAGATGACCCTCAGAGGGCAGTGAAGCTGGCCCTTAAAGATGTATAACACTTGAGGGCTGAGTGTGTGTGTGTGTGTTTAGGAGTAGGGAGAGATATTACAGAGGGGACGTATATATGCAACCTCTATGAAGTTCCAGGACCTTCTCATACCATTATCCAAAGCCTTTTGTTCAACCTGCCTGTGTGGCTCATCAGAATGTTCTACTAAACTAGAAACCAAGGTACAATGAAGGCAGAGTCTCGAAGGACTTTTTCAGCTGTGGCATTCAGAGATCCACAAAGCTTAATACTCCTAAGAGGAGTCACTCTGAATAGCCCAGGAATGAACATAAATGATCAGCAAGTCCCTGAATGTAGGGACCAAACGAGTCCTGTAACTGAAAACAAAATACATAATCAAGAGTACGGGCTGTGGGACAGACTGACAGAGCTCCTATCCTAGCTCTGCCACACACAAACCACGTGCCCAAGGGCAAGCTATTTCACTTCCTCCTGTCTCAGGTTCCTCCTCTGTAAAATGGGGCTAATCATTCTTGGCTCATAAGGTTGTTGCAAGGATGAATGACTTAGTATTGTCTCATGCTTTAGAACAATGTCTGATACATAACAGATATGTGTTAAAAAATCCCTTACCCTGCTGTGTCTATAAATGGCACTCTTGGGGGTCTTTATGACTACTTTGGGAGAGATGAGAAGTCAGGTTCTTTAGCGCCATTAAACATTTAGACGTGCACACAGTCCTCACTTTGCCTGGTAGAGGAGGACTATCAAAATGATCAGGCAATGGGGGCCAGCAGGTGGCATGATGGGGCACTGGACTTCCACGTGGTCAGCTATGGTTCGAGTCCCAGATCTGGTGGCTTACTTTTCCACTTCCTCTGCCCCCTCTCTCTGCTGACTATAAGAAGTTGAAAAATAATAATAATAAATAACATAAACAATTCTTTTTAAAAAATGATCAGGTAAGCTGAAACTGCAAAGCAATCTTAAAACGCAAGAGAAAAATTACAATTGTTCTAGGACCTTTACATTTTTTTTCTAGAAACATAAACAACTTTTTTTTTCTCCCAGTTTTCATCATTTTAATTGACATACTATAGCTGCACATACTTATGGGATACAGTGTAGTTTTTCAATATATGATGAATATCTCTTCTTACTGTAGACTTTATGTGTATAGGGAAACAGAAAAAAATAGTAAAACAAATATTTTAGCATGTAGCAATTCAGATCGTTAGAAACTACAAATCTGAAAGTATTTGCTTTGTAAAAAGAACTTATCGAGAGTGTTTGAAAAAAAAAAAAAAAGTGAGTGTTTGAATAGCCCGAACAGTTTTTGCTTTCTTTTCTTTGTCTACTTTATGATGCTAAAGGAGCATGTTTTCTCTGCCTGATGAACTGTCTTAGTCTCTTATAAATTTACATCAGCTCCTAACATCGTATACTATGCACTTTCAGTGTTGTGAAATATTGCTAAGAGTTCCTTTAATGTGAGATTTGTGCTGGTACCACTTCCTCTGGGACATTTTCATCTTGTTGTTTGTTTTGCAATCACATTCCTCATTTATGTTTTTGGTTTCCGATTTCATCAATATAAACAGAAACAGCGAGGGTCCTCCTGACTCAAAGTCACACAGAGCTTACTTTGAATGATGTAAAATTCCACTCTGGAAAATAAATAAATAAATAAATAAAACTCAGCTTGTTCAAGGAACCAGATGATAACAGACACGAGCTGTTGGGTCTCTCTATATGTAAACCACCACCATGGAGCATATTGGTGAGATGCTTCTGCTTGGCAGGCTGAGGCCACACGGGAGGCCTGCCCTCGGTTCCTGGCCCGCCCTAAAAGCCAGGCACAGTAGTATTCTCTCATAGTCCCAGGGTGTCAGGAGGCTGAGGCTGGAGGATGACAACATAAGGCACTGTCTGAAAAAAAGCACCAAACACACACACACACACACACACACACACACACACACATCCCATATATAAAAAAAAAATACAAAACTGCCCAACATATGTACAGACATTTTCAGAGCCTTTTACTTATGCATTAATTATCATTTAAATGGTAGAATAATAAAAAGAGTCAACAAAATTATAAAGCACTGGAATAAATTCAACTCTATTGTGAAATTTCTAGTTTCCAGACATTGCCTTTGACTGGATGTTTATCATCGCAGATAGATGAAGGGAGAAGTATAATGACGTACTCCTTCAGAATCTAACCACAGGGGGCCAAGCAGTGGTACCATGATAAAACGTAATGCTGTGCAAGGCTGGCCCATGTGAGAATGTCGGGGGGTTGTATCCAGAGACACCTCTGAATGCGCCAGGCATGTGCAGGCTGATAATTAGGGGCTGGCTGAAGCTGGGGACGAATCATGGTATGAGGATCCTGCTGGGAGTGCCTATATTTCTGCTCGTCTGTCTCTGTCTCCCTCTCACTTGCTCACAGATGAAAGAAATAAACTTGGGAATAGCAGATGGCTTAATGGTTACATCACTGGACTCTGCTGTAGTGTAGAGCATGGTTCAAGTCCTAGACCCAGCCGCCTAAAACTCATACCGGGTGTGTGTGCAAACATGCCCAAAATTCGGAAAGGAGAAGGGATTATGGCATGGCCATCCTCCCTAGGGGGTGATTTCTCACTTTCTGTCTCTCTGTCTCCCCTGTGAGAGCACGCACCCTATAGCAAAAATCTCCCTTAAAAAAAAAAAAAAAAAGGAAGAAATAAATAAACTTAAAAAAAATCTAATAAAAATCAGATGAAAATTATGGCCAATAAAACTGCACATGAGCAGATACAATATTTTATGTAGCATTTGAAAGAATTCACAGAGTTCCCCAAAATCTGATATGAAGTCTTGGGTTATTAATTTAGAATTTTATTACTAGGTAAAATCCAACCCAAGCCTGTTTCACAGCCATTGAAAGTTCCCAAAACTTTGGGCACTTTCTAGAGAAAGGCAAAAGTTGTAGTATGCCATCTGCCACTGGAAAATGCATTTAACAGTGACTCCTCACAATATAAATGCGCTCAAACCAGGCCTCTTTGGATACAAACTCCTATCCCTGAAACCCCTTTCTGAGTTTAAGACATTACAAAGCCTGACCAGACTCAACAGCATGTTGTCAAAAAACACAGTATATCCAATAAATCATCTTGCCTAAGATATTAGTGCTGTCAGGTGAAGCTGCTGAGTGACCCCTGAGTTACGGCTGGTGGCATCCTTCTCTGCTTGTCCTCTCTTTCTTCCTCTCCCTCCACTCCTTCCCTTCTCTTCTTCCTTCGTTCTTCCTCTCCCGTTCTTTCTTCCCCAGTACCTCTGACTTTAGGTTCCATGGGCACTCCTTAATGCAGCCCATGGTGCAAGAGCTTTTAGCTCCTCACAAAAACCACTAAAAGACTGTCCTGAGTAAGTTACTTGCAGTTCAAGAGAGAACCTAATTGGAGGCTTGGAGAACACCTCGACAATGTACATTCTTCTTGTAGAGACTTACTGAGAGAGGTTAGTTCAGTCAAGAAAGAGGGTGCTTTATTTTGTTTTTGTCTAAATTGATTTGGGCTTCAAGGGAAGAAGATTGCCCAAATTCTGCTGATGTCATAAAGCAACGCTTCCACCTCTGAAATGAATTTCATTTTCTTATATTTTGGTAAGAAATTTGGCTCTCAATCGCGAATGCACGTCACTCTACTCTCTCAAGGGCAGATGATAAGGTTCTATCAGACCAAGTGTCTAAATGAACCTGAGACTCTACCAAGGTCAGAAATGCTGCGCTTCAAGCCAAAAGATCTTGTTTGTTTTGACTTGTAACCACAACTTTGTCTTGTCTAAGTGTCCAATCACATTATAAAACAAAGTACCGATCTCGGCAGCGCAGCATCCTCTGAAGTAACAGGAGTCATAGGTGAACCTTCTGGGAGAGTCTCTCATTTTTCTGCTCCTTTGATTTCCACAGAACTTTACACCTCTCCCTCTGAGACCGAGAAGGGCAAGATGGTTTTGGAAATGCTGAACCCGATGCATTATAACATCACCAGCATGGTGCCGGAAGCCATGCCTGCAGCCACCGTGCCGATCCTGCTGCTCGCTTGCCTTCTGTTCTTGATCTGGAATTACGGGGACACCTCCTCAATACCAGGTAAGCCCGTCAGTTATTTCTGGATCTAAGGAGATTGTTGGCTTAGGCTCCTGCTCCAGGATGGGAAAGAAAATTTTGCCAAAAAAGACAATGAGCAAACCTGGGAAGATCTCTCAAGCCCCCATCCACAAATAAGGCCTTGGGTGAAAATTATTTTAGTAATTATTTGCATATCTTAAACGAAAGCATCTAAAAAAATATCTGAGATCATCTCTTCCTTCTGGTGTGTATTCTGCTTTGGTAAAGTAGACTTGGCACAAATGCCCTTTCAGACGAGCTTGAGATGGGGTGGAGCAAGGTAAAATTCCAGGATGTTTTTGTTTTTGTCTTTAAGTGAATTCAAACTCATTCCAATTTTTCTGGGAAGGTAAAAATGTCTCTGACATGCCTCTCTGCGCCTCTCCTTCTCCCTGTTTGCATTACCCACGTCTCTCCCTTGGTTGCATTTACCTCACCTCTTTATCCTGTTCCCCATTTTCTCTTATTCTTGGTGACGTGCTGATGGTGGTATCGTCATAAGGGCTGAATGGGACCTGGGCAGTGGGAGAAGGACAGGGACTATCGTGGTTCTTCAACAAGGTCTTTGAGGCAATTCAAAGTAGAGAACTATCTAATTTTCCAGATAATTCTAATAGAAAAGCCTACCATTTCACCACTATGGCTGGAATGATCAGATGACAGATTAATTCCGAATGATCAGAAATTGCAGATTGTTTCCCTGGTTTTCAGTGAAAATCCCTCGTGGCAGGCATCTGTTGCCGGTTCTGTGAGATACCTGGCAAGGCTTTATTTCAAGAGCATAGTTAGTACCCACTTCTAAGTGCAGTGTGTCTCGTCAGTGTGATTGAGAGTGGGAGCATGGGGTTGGTACAAAATGCCCTGTGTCTAGATCCTTTTTAAAAATTTTCCGATAATTGCCTCCCTGTCTGATTCAGCATGGTATTTTAGGTTACTTAATGCCCAATTTAACGGAACATTTAGTTAGTTTTGTTCTCTGCTCCCTGAGAGGGTCATCTCTGGAAGAGGGTGGCTCGGAGCTGAGGAATGACTCCCTGCGTCTTTAACTAGAACCCCCTTCTTCAATGCTGCCTCCTGCTCCCTGGATTTCTCCTACCCCTAGTGGGCACCGAGGATGGGGTCAATGAATGGTGGGTGTGGGGGAGTGGAGGGGAGTAGAATGCCTCTTCCTCCTCTTCCCTATCACAGGCTTAGATGCTAAACTCCGGTCCAGTTGTATCATCAGAGAGTCTTGCAAGGAGAGAGAATCCAACATTGGTTATCCCGTAAGCCACAGGTTCTCAGAAGTATTCTATCTTAGGGTCACCCAGGAGGGAGGGACTTAGTACCATTTCAGTTTCCTAGGCCCTGCCATGGATAGTTTAAATCAGACTCTCCAGGCCTAGAAACAAGCATTTTTGTGAACTTGCCCCCCCCCCCATGCTTCTAATATGAGCACATTGGCATTCCCCTGGACCCTGGCGTCTGAAGAGGAGAAGGAGGTTGGCCTCTAGGGGGCACTGGCATCCCTGAAACTTTGTATCAGAAGTCTCCGGAGCGGCCTCTCTGTCACCACTGGGAACCAGGGACACAGGCGGTCATGTACTGGCAGATCGCATAAACCAAGTGGCAGGGCTCCAGGCCGGCGTGTCTAAGGAACCGGTCCAGGTGATTTTTCAGGAGCATCCAGGGTTCCGAGACACAGACATGAGCCTAAGCCTTCATCTGATAGAAGAGGACTCTGAGACCCTGAAAGGGGGTGGGCCTTGACCAGGCAATGTGTTCCAAGTAAGACAAGCCACGGAGTTCAAAGTCTGTGCTTTAGGGGTGAGGGATTTGGAGAGAATGGAAATGGCTTGTCAGGTCCCCAGAGAGAAGAAAAAGTGGGAGTGCAGGGGGACCACCAGGAAGCCCCAAATCCCAGCTGTTGGTCCTTTTGCTAGGGAGGGAGTTCTCCCTGGAAAACACGGGGTCTGATCAGCATCTTCTGGCGGCACAGACTGGGAGAGGCTGTGTTTCCTGGCTGCAGTGGGGCGGGGACACTGGCAGTGTCGGGGTGATTCTTGCTGATCAAGGGCCCTCAGCCCCTTCTGCTGGTGCCCTTGAATCCCTGGCTCTCTGGGTCCTTGGTTTTTCAGGTTTGGAAGAAGCTAAGGGTCAGGGAAAACCACAAGGAGTTAAGAAGGCATCCTAATTTAAAAGGCCTTAAGGAAGTTAAGATTTACAAAGTAATTTCACGTCCATTTTCCTTGACAAGATTGGTGTGTTTATGTCCATTTTGTAGATGAAGAAACTGAGACTCACAGAGGTTAGGTGTCACACAGCGAGCGACGAAACTGGGTCTCCGGTCTAAGACTCGCCAAGTGGTATATACGGAGAAGCCCTGCTGCCTCCGGGGTTTAGGGGAAGAGGGTGCGCGAAGATGAGAGATGTGGTTTCCGGCCTGGGAGACGAAGTGGAAGCAGCAAGGACGGCCGGGGCGTACCTAGGCAGATGTCTAGCCAGGGCAGGGCTGGCAGGAAGCTGTACAAGTCTGGGGGAGGCAGAAGAGGAGAGTGGATCATAAGCTTCAGGTCAGAGAAGCTGTCCAGGACTCACCGTTACCTGGCACTTGGCTGCTCCCTCTTCCACACAGCCGTCCCCAACCTCCTACGCACGTCCTCTCCCTCCGGCTGCTTCCCTCTGCCCTGGGCACCGCATCCCGGAACAGAACACTGGAGAAAGGACACAGCAATGCCTTCTTCTTCCTGTTGGGAAGATCTCGTGTCCAAAGGCGCACAGTGGGGTGACAAATTTCCCATTGTGGTCAACACAAGGAGCAGGATTCACAGCATTCCAGTTCAGAGGCCTTTCAGTCACTCTCCCCAGAAGAAGCACATTCTCGGATCTTCTTTTTCTTTTTTTTATATTTGTTTTTAATTTGATTTTTATTATTCTCATTAAAAAAAAATTATTGCTATACATCATTCAGCTTGTAAAGAGAATTTACCGAACTTGAACTACTTCTCAGACCAGTCCAGTCGAGAATACTATACATGTTATCATGAACTGGGAATAACCCCCCCCCGTGTCCCCCAACTGTCATGCCTTTCTATTTTTTCTCCCTAATACTCTTCCCTTCTCCCCTCTACCCGCCCCATTCCACGCTGTCTTCAGCATTCATAACTATTTTCACTGTTTTTGAGTCCTTTAATATTTCAATCTCTACCATACAGTGTGGATAGTTGGTATATATTAAGTGGATACATACAATATCTTTCTCTCATGGCCTGACTTGCTTCACTCAGCAGTAAATCTTCCATGTTCAACCACTTTCTTTTTTATTTTGTTTTCTTTTATACATTCAGTCACATTATTTGGCTTACAAAATGGATATTTCAACAGGGGAACATTTCTCCCTAGTCCAGTTGATAAAACTATGAAATATCTTCAACAGAGAATGCCCCATTTCTTTGTGCCATCGATGCTTCCCTGGGTTTTCTGATCATCACTTCCTTGCTTATGTATAGGTTTCCTCTCTAACCGTACATCCCCAGACGTACAGTTTAGTTTTACCTGACTTGAAACATGGTAATCAGATCAGACAGTGCTCATTGTATGGTGCTGCCTTTGCCCACGATTGTGCGTGAGGTCCGCCCGTGTTGTGGCGTGCAGCTGCCGTTCATTTTCACTGGCCCCGGTACTGGGCCACACGAGCAGTTCATGGTTTCATTACCAGCGCTCCTGTTGATGGACACGTGGGTGTCTCCAGTTGGGGCTATTGTCAGCCGCGCTGCTGTGATCACGGGCGAGCCGCCGTTGCCTGGGTGCATACCTGGACATGGAATGCAATGGCTTCTTGATTGGGGCAGCTGGTGAGAGGTCCCAGCTGTTGGCTTCAAGGAGCCTGTCTCTGCGCAAAAATGCAGACGAGAATTTACTGCTGCTCTTAGGGTGTGAAAGAGGCTCCTGTAAGCACGGTGTGCCTAGATAAACATTCCCAAATCTGAGAAGCAGAGAGCAGTCTTAAGAGGGTGTAGCCAGACAATTTCCCTAATATTTTTCTGAAATTTCTACTTTCTCCAGCCAGGGAATGAGGGGAGGGGGAGAGAATAAGATATATATGTACATAGAAAGATGACACTGTGTTATATAATTACTTGATTTTGTAATTCTGTTCCCTGAACTCCCTCTCCAGCCCTTGGGACTCAGATGAGAGGACCATTGTACTCATGGTTATTCTAGTCCCTGGCTTGGAGCTGGTGTCTATACTAGTAGGGCCTGAGCAAGGATGTGTTAGATGAATTAAGCTGGCATACAGTTGATCCTCAAAACCTCAGATTCTGGTTAGAGCACTCGGGTTCTTGACTTAAGCACGAAGTTCACCAGTACATAAAGATACACCCCTCCAGAACTGTCTCGTTAAATTGAATGGGGCTCCCAAATACTACGATTTTTTACATGGCACCAGATTTTAGGTAAAAGGTGAAAAGTGCAGCATGTGCCTTTGTGTGTCTTTGTTTCTCATGGGCCTGGCAAATCAAGTAAGTAAATATTTTCTGAATAAGTCTATACGCAAATAACTTTCCAAAACAAATATTTGATATGTGAACTAAATGTATATTCTATGATACTTTGCCATTTCTTATCAAAATGTGAATGTAACCTAAAATACTCTAAATAAGAATGGCACTTAGGGACCAGCAGTTAGCGTAATGGCTATGTCGCTGAACTCCCATGTAGTCAACCACGGTTCAAATCCCAGACCCGGTGGCTTAAACTCATGCTGGGTGTGTGTGTGTGCGTGCCCAAGATCCTGAGAGGAGAATGGAGGAGGAGGGATTGCAGCATGGCCATCCCCCCGGGGGGTGATTTCTCACTTTCTATCCTCTGTCTCTCTCTGTCTTTCTGGGGAGCGCACGTGCCCTATAACAAAAACCTCTCCCAAAAAAAAGAAGAATGGCATTTAAAATTTCATATAGTATAAGAATGCCTGGGTTATTTATTATTTTTTAATTAAAGAATTATTTATTTAAATTTATTTATTTATTTATTATTAAATTCCCTATAGGGCACATGCACTCATGAGAGAAAGATAGGGAGAAAGTGAGAAAGCCAGCCACCAGGTCCAGGACTTGAACTGTGGTCAGCCACGTGGGAGTCCAACGGTTTTAACCACCATGCCACCTGATGGTCCCCATGTCTGGTTAATTTTAAAAATTCATTCAGGAAATATTTCTTGAGCATCTACAATGTGCCAAGTGATAAATATCCAATAAAATATTTTGTATATTTTAAATGATTAAAATTTTATGCATATTTTAGATGACTAAAGGTTTACGTATTGAATAATCTTTTAAGGAAACATATATTGAGTCAAGTCTGCTTGTTTAAATCTTTTTAAGAATTCAGTAAAGTTATTCTAACATAAAGTCAATTGTCTATCACATAATAGCATGATAAAGTAATCATAATGTTAATAACACGAAATATGTTTTGGTTCTATTGGCCTTAGCAGGTATATTCTCTTTAATGGGGGAAAAAAGCTGACAGTCTTGTTGATGCTGACTCAGCTATTGCAAAATGAAAGACTAAACATTGTTTGATGCACTTGGAACTAAATATATAATCCAGATGATCCATGTAAAAAGTTCAGTTATCGAGATTTTTCCACAGTTGTTGTGTATAGAATGAGAATGCTGTGTTTTGGCTTCATGCTTATTTCAGTGACAGAATGGGAGTAAAGGAGAAAGATTTAGAAAAACCATGACTTTACATGTAATTCCTAAAACCATTCCAAAAATGTTGTATCCAACGCTCTCCTACCACCAGTAAAATCAAGCTACCAGGTTTGTTCTCTGCTCTACGTAAGCAGTGTCCGCTTCCCAGCTATCCGCTGGGGTCTTGTTCTTTCCAATTCTGCCGTCATCTTCAACCACTGCTCCCCATTGAAACCAGATGACAGGATTCAAACTCGCTCCTCAGGATACTGAGCACACTTGTTGCCTAATTCTTCATTTCTTAAGGGTATTTTGCTTAATGAGATTTAGCTTAAGATTCTTTTTTTTAAACTGGGAAAGGAGAAATGGGTGTTTCTAGGTTGGACATTATCTTTGCAGACCTTGTTTCTCTTGGTTAAAAAAATGACTCCCAAACTACAACCCAGTTCGAACCCACTCATTCCGTCAACCTAGGCACTCAAACCACAAGTTCTCAGACAAAACCAGGTGGCGAGCCAGGTCTGTTAGCGTGCCATTTGTCATGGCTTCCATGCTTGCTGTCAGATGAGTCAGCTGGGCTGTATTTGAAGCTCACTGACACCATGTCATGTGAGAAGAAGTTAGCACATGTATCCCGGTTACTTCAGCCTGAAATGGCTGAGACCAGATGGAATGAATGTGAGGATACCAAGCTACGTTTCGCTCCCGGAGGAACGAAGAGCCTCATGCTGGGCTTGTCTCACTTAAACCCCTTTATCAGTGATTCACAGACATCAGAAGATGTAACACACATTTTGCTGTAAAAGAACAGACGGCCAGCAGGTGGCGTGGTGCTTAAGGGCACTGGACTCCCACATGACTGACCGCGGTTCGAGTCCTGGACCTGATGGCTTGCTTTCTTCCTTTCCTTCTCTCTCTTTCTCCCCCTCTTTCTCACTCGGTCTCTCTCCAGTCAAATTAAATTAGAGAAAAAGAAGTTAAATAAAATAATTTCCTAAGCTGTAGGAACACAAAGCACGGCTGTGTTTGGCGTTGCTAAGATGCTGAATGTGACCTATGACTTCCCTAGGTCCCGGCTATTGCATGGGAATCGGACCCCTCATTTCACACGGCAGGTTCCTGTGGATGGGCATCGGCAGTGCCTGCAACTACTACAACAAGATGTACGGCGAGTTCATGAGAGTCTGGATCAGCGGGGAGGAGACCCTCATCATTAGCAAGTGAGTCTGCGCGTAACTGGAAACAGACTTCTCCAGCCGAGGCTGGGGCTTTTCCTGCGTGAAAACACAGAAACCAAATCCTTATTGTGATAACTTTGTTTCTAAGGCTGTGTGTTTACCAGTGAAATGAAGGTGAGCAGTTCCCAGATAAGAATCGAATACTGTGGGCGGACAGAGTGATTGGGTTTTGTTTGAGTTGAAGCCAGGGGCACATAGATAAAGAGCCTGGATGCTTGGTTAATGATTCTAAATCTGCCTGAGTAGTGAAAGTGGAAACTGAAAATCCAGATGATTTAACAAAATGTACTTTAGGGAGAGGCATTATCTTCTCCGTTTTCCTAAGATTTAGGTCCTAACTCTACAAGCAAGCATTAAACAAAACAGAACAACAACAAAAACCCATAACAAAAACAAAACCCGAGACAAAGGTATCTGGTTGCCGATTTGCTAGTGTGTCTCTGATGACAGGCTTCTGAGAACCTCTCCGAGAGGCAGATGGCAGCAAGAGTCGTCATAAGCTGCTGCCCTATCATGACGTCCTGCCTGTGTCCCAGCAGAGCGAGTTCGCGTCCTCGGGAGCGTGATTGCCCTGTCAAAGAAATGACGTCATCCCCCTCTGCATCATTCTAGCTTCTGGATAACTTCAGTAGGCTGAATTCGCTCTTGGGTTAACCAGATACACAACCACTATGAAGAAAGAGCTTTGTGAAATACGAGTCTCTTGTTTATTGCTCTTAGAAAATGGGGAATTGCTAAGGCCGTGTTTCACTAGACTTTCAGTTATCTTTACTTTTAGCAAAGCTGTCTGCCACGACCAGCTGTCTCATGAATAAGTTTTGACTGGTTAGAATTAGATGAATCATTCAGATGCATAGACTATTGTTCAAAAGTAAGTGAACTGTGGGCTGGCAGATGGCGTGGTGGTTAGGGGCGCTGGACTTCCACATGGCTGACCACAGTTTGAGTCCCAGACCTGGGGACTTGCTTTCTCACTTTCTTCTTTCTCTCTCTCTCTCTCTCTCTCTCTCTCTCAATCTGTCCCTCTCTGGTCAAATAAAATAAAATAAATAAATAAATAAAGTTAAATTTTTAAAAAGTAAGTGAACCATTTCTGGAACTTTAATCATTTTGTTGTTTATTTGTTTTTAGGTTTTGCTACAGAGTGAGTACACTTACTGGAGAGGGACAGAGAAAGAGAGAGGAAAAGTGAGACATCATTCCGCAGGGTGCTGGGCACACCGCAATCCTTTCCTTTCCATTCTTCTCTCAGGCTTTTTGGGCATGCACACACGTGCAGCCAGCTTGATCTTCAAGCCTCTGGGTCTGGGACTTGGACCACGAGTTGGCCACGTGGAATCCAGCACTCTACCTGCCGCACTACCTGCTGGCTTTACGTTATTTACTCCGCCCAAGATGATCCCCATCATTTCACAAAGTCAAAACCCAATTCTTTCAAGCAAATACTGAAACAGAAGGGAGAAGGGGAGAAAAATGTTATTTTTTTCCCAAATATCTCATACTATTCAATAACGTTACTTTAGATCCATCTAAGACCTTAGTTTTCGCTGGGGTTTTTTTTTCCTGTTTCGTTCAGTTTGCTGTTGTAGTACGTTTGAGAGTGGCTACGAAGACCACATTTATAAGCTAAACCTAAGTGGCTCCAGGTGGAAGGGCCATTCATTAGATTTACTGTGAAGTACTCTAGTGGCTCTGAAGTGGTCCCTCTATCAGCAGCATCCAAAACCCAGGAGCTTGTTAGAAATGCTCACCCTTGGCCCCTTCCTGACCTACTAAATACCACAGTCTACCATGGTCTGTGGTTTAACAAGTTCTCTAAATGAAGAATCACTTCTCTAACAACTGGATCAGGGTTACCCTTTGATTATCCTTCTCCTGGTCTACTGAGCTCTGCTTGCCAATTTTACATCCATTTGATACATTCTTATTTTAAAAATCAGTGCATTAGTCACTTTCAAAACTGGTTATAGTCTCAAAACAAACTGATGACATTTGGGGTTTGGGGGATTGTGACATTCTTTCCTGCCTTGTCATCCCCGGCATAGCAAGCTACCTTCTAGCCCCCTTCACCCTCGACTGTCTTCCCTGTCCCCTACCACCCTCAGGAGACAGAAGGGACCCTCAGGATATTTATCCAAAAGGGTATCTACCTGCAGCTTAGGCTTAGGAGCAACGGCTCTCCCCTGACTGCACAGGAGAACCACCACTAAGTTTTGTTTTTGTTTTGTTTTTTAAGAAGAGAGATTTTTGCTATAGGGTGTGTGTGCCTGCTGGAGAGACAGAGACAGAAAGTGAGAAATAATCTCAGCAGCGGGGATGGCCACACGACAATCCTCTCTCCTCCATTCTCCTCTCAGGATTTTTGGCATGCATGCACACGCACCCGGTGTGAGTTTCAAGCCATTAGGGGCGGGACTGAAACCATGGTCGGCCATTTCAGAGTCCAGCATCTTAACCAGTATGCCACCTACTGGCCCCACATCAGCAAGCTTTTAAAAACCCCAGTGCCTAGGCCACACCCCGACTTTTGGATCAAAATCTCTGGGGTTGAGACCCAGGTGCCAGTTGTGTTCAAAGCTTCCCAGAACTTTCTGGTATTAATTCTAGAGAGGGGGAGGAGGAAAAAGCTTCCAGAAAGGAAGTACCTTTCCCTAGGATGAGCAGAAACATCTGATCATGGTCAGACAAGTTTCATCCACTCCTGAGTCTAGCTAATGTGGGAGTAGTATAAGACTCAAATTGGAGTGAAGAAGGGTGGATCTGAGAAAGGTCCAGGGTACCAGGATGGAAATTGCTTTTACGGGTACTAGCAGGTGGCATGGTGGTTAAGGTGCTAGACACTCCCACATGGGTGACCACGATTCGAATCCTGACCTGGTGGCTTGCTTTCTCACTATCCCACCTCTCTGGTCAAATGAAAATAAATGAATGAATAAATAAAGTTAAATAAGTAATTCTTTTTAAAAAATTGTTTTTATATGCTAGATACTTAGGTCACTAGATAAATTTCCTGGGTGCTCCAATGCTATTCCAAAAGTGGGATCCTTGCTACAATTGGGGTGACATCCGACCACCCTGCCTGACTTAATTAGGAAACTGGCCTTAGCGACTCTGACCAAGTCAGGTGCTGATTCACGCTGAGACAGGGACACAGCCCCTCGCCCTTCCCCCAGCTCGCCCAGTTCTTCTCTTGTCCTGTCCTCTCCGGCTTTTCACTTGTTGGGGGCTTTGTGTTCTCCTTAATTGCCTCAGAGCTGCTCAATTTTGTTGTTAAAGGCTGAGCTCCCTGCAGGAATAGGACATGTTTGTCCCCATCTCCTTTCCTTGTCTGCTCTTCAAGTCCCTTCCAGAACTACCCGTACCTCTTGAAAAGACCCCATTGGCCCTCTGAAAGCTTTATTATTTCTATTTGAATAGTTTGCCAGATTTCCTTTTCTTTTGAAAAGTTTGAGGTCTGTAGTCATTACAACTGTAGAAATTACAGTCCAACTTTTCCAACCAGCTCAGTTCCAGAGTGGGGGCTACAGAAGTTCAAGGGAGGAGGTCAGGCGTGAGTGCTAGTCGGGAGCTGCTGGAACAAGCTGGGGCTCTGAGGTGAGAGCTCCCTGGTCCTCGGTAGGTGAAGTACGCACAGCTCCCCCAGGTAGCTACCCAGGCAGTGATGTCCGAAATCGACGAGGGCTTACAGATACCTATGCATGGCAGTATGTGTCCACAGTATGTGCATGCATTAGTTTGTGTCATAAATTGAAAAAGATTAAGAATTTCAGTGGCATTCATAAAGGAGAATTAATAATTATCATGCTAGTTAGAGTTGTATTTGCATATCTGTTAGCAATTAACATACTAATCAGGATTTTACCTGCATATTTGTCTTAATCATGTATAAATTTACGAGTGATGCATTCATTTCTCCTTTTGACTTACGTTTATTGAGTAAGTCAATAATAATTTATATAATTTATTATATACTAAGCACTGGTGATCCCAAGTTATAATAGTCATTATTCGTTCTCCATTCACTCACGAGATACATATTGATTGAGAACTTACTATGACGGATACCAGGAATCGTTCCAGGCTCTGGGAATACAGTGATCAAATCAGCACCAAACCCCTACCCTCATGGCACTATATATCATTCATACAGTCACAATAAATAAGTAAAACATGTGTGTAAATGTATCAGTGAAGTGACTCAACTTGTCTGAGACCAGGGGGTTTTCTAAGGTATGTGACTTCAAGTGTTAAATCTGGGACAGTCACGGGCGAGTCAAGATGGTTAGTCACACTATTATCGAGTATTAATAGAGATGTGTTCTATAGAAAAAAGTAGGAAGGGACTAGGGGAGGACCACTTCTAGGGATGGGAGTAAAGCTGTAAACAGGAGGTTGAAGCAAGCCTCATTGGGAAGGTAGAATTTGAAGAAATACCTACAGAAAGTGAAGAAGTGAGCCACGCAGAGATCTGTACAACAAACGTTCCAGACACGGGGAACTGCAAGTGCGAAGGCCCCAAGGTGGGAGCCTGTCTGAAATGGATACTGGGGTAACTAACTGAGTGGAAGAAGTGTAGAGACGAGATTAAGGAGGTGATGAGCACCAAATCATGCCAGGCCTTGCAGGCCATTGTAAGAACTGGCTTTCACCTCACTTAAGAGGGAAGCCATCGAAGAGTTTGAGCCAAAGGGTGACCTGTCGGACTCACTCAATGTTTCAGCATAATCGTCTGTCTGCTCTGTTGAAATAGGGGATAAGAGAACAAGGGATGGGGCAGAGAGAGAGAGACCAGTTTGGCAAGATACGATGGCGGCTGGTCCAGGTGATAGCAGCAGAGATGATAAGATGATGAAGTGACATTCTGGGCATCTTTTGAAGGTAAAGTCAACATAACTTGTTGACATTGAATGTTGGGTGTAAGAGAAAAAGAGCTGATGAGGGCTATGCCCAGTTTCTGTCTTTAACACCCAGGAGAACGAGGACATTGTTACCTGAAATAGGTGGAGCAAGTGTGGGCTGGGGAGAGATCGGGAGTCCACTTCAGACATGGTGGACTTGACGCACCTAGCAGACCTCTGAATGGGATATGGAGTTAGGAAGACCGGGTCTTGAGACTCTCCAGTGTAAAGTGACCAGAAACTAGCAAAGGAGATAGTGAAGGGGAACAGCAGACAGAGAAGAGAAACCAGGAGAATGCGGTGGTCTGAAAGCTGGGTGAAGAGCACATATCAGAGAAAACGAGGTCACCAACCATGTCAAATATAGCTGAGGAACCAAGCAAATGGATGGAGACTCAAGTATGGCATTTAACAACAAAGAGATGAAGGGAATGGCGGAGGCAAATGTATGACCAGAGAAGAGAACAACGGGAGAAGAATTAGAGACAATAAAGGTAGACCGATCTTCCAAGGAGTTTTCCATAAAAGTGGCAAGAAATGGGACAGCCGGTGAGAGATGTGCAGTTGAATGACTTTTTATTTTAGGAAGAAATGACAGTATGTGAGTTGTGGTAGCAATGACAGATGGCAGAAAAGTTGCTGGTGGAGGAGAAAGAATGGGTGTGCCCAGCATGAGCTGTGAAGGGGTCCCTTAGGACAAGTGGAGCGCCTGCCCTTGGACAGGGATATGGATGTTCATCCACAGTAATAGGGAAAGGTCGAACGTGTGGTCTCAGAACCTAGAGGTTGGAGTTAGTGGAGATTCTTTTCTAGATGCTTCTATTTTCTCAGGAAAATGAGAAAGTCTTGAGCAGACCAAGAGGAGGATGGTAGCAGCCATCTAGTGGAGGGAGAGTGAACGAAGAGGGAAAGGGAATTGCCAGCTACACTGAGGGCCCGCTTGAACTTACGATGTGTCAGTGGGGGGGTGTGGTTGTGTGCTTGCACGCATGTGTGGTTTTTGTTTTTTCTTTTTTTACCAACCCAATTCAACTGCAGGTGCAGGCACAGAGTAAGCTAAGGGCTGGATTAGTCAGCACTGAGGTTTTACCAGGGCACTCTGACAAAGTAAGGAGAGTGCCAAGGGAGATGAGGATGCACAGAAAGGAATTTTAATTTAATGATTGACAATAACTTTTTTTTCCCCAACTGTTTATTAGAAAATTTTCAAGTGAACAGGAAAGTGGGAAAAGCAATCACCCCTCCTCTTCCCCTTTGGAAGAGACCAGGTCAGTGGTTTTTATCAGAGATCCCACATGCTGAGCTTCTCTGATGGTTTCATCATGGTGTCATTTAATATAGACCTCTATTCTTTGTATTTCTTATAAACTGAAAATTAGGTCTAATGGCTCAATTAGATTCAAGTTACACATTTTATAGTAATAATGGTGGCACAAGGCACTTCATATCACATCACATCAGGAGACGAGAAATGGGCTGTCTCATGAGAAGCAATGCTCAATTTTAAAAATTCATGATAGAACATGTACATGGGCAGACAAGGGAGGGAGAAACAGAGAGAACACAAGCACAAATCACCCTCCCCAGGGCTTGGTCACACCGCAATCCCCTTTCTCTAGTTCTGCAGCCTGCCCGGATCCTGGGCACAGGCACACAGGCCTCGCAGCATGTTTTCAGGCTGACTGGGTGGGGCTGAAACCCTGGTCAGCATGTGGCTTCCAGCTCCACAATTTGGTACACTGCTGAATGCACCACAGAGGCTGGGCCAGCAGAGCTGAGTTCGATCAGTCAGGTTGGTTACGTCAGCTCTCTCTATTAACAAAGATTGCTTGTCTCTTGCAGTAACCCTAGAATTTAAGCTGGGTGGATGAGAATATTACAGGAAAGCCAAAGACTGGGAATAGGTGATAGGAACGTAAGTCTGGTGTAGGACAGGGCATAAAGCAAGTGGTTTTATATATTTGGTACCAGTTATTCCATGATTGTCTCCTCTGTGTTTCTAGCTCTGATCCATTTTGAACTCAGCCACAGGTGTCTGAGTCGTTTAAACTCAGAAGTTAGGTGGATCCCTCCTTCCCACCAAAGAGCTCACTTCCTGGCTTCTCTTCACTTGGAACTGATATTAGGATTGTCATTTTTGGAGATGTCTTTTGACTTGAGTTGTGTTTAAAGAAGCATAATGACCCCAGTGACCAGATACCTTACACTGCCCACTGTCCCTTCTGAGCCTGGGGATGTAGTTGGTCTCACAGGGATGGGAAATGCTCACTTTCCTAAACCAGCAGCGCATATAACGTTTCCCTCGACCAGTGGTACAGGCCAGCCCTGTGTTGACTGCCGGAAAGAGCTCTGAACTGGAGTCCCCAAACTTCTCTTCTACACTTTCCTGATTTACTCTGCTTAGATAAACCCAGCTTAATTGTACTAAGTGCTCTTGTTCTAAATGACTCTTCTGTGGCTGGTAGCACCTCTTGATTGGCTTTGTCCTAACGAATGGCTCTTCTGTGGCTGGGCTGCTTGATTGGCTTTGTCCCTTGCCAGGTTTGAGCCTTGGATTCAAAATAGCTGAGATATTGGCGCCCTCTAAAGGACATTTCTATTATAGAAGCTAGTTCTTTATTAACTAGAGAATGAACATTTAACTGGGTTTGTTTTCCATTTGGAGTTTCTTATTCCCTCTTTTTCAAATTGACTAGTAATTCCTTAAAATAAATAAATAAATAAATAAATAAATAAATAAATAAATAAATAAATAAAAACCAGGCAATAAATAAATAAATAAATAAATAAATAAATAAATAAATAAATAAATAAATAAATAAATAAATAAATAAATAAATAAATAAATAAATAAATAAATAAATAAATAAATAAAAACCAGGCCAGTATGATTAATGTAGTGTACAGAAGCCCTACAGGTCAGAGCAGGAAAGTAGTTTTCCAATTGGCCTTTATTATTTAAAAATTTAGATGTGAGTTTGTGAACAAACTTACTTTTGGCTTTAATTGCACAATGAGAGGGGGGAAAGTAATAAAAAGCTTTAATTTTCAAATATGTTAATTGGAAAGATTGTCAGTCCCTCCTCTAGTATGATTTTTCCCTATGGGACTGAATTTGAACTTTTTATCAATCAAGTTAATTCCCTGGAATACAACTTGTGTTTTTGTTTTTGTTGCCAGGAAGAGGAAAATTATCCCAAACTCAGGAGCATTTGAGGACTATTATCTGGAATCAAATAAAAAAAATATTCGATTTCACAGATAGTGTTTTGATTTGAAAGTAGAAGTTTTCTTCCTAACATAAATGCTAAGTAAATAAGTTGCTTATATCATAATAATTCTGTTTTTATTTCTTGGCGCTGCCATTATTTTAGGGCTTGCCTTTAAAGTGCAGGTAGAACTACGGAATCCATCGCAAACCTAACAGTTTGACTCCCTCAGCCCGTAGCCTAAACTATTCAGCCAGAGCAGAACTCTTTTGGCCTCACGTCTTCTGTGGGAATGTGTGTGGGTGGCCATTTCCTGAACAACCTCGCTGAGGGGAAGTCATGCTTCCAGGGGCCAACTGTCACCTTCGAGAAGGAGGAACACATGTTAAGACAGCCTCTCCAGGGCAGTAAAGAACCAGTTACATAGACTATAGTCATCTCACGCTCAGTCTTTGAGAGTTATGTGTTCTGACAACCTCCATGATAGAGTTTGCAATTGCGAACACTTCAGTGCAGAAATGGGGAGGGAGAACCAAACTTGCAGTGAATACATGAAAACTTGCTTAAATAGTAAGTTCACCAAAATAAAAACGAATCACAATATCGGAGATAAAGGTAACACTAAAAACTTTGTGCACTTTGAATTTGCACTATTGGGCACTGTACATATTATACTATTGCATGGGTTGCCACATCCTATGTCATGGGAGATCCCAGTGGCCCTGGGTTGAATGAAAGCCCCTTGATGAATCGTGATAGGATGAGGAGCTCCAACACAGCTGCTCTTACCACCACAGTGAGCCTTCTTAGCTCCCCCAGCTCAGCCCTGGCCAGGCCCAGGTTCAAAGAAATGCCCTAGAAGATATCCTTTATTCCCAGAGTAAATCCCACCAGAGGGGCCAGCCCTGATTAGAGATTCCAGGAAGTGGGAGGTACTAGGCAGAATTACTGCTTCTAGACTAATAAAGTATGAGTTCAGTAATTCCAACAACTCCCAACTCCGTGGCTCACTCTTGCAGGTGGTGACACTGCCTGGAGTGGGGCTGGACAGTACTTGAGAGGCTGAAGGCTCTCATGACGTTGGTGGTATAGAGAGTTGCTCCTCTTCTTCCTCCTTCTTTTTTAGTTTTATGTATTTGTTCCATGAGAGAGACAGAGATACAGAGCTCTTAAGAGGGACTTGATGCCACAATCCACCAGCAGCCTCAGCCCTAGATACATGGACATGTGTGCCCACTGTACTCAAAGAGATCTCCAGACCTGAACCCACAACCTTGCCATATAGTTGGCCTCACAGAACATCTCATTTTACTCACCATCTGGCCCAGGTTCAACTTTTTAACTGTCTTGTAGCTCTGACCCCAGAATGGGTAGTATTTTGGTGACTTGGGGTTAGAGAACAAGAATAAATTAAAAATGGAGTATGTATGTGTTCTGTATTTTGTGACACACAGAGAGACAGTAGGTAGACATGATTCAACTGGAGAAAGATCTTCTCATGTAAATAAAGTGCTTATTCAACCTGAAGACTACGAATCATTCATTGCATTTAGATCAACATGCATTTTCCAGTTTAAAAGGTGACAGGGAGGCTAAGGGACTGGGTCCCACTTGGCTGCCTGTGCAGATTGAGTCCTGGACCTGGTGGCTTGAAAATCACACTGGGTTCGTGTGTATGCATGCCCCAAATCCCAAAAGTAGACTGGAGGAGAAGGGATTATGGCGCGGCCTTCCCCACATGGAGTGATTTCTCACCTTCTCTTTCTCACTTTCTTTCTGTCAATGTCTAGCAAGTACACATGCCCTATAGCAAAAAGCTAAAAAACAAACTAGCAAAGGACCAGCAGTTGACCTAATGGCTATGTTGCTGGACTCCCATGTAGTTGACCACATTTCGAGTCCTAGACCCAGTGGCTTAAACTCATACCAGGCGCGTGTGCATGCCCAAGATCCCAAGAGAAGAATGGAGGAGAAGGGATTATGGCGTGGCCATCCCCCCTGGGGGGTGATTTCTCGCTTTCTGTCTCTCTGTCTCTCTTTGTCTTTCTGGCAAGTGCACACACCCTATAGCAAAAACCTCTTAAAAAAAAAAAAAAGCAAACAAATAAAACATGCATTTGCCAAAGAGCCAGGCCATAGTCAAGATTCATGGCCCTGAGTCTTCCCAACCCTTAAAAATTAATACCAGTTTGTTTTTGTGTTTAGGTCCTCAAGTATGTACCATATAATGAAGCACAGCCACTATATCTCCCGCTTCGGCAGCAAACTTGGGTTGCAGTGCATCGGTATGCATGAAAATGGTATCATATTTAATAACAATCCTGCCGTCTGGAAAGTGATTCGACCTTTCTTTACAAAAGGTAATTAGGTGCTTGACTATGTCCTGCTTTTATGTCTTGAGTGTGCCTTTTTTTGTTGAAATTGTATTTTAAATTCCACCATTTCAGTTTTGACAATAATAGGAAGAAGAACTAACATTTGTTATATGTTACTGTAGAGTTAGATATGATTCTTGTGCTAATTCCGTAGCAACCCCATGTGGTAAATATACCTGTCACCTCCATTTTTCGGATGAGGACATTGAGGTGTAAAGAGGTTAAGTAACTTGTCTGAACAGTGGCCCAGGGTGTAACCCCAGAGCCTGCACTGGTAGCCACCACAGAGGCTTGTCTTGCTGTGGATTTCGTGGATGTGAAGAAGAGACTGAGCTGTATACTTGAGATCATGTCCATGAAGAATGTTAGCCATAGATTTGCTTTAAACATGGCCAAACCATGTGTTTGCTAAATCATTAGCTGACAGTCCAAATGTGGTAATAGAAAGCAATTTGTGAATGAAATGAGAGAATTTTCGAACCAGGAAGGATATGTGTATAGATGTGTTGTCTCGTTCAATCTCTGAATTTTATAGTTGAGGAACTAAAGTCCTAGAGAGGTTATGATTGTCACCCAGGCAACATAGCAAGTAATGGATGAGCCAAGATCCCATTCCAAGCCTCCTTAACTGTGATTGTCCCCCTTTATTCTACCATGCTGGAAATGAAACTGTTGGGGAACACACATGTCCAACCTCTGACATTAACATCAAGGATGACAACCATGCCCTGGAAACCTTGGCAGTGATGGAATCAGGGCAAGACGGATTTTAGGTCTGATCCTGTACTCTTGTCCTTCCCTCCAGCCAGCCTCCACAGTGCACCTAGAAAGTGTACGGCTACTGAGACAGGACAGAGCTCTGTCTGTGCCCGCAGAGTGTCACTCTTACCCCTCAAGACAGCACAACTCTGTTGTAGACCCCAGTGTATCAGTATCTCAATGCTGCTATAACAAATTACTACAGACCAAATGGCTTAAAAGAACACATTTATTATCTAACAGTTCTGTAGGTCAAGTCTGACATGGGCTAAAATCAAGGCGCTGGCAAGCCTATGTTCCTTTTTCAGCTTAAGGGATTTTTCAGTTCCTGAGGCCCCTGTACTTCTTGGCTTGTGGCCTTCTTCTCCATCTCCAAATCCAGCAGCAGTGGGCGGGATGTTTTCCCCATTGCAGCTCTCTGCCCCTCCTCCTGTCATCGCGTCTCTCTGACTTTGATCTCTGCCAGGAAAGATGTCTTGCTCATAAGGACCCCTGTGATCAGGTTGGGCCCACCCTGATAATTCCCAGGAATCTCCATCTCACTGTCCCTGACCTTAATCAGTTCTGCCAGTCCCTTTTTCCATGTAAGATAATACACTAGAATATGTATAAATTCTGAGAATTAGGACCTGGATAACCAAAAGGCAATTAATTATTCAGTCAACCACTAATGTTGGGGCAGACTGAACTCCTAATACCTTATAAAACTGCAGAATGGATTAATGGGACAAGTGCAGGACTCAGAGTTAGAGCTTGTGGGTTTATGTCTCAGCACTGCCACTTACCAAGTATATGACTTTGGGCAAGTTACTTAGCGTCTCTGAGCTTCAGTTTCCTCATTCACAGAAGGCAATAAATATTGTAGAACTTGCATTCTAAGGCTATTACTTTAAAAAACGAAAGAATGCTGCAATATAACAATTAAGTCTAAGTTTTAGTTCACTTTTTCATTTGGTCCAGGTATACTAGGACCACATGAACTCATACTGAGGAGTAGACTTTCACATATCAGTATTTTCTGACATATATGAGTTACTAGAATCTCTAAGCGCTACTAAGCCTACTGTTCTCCTTATTGAACTCGTTGCCAAGAATATAATGACAAACAAGACATTGCCCCTGCTCTTGAGGAATTTTTAACAAGGGATGGGGAAGCTTGGTAAGGGGCAGAGCAAACATCACTAAATCTTGTCCTCGGTGATGGTGGCGTTAAATGTATGCACACAGTGATATGGAACACAGATGAATGGGCCCACTGAAGTACACTGAGGGGTTGGGGAGACTTCAGAAGAGTGGATGCTTAAGATGAGTTTGGAAATAAGGTACAAGCTGCTAATTAAGACAGTGTGACAAAGAGGTTCAAGAACTAAAGAATGAGATGCTCAAAGGCATAACATAGATATGACACATTCAAGAGCCTGTCAGTAGGCCTCGTGCCTGGCATAGATTGCTGGGATGAGACCAAGGAGCAGTCAGGGCCAGATCACCAAGCCCCCTTTGTTAAGTCAAGGAGTTGAGCTTATCCCAAAAGCAATGAGGAGACACTAGAGATTTTAAGTAGAGTGACATGAACACATTTGCATTTTAGAAAAATCTTTCTGGTACCAGAGTGAATGATTAATGGAAGTATGACTATGGGCAGTGAAAACAGTTAGGAGCCACTACAGTGACATAGGGCGAATGGAGGAGAGACTACCAGTATAAGAGATGTTAAAGACTAGAATCTACTCTCTTAAAAAAAAAAAAAAAAAGAAAAAGAAAAGAAAAGAAAGAAAGGGCCAGCAGGTAATATGGTGGTTAAGGCACCCACATGACCAACTGCAGTTCAAGCCCTGGACCCAGTGCCTTGAAACTCACGCCAGGCACATATGCATGTGTGCCCAAAATCCTGAGAAGAGAATGGAAGAGAAGGAGTTGCAGTGTGGCCAACCCCCTGGGGGGTGATTTCTCATTTTCTCTGTCTGTGTCTCTGGTGAGTGCACACAACCTATAGCAAAAATCTCTCTTAAATAAGTAAATGAACTAATAAATAAGAGTGGAATCAATAGTACTTATAAATTAAATTAATCAAAACATCCTTGTGACCTTATTAAGATTAACCCTATATATAGAAGATCAAATTTTCTAATAAAAATGCTACAGAGCTGGACCCAAATTAAATGTCAAAAATAGGGGGTTAATTGCTTATTGAAAGTTTACTGTAGTAACTGACATTTATATAATCGCTGAGAGTTCTGACTACCTTCTGATGAATCTCCTTCTAGAGTTAGACTCCAGGTTGGTTTCCTAACATGGTAGAAATCTTGGGACAGATTTTAGTATTGAAATCGGTAATATTGATAAAAGTATTAACTTATTGGGTGTATCTATGGATAGAATTGGGGCTGAGGGATGGAGAAATAGCATGTGTTTCCTGAAACCAGCAAGAAAATTGCTTGTATTGATGGAACTCTCTGATTTCTTGCTCAATTTTCTTTTGATCTGGATAGATTCAATCCTTTTTAAAAATTAAATCACATGGGGCCAGCAGGTGGTGTAGTGGTTAAGGCGCTGGACTCTCCCATGGCTAACCACAGTTCAAGTCATGAATCTAGCAGCTTGAACCTCATGCCGAGCATGTGTGCAAGCGTGCCCAAAATCCCAGGAGGAGATTGGAGGAGAAGGGATTTGGGTGTGGCCATCCCACCTGGGGAGTGATTTCTAACTTTCTGTCTCTCTGTCTTTCCCTGTCTCTCTCCCATGCACTCTCCATGAAACCTATAGCAAAAATCTCTCTCTAAAAAAATTAAATCATGTCTATATCATACCACTGCCTAAAGCAACGATAATTTATTTTGCCTGTAATTTTGACTATGGCTTCAAGCTCACAAACATAGAGGCAGCTCAGGTATCAACCTGAGAGAAAACCGCAGTGATGTTCAAAGCCAGCCCTTCCACACAAAGATCTGAGTCATTAGGGAGACGTTTGTCCCACGTGGGACGTGGCAGTCACTCAGAACCTTTCGTATCTTCCAAGTCCTTCCTATGGTCAGAAAGTGTGCTCTCAACCTAACCTTCCTTTTGATATATGAGAAAATCTTAAGAGTCTAGGGCCACTTCTCAGGCCTCCCTTCTAGTTTGCAAAGGCTGCTTTCAGGAGTGGGGTTCGGCAGCTTAACTGATTGATTATTTTAATTTTTTATAAGAGAATCTTATAATATGGAGTTAAGCCTACAAAGTTCCCCAGAATTTTTCATCTTATTTTAACAGCAAGTCTGAATCATAAAGGACATTAAAAAAAAAGGGGGAGAGAGATTGTTCCTCAAGGTAGCTTAAAGAAACTTAGAACAGGAGCCAGTAGGTGGCGTGGTGGTTAAGGGTGCTGGACTCCCACATGGGAGTACTGGACCTGGTGGCTTGCTTTCTCACTTTCCCTCTCTCACTCACTCTGTCTCTCTCTGATCAAATTATAAATTAAATTAAATAAATAAATAAATAGTTAAATTTAAAAAAAAAAAAAGGAGAGAAAGAAACTTAGAGCAGAGAACAAGGGAGACTCTAGGAGTAACCCTATGATGGACACTTACCATCAAGATCCTCAAGCCATGCTCAGATGGTCAGAAGAAGAACAAGGGCAACATTAGAGCAAATTAACTACCTATAGTCATTTATACATTCATTCATTCCTCTATTTGACAAATGCCTACCGAGGGCCACCCTGTACTCTTGACTTAAATATAATGCTAATAAGTGGTCACCATTGTCCTTTAAAAGCTACCAGTTCAGTGGTACAGGCTGCTGAGCAAACAAGGAATTGCTTAGCTGTTACTCCATTTGATTGAGTAAAATAAACCTGGAAATGGTTCGAAGAGAAAAGAGAAATCAAAATTCATATAAGGGCACCTTTGGTGACTTACAAGACTAGTGGGTTTTGTTGTTGTTGTTGTTTTTATTTATTTATTTATTCAAATTTGACGAGAGAGAGAGAGGGGGAAAGCAAGCCACCAGGTCTGGGACTCAAACCATGGCCGGTCATGTGGAAGTCCAACATCCTTAACCACCATGCCACCTGCCAGCCCCAAGACTAGCGTTTTATACATAGTAATCTACAATTAAACAGGAAGCACCTTAGATCAAATAGTGTAGGTCCGATCTGACTCCTTCTATAGTCATATCCTGCCACCTATTGAGACATGTGACTCTGGAAAATAGGACTCTGGCCAAAGTCAAATCATATTTAGAGGAAAATGTATATAATAAATATGAAAAAAATTGATTTGTGATTTGTGACTATGTGTACTGAATGTTTCATTTAGTCTCACGAATAATTTTCCAGAAACTGAAGAAAAGTTTCATTTTGAATAATTTATTTAAAATAATCTGTATCAATTCCTTTACGTATGCATTTATTTATTTTTAAGGTTTTTGTTATACGGCACATGTGCTTTCCAGAGACAGAGAGAGGGAAAAAGTAAGAACTCACCCCCTAGAAAGGATGGTCACACCACAGTTCCTTCTCCTCCATTCTTTTCTCAGGATTTGGATCACGCATATGCACAGGCACTGAGCGATTTTCAAACTGCTGAGCCCAGGGCTTAAACCTGGGCGACTGTGTGGGAATCCAGCACCTTAACCACCATGCCACCTGCTGGCCCCCCCACACATCCATTTGTAACTATAAAGCTAGTATATACTTACAAAAATTAGAAGAACATTGAAAAGTATAAAGCAGCATACGAACATTTCTGTCCAATTGTTGAATTAAAAAAAAAAAAACTGTGGGCAATTAAACTTTAAACACAAAAATCCAAAATAGTATGATTATTTGTATGTGCCCTTGAGTTTGTTATGGTCGTTTCTCTGACGTGTACCCTGATTATTTGTGTGTGCCCTTGAGTTTGTGTTGGGTAACTCTCTGATGTGTACTCTTTAGCTTTGTCGGGCCGTGGCCTTGTTCGGATGGTGGCCATTTGTGTGGAATCCGTCGTAACGCACCTGGACAGGTTGGAAGAGGTCACCAACACGTCGGGCTATGTTGACGTGCTGATGCTTATGCGGCGCGTCATGCTGGACACCTCTAACATGCTCTTCCTCGGGATTCCTTTGGACGGTACTGAAATTTTCATTCTCTTGCCTTGACTTTCTGTCCTTTATTGAACAAGGGGATGGGAGTGATGACAGTCTGAAGCAAACGTACTGTTTTGTAGGTTCTCTTATTTAAACATTTCTATGTACTTCTAAGGTTTTACTCCTAGTGTTTCTGCCTTGTTCACATATAAGATATAAATTTCATAAGGTAAAGGCTAACTTCAATTTTTTTTTTTAATTTCTCCTCATTCCTCTAGGAAATAAGATGTTACCCACAGTTGAAACTTAACAAATGTGATCTGTTCATTTGGTCATTAACATCTTACCACTAACCAAATGGATACCTTTAACCATTTTCAATCATTCCTTTTTGGTCAAGAAGCATACACACATACATACGTAGCCATGTATCCCTTAATGACAGGGATATGTTCTGAGAAATGTGTCAGTAGGCCATGTCACTCTATAATTGTGTGAACACCATTGACCGCACTTCCACAAACCTAGATCGAATAGCCTGCTGCTCACCTAGGCTATATGGTGTAGACTACTGGTCCTCCGGGACCACTGTTGGATATGTGATCCTTCATTGACTGAAACATCATGTGGGACATGACTGTGGGCATAACACACACACCACAAACACACACACACGCACACATCCCTCCCTCAAAACTAGTAAATATAAAATCTTGACTCTGTCTATATGATAAAGATGGTGGAACTGCTGCTGCAGATAAAAATGATGATGATGACTGCCATTAATTTTGTATCTACCATGTGCCAAAAAGGCGCTTTATGTACACATTTGCCATTTAATATTTATAACGAAACTGACAAACAAAATGTCTCACTCAGGAAGCTATTTTCCTCCCTAGGATACATAACCAAATGTTAAAACATGTGCACACAGCTCTACCACCAACCAACACACTTATTAATCATTTGGACTAATTCCATTCTACTGTTGACATTAAGCATGAGCAGCTTAACATGATGTGTCCTTAATCCATTTACAGCAGTGCTCATTGATTCATACATTATTCAATCAATATTTATTGATTGTTTTATACCAGGCCCTGCTCCAGTTTCTGGGGATAGAGCAGTGACAAGACAGAAAAAATTCTTACCTTCAGGGAGCTTCATTCCAGTGTGGGGTGTAGATAATCAAACACGTAAATACCTAGTAATGTTTTAGGCCATGCTAAGTGCCTTGAAGGAAAAACAAAGTAGGGTAAGAGGATAGAAACAAAAGGGTATCAGTGAAAGTGAGCACAGCCATCAGGGAGAGGGTGGACAGGAAAGGCATTGGCAGACAAGCTGAGCATAGCCTAACTCAGGTGTAGCCCTGAGCCACATACAGATGGAAGGAAGAACATCCTAGGCAGACAAAGCATCGTTCTAACATTTGCCAAAACCAATTGAGCTGTAACACATATTACCTTATTTCTCACGTTTGGGTAAAGAGACAAGCCACAAGCTCCCCACTCCCACCTTCCTCCCCTCCAACTCTCATTGTCTAATCTCTCCTACTCTAACTACTGCTTACAAGATCTGAGAAACTCCATCTGATTGCCGTTTCAGCGGGAGTCACTTCTTACGCTGAGAATTTTAGTCACACCCCGTCCAGACAAGGACTCTTCCACCCCAGTGCACTGGTTCTACATACATATTTTCTAAAGCTAGGTAGACACATATTGTACACGTCCCTGCTCCTTGGTCCTCCTCTAGCCTTGATTGTTAGAAAGGAGAATGTAAACGAAATTATACATAACTCTTTCTGTTCATTTATGGATCCAGACTGTGAGCATCACCATAACCTGTACAGAGGTATGCTTATTTCCCTTTCACCAAGTCCATATTAAACTCTCAATTAGCCTAAGGGACTCAGCGCACTAAAGTGGAAAGGACATTGTCCTCAAGTCAGACAAAGCTATAGTCCAGCATAAGGGGTGCCTGCCACACTGGCAGTGTGATATTGGGCAAATTCCCTTTGTCCACAAAAACAGGGATGAGTTGAAGGTTCAGCCAAAGGGTGAGACTATGGTTGAGTCTCCAACACAAACTTGAAAGACGGCAACTCCTGTTTAACTTGGCCAATTTAGGTGCCACGTAAAATAAATTACCTACTGGGATTCTCGTGGCTAAAACTTTGCCCATGAAATGAAGGTGGAGCCCTACTAAGCTTAGACCGCCACAGTAGTGGGAATATCTATTGGGAATGTCCTCTGCTCAGAGCATCCTTCCTAGGCTGACATTTTGCTCAACTGCTATGTGTGCACATATGTTTTTTTCTAGAAAATGCCATCGTGGGTAAAATCCAGGGTTATTTTGATGCATGGCAAGCTCTCCTTATCAAACCAGACATCTTCTTTAAGATTTCTTGGCTATACAAAAAATACGAAAAGTCCGTGTAAGTAACACAAGTTTGGAAGATTTATAAGTCAATTGTTTGTGTTTTTGTTGTGTCTTTGCTGTTATTGGCCTCCTCAGTGAATTTTCTGCTGTCCTGAGCTCCCAAGGGAGTTGTTGTTTAGATTGTTGATAAAATACTTTTTACAGCAATTTGGCTGCATTTTAACAGACCAAAGAGTAAGAGAAATCTTTGGCTGGGCACCTTCTTAGCAATGGGTCCAAGTGCATGGTCTGAGAGCTTCATCTCTGGAACCAAGACATTGCAGTATATTTTCATTGAAGAGGGTTGGCTGATCCTATCATTAATATCTGTTTAAATTATCTTCCATATATGGGAAAAATGAAGACAATCAATTTATAGCTATGTTGCTTCTGGATGATTTGAATATAATTCAACTTGTAAGAACTGATGGTGGTCTCAAAACAAATATTTTCTAGAGAATATAATGAATAAAATGTGTGATTTATATATACATATATGTGTGTGTGTGTGTAAAATGTGTTATGTGTTACGTGTTTGGGGGCTCCTAAAATTGCCATTTAATGCTTTTTTATCTTAATTTGTTTCATTGACTTTTTAAATAGTACTTTTATTCTCTGCCTCATTTATTTCAGCTGTAATCTTTACTACTTTTTTTTCTTCTGTACTGAGGGGAGAGTTATTATTACTTTTCAAGTTCCTTGATAAGTAATGTTGTTATTTATTTGCCACCTTTCTATTTTCTTCTTGTAAGTACTAATAGCTATGAACTTCCCTCTTATGACTACTTTTGCTATGTCCCAAAAGTTATAGAGCGTGGTGTGTTTATTATTATTGGTTTTAATGAATCTTTTTATTTCAGTCTTGATTTATTCAGTAGTTTGAAAAATTGTTCAACTATAGTATTGTAGGTTGTGTAGTTTTACATGTTTTTGTGTATTTTCAAGGGCTCTTTCGGTGGCTGATTTCTTTGTGGTCAGAGAAGATGCTGGGTAGCATTTCTAAACTTTTAAATTTATAGAGGCTTGTTTTGTGGCCTATAATGTAGTCAATCTTTGAAAATGTTTCATGTCAAGATGAGAAAAAAAAGTATAAAGTATATTTCGTAGTTGTGGGGTGGAACGTTCTATATATGTCTATATGTCTATTAGGTCCATTTTGTTTATGGTATCAATTAGCTCTTGTATAGATGACCTGTCCAGTGGTGACAGTGGGGTGTTGAAATCCTCAACAATTAGTGTGTTGCAGTCTGTATCTCCCCTTAGATATAGCTGTCTTTCTTTTTCATATTTGGGTGCCCTGGCATTGGGTGCCTAAATATTTATAATTGCTAGATCTTCTTGATGAATTAATCCTTTTAGAACTATGTAGTCTTTCTGACACTTAATGACTTTGCTCAGTTTTAATCTAACCAGGCAAAAAACTGGACAAATATCTAATGCCTACAGACTAATCAATGGAATTTTACACTCCAAGTAGCCAGTCCCTACATACTGCCACCTCCATGGGACCTAGAGGCAGACAATCTTGGTTTACATCCTTCCTTTGCTACTTAGTAACTAAATGATTTTGGAAAATTATTCAAGTAAAATATAATCTACTTTCTAGAGTGGGGATATAGGTTGATGAGATACTATATTAGCACAGAACATGGTAAATAATGGGCACTAAATATTTTAGTTTTCCCCTTTCGTCATCGTATTTTCCTGAGCTCTCCCAGATTATTTGAAATGATCCATATCTAAAAGTTACAAAACCTGTTTAAAGACCCCAATTTATCCTATGTTTGAATTGTGAAGTTCAATGATATTAGTTTCTAGGTAGGAAACAAACTTGGTGTTACTTTATATATTTTTGTGTGGCTGACAAGTATTAGGTGAATGATTTGGACCCTTGACTTTTATACATTTTATTTTATTTCTACCAGAACTTACTGTGACATGAATCAATTAGATAGAGTATTCTTATGTGATCATATTTGGTGGTGGTGGTGGTGTGAAATGTCTCATTTGTGTAGTTCTTGGTCATTAGTTTTGTGTTGGTCTTAGTTACCAGGCCTATAGAAACTTATTATATGAAACTATATGATTTCTTTTAGATTTCTACAGAATTTAGCTCTGCAACATTCCCTTCATTTATAACACTTGCTGATGGTTAGTGCACAGGAGTTTATACCGCCTATGTTCTAGAGTAATAAAGACTTAAAGAGATATTTTCATCTCTTCTTCCATACCCTTGCAAATGTCAATACTTTTCAAACACGCATTTATAAGCATAAATATTGAAACATTGACCCCCACATTTATTGTTTTATATTTTTGGCTCTTTTAATTCCAGATAATACACAAGTATTGCTTTCTACTTTTTTTATTTTGGCAAATTTAAGGCTTTTTCACACAAAATACTCTATATAGATGTTTGTAGGCTAGACTAGTAACCTACCCATTATTGTTTTGTTTGCAAAATGTACTCAGCATTCCAAGCAGCAGACTCACAGATGCATTCATATAATACATGTTGTAAGTCAAAGACATTCTATTACCTGAAAACTGTCATTAAACTCAGTTCTCCCAGTTTTGAAAGGTGTATAAATTAAGATGTATAAATGTATACATCTACACCAATGGGTGTAGAGCCAACTTTTAACTTTACAAGAGGGATCCAAATGGGCATTTACAGGCTGATGATGAAAAACTTTGAATTTTGACCCAGGGAGAAAATACTCTTCAACATCAATGGCTTCAACTAAAGTAGATCATTTTATCAAAACAAATGAAAAAATTAATCAGTTGTATTAGCTGTCTAAACTGAGTACAAATAGACTATATTTTGACTTTTTTTTCCCCCAGCAAGGACTTGAAAGATGTCATAGACATTTTAGTAGAAGAAAAAAGACACAGAATTTCCAAAGCAGAGAAACTTGAAGATTGTATGGATTTTGCCACTGAATTGATTTTTGCTGAGGTACTGAAATGGACTAACCATAATTCCCCTATAGCATATGTTATGACTCTTTGCATATACGTGTGTAATGATCACCTGTTGTAATTGTTGCATGTTTATGCTTTTAAGTATTTTCTGTAACAGCTCTATAATACCCAGCCCAAATATCCCACATATTAGCTATTCTAGTATGACTAACCGTTATTCTGTCCCAATACAACATGGGAAGACAAAGAGAGACCAAATGCACTAAATACATAGAAAGCTGGCTTAATTGTTCATCTTTCAACTTCCAGTCATGTAAAATGTTCTTAGACAATAATAGACACATCATTTCCATTATTTTATTTTGTTGAGGTTGTTGATTTTTAAGTGTCACCTCCCCTCACTCTTTGAAACTTTGATTCATTTTACCAATTTTTCTTTCTTTTGGTTGTTCAGAAACGCGGTGATCTAACCAGAGAGAATGTGAACCAGTCTATACTGGAAATGCTGATTGCTGCACCTGATACCATGTCTGTCTCTGTGTACTTCATGCTGCTTCTCATTACAAAACACCCTACAGTTGAAGAGGCAATAATGAAGGAAATCCAGACTGTTGTTGGTAAGAATTTATTAAATAAATAATAGAACTTTAAAAACAGGTTTTTTTGACCCAGACACAGTAATACCTGCTGGTAGATGCTGTCACTCAGCAGACTGAGGCCACATGGGGTGGTGGGGGGAGAAGGAGGCCATAAAGTTTGATTCCCAGCCCACCCTATAAGCCAGGTGCAGTGGGACACATCTGTAATTCTAGTTATTCAGAAGGCTGAGACAGGAAGACTGTGATATGGCAGGATCCTATCTAAAAATACTAAAACAAACAAACAAAAAAATTACTTCTGCTCACCCTCCCCCATTTCCTACCCTCCCCCCACACTGTATCTAATATTTATTACCTTTGTAATTGTTGCATGTTCCTGCTTTTAAGTATTTTTAAGTAGCAGTTCTATAATATAAACAACTATATCTTCCAATCTTTCTGCTTTTGCCATAGATTGTAGACATTTGGTATATATTAAGTGGGGACATACTGTGTCTCTCTTTCATAGTCTGGTTCACTTTACTCAGCAGTAAATCTTCCATATTCATCCACTTTCTGTCAAATACCAGGGTCTTTTTCTTTTTTATGACTGAGTAGTATTCCATAGGGAATCAAGGAGAAAAATAAAGAAGCAAAACACTTAAGGGGCACAAAATGGAAAATTATCCATTGATGATAATGTGTATGATGACATATTTAACTGAACTAATATACAGTGTATTCATACTGGGGAAATTCATTTTACAAGCTGTATTGATATACAGTGATTGAATTATAAAATATTTTTAAATAAAAATAAAAGAAATTTTTAAAAATTAAAAGAATAGATTTTTTTCCTATTTTTACAGGTATCAAGAGAGATATCATATGATATGTGCTTTTCTCTATTGACCTTCAACAGTCCCTGCGAAACAAGTTATTTGGTTGTAGAAAGGCACCGCTTTTTAAAACCATTTTGAGTGCTGCTTGAAGCCATTGGCAATAAGTGGAAGTTCATAGCAGGGTTAAATATGTGAAAGAAGGGGTCTGTAGATGTGCCACATTGGTAGGAAATTGCCTGGCACAGTAGAGAGCAAGAAGCCAGAAAAACATCTGGACTCCAAAGTCTAGAATATTTTCTCAAGTGCCTCCATACTGGTTATCAGGGCCTATGCCAGGTGCAGCAAACAAGCCATGCCATCTCTACACTTACATGGGGCTCATGGCTTAGGGGGAGAAAGGGAACTGAATCAGCTCAATAGAGAGAAGAGAAAGAGCGCCACAAAAGGATGGAGTTCATGAAACAAGGAAGAATTTTGATTCTGAGACTCTAAGCATTTAATACAATTTTAATACAATTTTCTTGAGAGGTTAAAAGAATTTGTGCATCTCGATGTCCCCCCAGTTACTTCATCAGACTTCTGCAAACATGTGCATTTGCACATGTGTCCATGATCTCTCATGTGTTCCATACACAAATTTGGTAATTACTTCTTAGTGAACATCTTTGGTCACCTTCTCCATCTTCTGTCCTTTTACCTTCCCACCACAGATAGACCTCATTTGACTCTGGAACGTACAAAGAGCAGTATGTAAGGGGAAGGGCTATTAAAGAGTTATGCCACCAAACTAGACTGTTCCTGAATGACTTCATTATACAGGAAATGGTTTCATCAGGACCATTGGCTGTTTTTGACTTTGCAAAATTGGCAGCTCATTTGAAAATACTCATTAACTTTGCCAAGCCTGGGAGTAATCTGAGTTTCTTTAACTAGCGTCAGGTCAATCTGAGACAATGGGGGTGTCCATCATTCCCCAGCTCACCTGGGGCTGATCTGAGGCACCTCTTTCACAATGGTGGAGAGAGGTGAGTTCCTACCACTCTGCTGCAACAGATAGTTCTTGAAGAGATGTGAAGGGACTGTCAGTGAAACATTATAAACAGGCAACCAGCGGAGACAATTTCATTGAAATAGATTTAATTTACCTTCTTATTTTAACTATGCATCTTTGGATGGTTGTGGTGCTAGTTTGCTCACCAATCAACAGGGAATGAATGAATGTCCTCTAGAATTGAGAGCAGGGGACAAAAACTAAGACTACAGAGGCCAGGCAGATAAGATTAATGTTGGAAGCAGGCTGGGTGTGGTCTACATGGAACTGCAGAGTGTGCACCCTCTCTAAAGGGAAAATCGGTCACTTAACTTTTGCCTATTGCTGCCGTGTGGGAATGTGAGTTTAATGTTGCCAAATTCTCTGATTTTTCTGGAAATTCAAGCTTTTCTATGAAATCATCTGGGTTTTAAGATCATTGTCTCCACATCTGAATTTTTATAAAAATACCCTGCAGATCAGATATAACATTTTTTAGCCCCGGTTGCTGGTATGCATTAGCATTATAGACATCATTTTTTTTTTCAACCAAGAGCAAACTGTTCTGTGGAAAAAATAGAAGCTCTAATGCTCATCGCATATTGAAATTAACATTACCTTCTTTGTCCTGTTTATCTGTTCCCACAGGTGAGAGAGACGTAAAGATTGATGATGTGCCAAAATTAAAAGTGACAGAAAGTTTCATTTATGAGAGCATGCGGTACCAGCCTGTCGTGGACTTGGTCATGCGCAAAGCTTTACAAGATGATGTGATTGATGGCTACCCAGTGAAAAAGGGGACTAACATTATTCTGAACCTTGGAAGAATGCATAGACTCGAGTTCTTCCCCAAGCCCAATGAATTTAGTCTTGAAAATTTTGCAAAGAACGTAAGAGCCCTTCCTTAAAATTGGGTGTGCCACTCTTGATTCTGTCAGCTGCTAAATCTACTCTGGTTCTGCGTGCGTGTGCCACGTATATTTCATTCTTTTAATCATTCTCCTCTTCCACCTCACGAAGAGCACATGTCCCCTAGCTTGGAACATGGCTACCACACTCGTCCTCCCCAGTCAAGGATGTAGGTCTCCCATTCTGGAAAGTATCCACATAGCGGCCCACATACAGATCAAAAGATGAAAAATCCAATTCCTTGATTTGGGTAAAAATCAGTCCAAATTTATTTAGCCCAACAACCTAATTTTCCACTTAAACATATTGCTTTATCATCGCACAGATTCCACTGTAACATCATCTAAGCAAAGAGGTGTCCTCTTCTGTTTTGGATGGAAACCAAATGAGATCAAAAGATTTGTCTTTTCCATTCTACCTTTGGTTCATCAAATGGTGTCATGAGCACTAAGTTTCATTCTAAATAGGTCTCAATAGTTAAAACAGATGCAGCATTTTCTTTCTCTGTAACTGACATATGCAGAAGATTCTGCCTCCGTTAGGTCAAACTGTAGGCAACAGTGTTTTTAAACTCAAATCCTCTAGATAGCTCCCTTAGTGCCCTCTCTTTGCACTTGGATATAATGTAGAAACATGACAGTAACTAATTCAAATAATGCCATGCAAATCAGTCAAGTTCACAAAAATTTATTGAGAACCTACTATAAGCCAGGCGCTATGGGAGTCTGGATATGGATAAGAGAAGCATTTGTCAGACTCATTAATTTTCTCTATAACCAAACACAGATGCCTGGCACTGATGGTTCAGGAATCCACGTCTTTGCCTGCATCTGTCCCTTTTCATCAGGTTGTATTGCACCACATGGAAACAATCTTTGGTTTAGTGGCTTATAAAATAGCAGTAAAGCTGTAGCTATTCCACAGAACTGATACTGGCTATACTAAAATGATTTGCATTGCTTTACTCCCACACAGTAACATAAAAGCAAACGTGGGGACTGTCTGGGATTGGATATGTATCACAAGGGCTGAATCAAACTGGATGGAGAAAGGGGATCATTTGATTTACATTCATCTCAGTGAAGGAGCAGTATGACTGAGACCCCAGAATAGAGGCTCCTGATTGACCAGTGTTTTCAGAGTGAATCAAACAGACTATATGACTCTAGCCTTTAATACTCTGACTAATTGTCTCATCATTTTCATAGGTTCCTTACAGGTATTTTCAGCCATTTGGTTTTGGACCCCGTGCCTGTGCAGGAAAGTACATCGCCATGGTGATGATGAAAGTCATCCTGGTTACACTTCTGAGACGATTCCACGTGCGGGCATTGCAAGGAAGGTGTGTCGAAAACGTGCAGAAAGTACATGACCTGTCCTTGCACCCAGACGAGACTAGCAACTTCCTGGAGATGATTTTTGTCCCAAGAAATTCAGACAAGTACCTCGGTAACTAAAGAAGGTTGCTCAGTACCTACTGGGGAGCGTTCCTCATCAATAGTTCTCATAGAAACCCTCCATCCTTGCCAGATCGTATCATCCTCGCAGTGAACATTCGGTGGCCTGTGGCATGCTATCAACATGCCTTGTATAGGTTGTCAGCAAGATGGGAGCTCTCAAGTCACCCAATTCTGTCCAAACCAGAGAACCAGGATGTAAGAAGAAAGACAAAGGTCAAAGTTTATAGAGGAAATGATCTGAGAAGACACTGAAGCCCTAAAGACCCAATTCCACAAAGCACAATTTGGAAAGGATGGGCCAGCAGCAAACCTGTCTGGTTTCCCTCTGTATCCTTGCTGCCCTGCCCTGACAACATTTAAATGTCCAGGGTAGAAGAACTTGCATTGATTAGAAAAGTCACATCAGCATCTGGGCACCTGGGGTCAAACACACCTGCTAGTGTGGCTAAAGGTGCTTATTTTGTTTTTCAGTAGGAGTGGGACAGCAACATTCAAGTATTTACAAATTCAGCATTGAGTTGTCCTATGAATTATGCCAGTTAGCTCCTATTTATCCACATATGAGCAGAGAATGTCCCTTCCCTTCTCAATTCATCCCTTAGCTACTTACCTCTGCTCTGCTAGGTATAGATTCAGGTAATACAAGCTAACTTATTCATAGTAATAGCCTGAGTGAAGGATAGTTAGGTTCCTATATCTGCTATAGGGTAAAAAAAATACGATGCATTTCAAATTCAAATTAAAAAAATCCTTTTGGCATGATTGCATTGTTGCTTAGCTCTATTAGTGTGGGTAAGCAAGAGATATCTTTAATGGGTGGCATCTATGAGCTCTCACACCACCTTAGTGACTTGAGGGAGAGACAGTCCTCTAACTCTGTTCTACAACTCAATGGGTTCAAATGATAGAGTGCTCCTCTCATCCCATCATCCTTCTTGCTCAACATTTTCTTCCTCTCTTCCTTTCCATGACCCCAAAGGCCAAGAGCAATGATCAGATAAGAACATGGTCAGGGTAGAGCCCCTGCAATCATTTTTTTATCCTACCTCAGATTTGTTACCTTCAAAATTTAACAATAACCTAGTTCATTGAATCATTGTATATAGCCGTTGGTATAATGCTTGTCTTGGAATTAGCTCTCTAGAGGGAATCAAATAAATGGATTGATTTTCCAAACACCACTTCATTTGTATTGTATTGCCAATATGACTATGTCTCTTGAGTAACTTTTTTTTTAGTGACTGAAAAATTAGGCTCATGTATAAAATAAGTAAATGTTTGCCGTTGAGTCAATAAAAATTTAACAATAACCTAGTTCATTGAATCATTGTATATAGCCGTTGGTATAATGCTTGTCTTGGAATTAGCTCTCTAGAGGGAATCAAATAAATGGATTGATTTTCCAAACACCACTTCATTTGTATTGTATTGCCAATATGACTATGTCTCTTGAGTAACTTTTTTTTTTAGTGACTGAAAAATTAAGCTCATGTATAAATAAGTAAATGTTTGCCGTTGAGTCAATAGTCATCTCATTGTGTTTGTATGTTCTTTTCACCCTACTGTGTAGCACTAAGACAATAGCTAAGCATGCAGTCAAAGTGTAAGCCCTTGAGAACCAAACTATTTTCTTATATAATTCATCCCTATCCCTCGATTCAAACTCCCCTTTATTCTCCAAAGCCATTCTGAATAGACACACCCACTCCTACATACTTTCAACTGACTCCAGATATCAAGTAAAGAAGGGGGGAAGGGAGTATTCTAAGAATTCAAGGATGGTCGTTAGCAAAGAGGCAAACATTTGAACTTGAAATCACTTGTTTCATCTATACAGTCTAAAACTATGTGAAATATGCCTGTGTACCTGAATATATCTGTAGTCAGATCTAGATAATCATCCTAATAATTTAGACCCCTGAAAGCAAGACCAGGATTTGAAATTTAATGTGTCCAAGTTAGTTCACTTGGTAATTATGAATATGCTGTGTACATTCCTTCTGGCTGGAGCTCTGTGGCTGAAGAAAACAGACTGGGGATCAGTGACTTCATCCATCCAATACCCTTGGAACATCTGTGTGTATTTCATATGTGCATATGTAGCCAAGGCCTATGTCTACAGAGTCAGAGTACAATGGAAGGTTGAAATTACACACATGCACATACACAAATATGCTGTGGACACCTGAGAGTTAGGGAGTTGAGGGACATAGGGAATACAACAAGAGGGAAGTACAAGTTTGAATGACCCAAGCAAGCTCCGAATCAAATTATTAGGCTAACTATTTAACTTTTCACTCTTCTTAGCCTGTATAGACAAACTCCATATATTTGTACAGGCTTGGCCTAAGAGATTTGGAACACTGTTGGCTTTCCAATAGGTTGATGAACATATATTTTTAAATCTATTATCTCTTCAGAATTTTGCCTCATTGTTCAGTACTAAATTGCCACTCTCAAATGTACTGTGGGTTCTATTTTCACCAGTTCTCAAAGAACTGGAGTGTTTAAGAGATTACTGAAATACATGAATACAAGGGCTCTATCACTGGCAAATTGTGAGGATGATTGTACTCTCCTATCTTCAGGGGTACTGGACACCTCTTTTTTTTTTCTCTCTTTTTTTGGAGAGCTCTTTGTGATAGGATGCATAGGTTCACCAGAGAGACTGAGTTACAGAGACATAAAGCAAGAAATCACCCCCCCCCTCCAGGGGGCATGGCCACACTACAATCTCTTCTCCATTTTCCTCTTGGGATTTTGGGCACTCATGCACATACACCTGGCATGAGTTCTAAGCCACCGGTCCAGTACTCAAACCACAGTTGACTACATAGTCTAGCAACGTAACCATTATACCAACTGCTGGTCCCCAGTGGACATCTCTTTATGATTTCCTTGAGATCCTACTTTTCCCTCTTCTGAGTGAAAAATCACATTCAGAAAGTCCTCTAATTATTGAGAAATGTCATTTGGAAACTGTCTCTTTTTTTTCCTAGACAGCACTGTTCAACACTCATGGTGCTAATATTCCACATAGGGGGGAGGCTTTAGCCCATAGAAAGAATGATAGTTGGGCCCTCTTTAACTCCTCTCTCAGTTAGGCTTGTGGACTGAACCTTTTGCCTAAACTTGCAGAAAAACTCTCTAAATTAAACTTGGTCAAAGTGATGAATTGAATGGAATTTGATACTTTTAAAAGCACTTAACTCCAAGTCAAGGGCTTAATCCTTCAGGGCTCAATCCAGTCAGGCTTAGCTGAGTGAACTCCCTCATTCCTTTCTGTGGCTTTTAGCAGGAGTTGACTCAAGGGAGTAATGGCCATAACCATGTTTCTGTCGGGCAAAGGAAACAAAATGCCTTTTGATAGGACAACCTATTCATCAAACCCAGGACCCCTGAGTTTATACTACTCCCTCTCATCAAAAAATCATTTCAAAATGCAAAGTCCATGAGAATGATAAGAATACAATGACAAGAGTTATCCTAAGAATAACACTGAATCTAATTTATAAACTAAAGTAAACGTTTCACAAATCTCAATGTTTTCGGTTTCGGAGGTTTGTTTGATTTTGGCCAGAGGGGATGTGCGCTTGCCAGAAAGAGAGAGAGAGAGACCCAGAGAGTGGAAGAGGGAAAAAGCACCTCCTAAGGGGACATAGTCACATCACAGTCATTTCTCCTCCATTTCTCCATCCTGTTGGGATTTGGGGCACAAACACACGCATACCTGGCATGCTTTTCAAGCCACTAAAGCCTTCACAAACTGCATGGTTGGCTATGTGGGATCTAGTCATGAGCCAGCCCAAACCTCAGCATGTTAACTTACTGGTTAAATGTTGCTTGCAGTAAAGGTCTTGTATTACAAGACATAGATGTTGAGGGCCTGTGGTCCAGGTGGTCATTAGAGTTCCTTTCAGCTCTATGACTCTGAAGAGGGAAGCCATGAAACCCTAAATCTGGGATCAGTCTGTTTGAAACTATATGCTTTGGACAAGTTGTTTAGTCTCTCCCACCACCCAATGTGGATAATAATTACCTCATAAGGCTGCTGTGAAGATTCCAAGAGATAATTTATGTGACGCTCTTTAGCACAGTGCCTGCACACAACCACCTCTCATAAGCTCTGTGCATGATAATGATGCTGTTCCATAATTGGGCTGAGTCACGATCCCCTCAAACCTCTTTTCCTGCAGTACAAATGGCGACAGATGTGCCAGATGCTTCCATTATCTCCCATGGAGCTTCATGACAACTGTACTTGTCTGCCCAGTAATCTCCATGGTGTATTGATGAGACGACACAGGCCCAGAGAGTTTGGGGGGCTTATTCCTATGCACTGATCTACTAAAGGAACAACCTGGATTCCAGTCAATCCCTCATTCCAAAACTCTTGTCCCCTTCACTGTGCCATCTCTTCACAACACGACGAAGCTAGAAGACTAGTGGCCCTGTCTGTTTCCAAGGTCTCCGGCCATATGATGCTGAGTCAGTCCCTCTGGGGGACTGCTCCTCCCGCATTCCATTACCCAAGGAGTTTGTGGCAAGAAATAGCTCAGTCTTTTCATCCATTTCAAATGAATAGTTCCACCTATTATAACTACTTCTAATATGTGTCTGGCGGATCTGTCCCAAGAGTCTAGAAAAGAACTTAAAAGTTCACTTTACTATAAGATGGTACTATTAAATGTGTGTATTCCAACAGTTGTAGCAAATAGGGATAAGATTCCACTTGAGTATTACCTAAGCACTAGGAAATTTTCAGTTTTGTACAATTCTGATTCATTTCAGATGCAGTTACTGTTTTAAAAATATGGACTATAAGGACCATAGTGGTTACGGTGTTGGATTCCCACATGGTCGACCATGATTTGAGTCTCAGACCCGGTGACTTTCAACTCACACCAGGTGCATGTGAATACATGCCCAAAATCCTGAGTGGAGAATGGAGGAGAAGGGATTGCAACATGGCCATCCCCCCCAGAGGGTGGTTTCTCATTTTCTCTTTCTGTGTCTCTGGTGAGCACATGTGCCCTATAGCAAAAAACTCTCTAAAAATAAAAATAATGCAATGTACATTTGAAAATAGTAACTTAAAGCATAAGTAAGAATCAAAATGTTATTCTATCTTCCAATAGAGGTTTCTGTAATTTCCATGGAATTGCACAAAAGAACTATAGGCATTAGCAAGCTAGGCCTGTGAATGGAGAAGGAAAGGATATGGGACCTTCCTTCTCCTCAAATGATACCACTCCCTCACCCTCATGTGAAGCCAGTCCTCCCTCTACAGCGGTGCTTAGGATGCAAGGGTTCCCAAATTGAAATGTGCATAGGAGCCAGGCAGGCAACAAATGAGATGATCAGGTC
>NW_006205995.1:2004308-2033186 GCF_000334495.1 Tupaia belangeri chinensis
GAAGCAAAGCCTCCAGGAGAAAAGGGAAATGCCTCACTTAAAGGCCAATGTTCTGAAAACAGTTTCAGCCAAAACAAACTCTTCCTTGCATTGAATTGGGCCCATGCTTTAACATCTCTAACTTAATCATTCTCTTTCCCATCCAGCATTTCATCTGTGCCCTGCACCCATCCAACCACTCAGCCACACAGTGAGGACAGCAGAGAAGTCCCCATGTCACTGATGGAGAAACTGAAGCATGGAGAGGCCGAGTGGTTTCTCTGAAGTCACACAGCAAGCTCCAGATCCAGGCTCTCCCCCACCCCAGGGATCCCAGCTCTAAGTCCAAGAGCTGTTTATTTATTTATTTGGGTTTTTTTTGTTTGTTTGTTTGTTTTGGAGAGGTTTTTGCTATAGGGTGCATGAGCTTGCCAGAAAGACAGAGAGAGACAGAGAGAGAGAAAGTGAGAAATCACCCCCCAGGAGGGATGGCCATGCCACAATCCCTTCTCCTCCACTCTCCTCTCGGGATCTTGGGCACACATGCACACGCACCCGGTGTGAGTTTAAGCCACTGGGTCCAGGACTCGAACCACGGTCGACTACATGGGACTAGCCATTACGCTAACTGCAGGTCCCAAGAGCTGTTTAATTTCACCCAACCTGACTTCCCTTAATCACTGTGCATATTCTGACAACTATTTAGGTGCCCTTTGACCGATCTGAGCCTCGGTTGCCCCGTCGGTAAATAAGGAGTGCTGCAGTCATTTCCAAGGCTGTTTTGCTTCATAAACATGATGCTATTTTCCCCCCGTTTGTACCCAAGCCCTAAGAGAAAATTGGGAGTATTGCACATGCTCATGTTCAGGTCAAACATGCAATTTTGTCACTGAAAGGATGATCTGGGAATCCATTATGAAGAAATGGGCAGACTACAAGCCCCCAAATGCCAATGTGTCTGCTCATAGCCCTGACTTACTGCTACAGGGGGAGGATGCTCATGGAACACATGTCCCTCACAAATAATTATTCCCTATTTGAACTTTTGGGCCAACCAATAGATTTGTTGAAGCAAATCACCTTTTGCTTCTGAGAGGTCTTGGTTCTATACTCAAAGCAATTAAATTGCTAAGAGTTCAATAGCACCTCCTTTTGCTATTCCAGTTAACCAACTTTCCGGCATGCTGATCACAAAACTGCTGCCTTTACTACTCACATAGCTCTAGAAACAACCAAAAACAGGCCAAGAGAAATGACTTCTCACTTGGGAGAAACCCCTGCCCATGATAATGTAGGAATGGCTGGTGCATCTTTGCATATGGTACTTGAGGCAAATCTGAAGAGGAAAAAATGATAAGTTATTGAGACCACAGACCTGCTTATCATATTTCAACCTCTCAGCAATCTTGCAATATATAGATTTCTCCCTATTTTGTATGTCATAAAACTGATTCCCAAAGAGTAACTTGCCTACACTTACTTAGCTAGGAATTTTAACTCCCTGACTTATCCTGAGGTCTACAATCTTTCTTGTATGCTCTTCTAACTAAAAGTGGGATTTGGTGCTTTACAAAATCAAATATAGTATAATAATAAATGTCTGTAGGTTCTAACAAGTGAACAAATTAGATATTAAAATTAGAGGGAGGATGAGGGCAAAAATTGGGTATTAAAATTGGTGGATAGGGTGGCCAGATACTGAGAATACTGGTGAATTCTGGTTCCTACCTTAGCTCAAACCAGTCACTCCTCCATAAGAAGTCCAAAATCATTGACTTGAGACTGTGACCTGTCTCTCCAACCACCAGCCAAGCATGGGTCAAACAAGTCCTATTGCCTTGACTTTATTAAGCAGCCAAAGTAAATTCATAAGTTATGTCTAGTCATCCATGTTTTGTTTATCTCAGTGTCTGGCATATAGCATGCCCTAAATACATTTCTGATGAATTACTGAGAAAAAGAAAGAGCCATTAAAAGAAGCCAGTGCCAGGATCAACAGATGGTACAGTAGTTACATTGCTGGACTCCCACATATTGACCATGGTTCGAGTCCCAGACCTAGCAGCTTAAAACTCACGCCAGGTGCACATACATGCATGCCCCAAACCCCAAGATCTTGGGATTGTGACATGGCCATTCCCCCACTAGGTGATTTCTCACTTTCTATCTCTGTGTCTCTCTCTTTCTCTCCAGTGAGTGCACACATCCTATAGCAAAAATAGCTCTCAAAAAAATAAAAGAGAGAGAGAGAGGCAGTGCTATGAGATTCACAGGAGTAATAGGTGCCACACATATGCATTGTAAAATGTGGCTTTTGCCATTTACACAATGCCACCATGCCAGCCTGAGACAGGCAATGAATGGTCTGACTACACACTCATACAAGAAAAACCTCACCAAGTGGGAGACGCTGGATACGTCTTAGCCAGGGCTACTGAGGAAGGTATTCCCACTCATTAGGAAGTTGAAGATGACCTTCAGGAGTCCTGCAACTTAAGATTCTACAAGTCTATGGTTTGGTGCCTCTCTCTACAACCAACTGATGAGAATTAAAACATTTTCTCATAGAAGCCGAAAAGCTGGTCCTATAGACACATGAACTCAAAGAAGCCATCTTTCTAAAGAATCACTCTTAGCTTCATAATGAGCCCATATCCATAAAGATCACAAATATATGGTATTTGGGGTTTAATGAGAGCATCTGATGTCCACTGCTTACGAGGATAGGAAACACTGCATATTTACAAGTCTAATTCATCTCCAGATAAATGCGAAAGTCCATCATATTAAATTTCAGTGCAGTTATTCCTAATTTTCCTTTTTGAGTCTCATTCTAGTCTGTTTCATTAGCCTGCACTTCTACTTCTCACAGATCTTTTGCAGATGATCCCATAATAGGTCTGGGTAGCTCTTTCCTTTTACAGTCCCCTCCGCCTACCTCAGGACCAGCTCTGAGGACTCTGTGCCTCAGCCCCAGGCTCCCTGTCTTCCCCTCATGGTCAGATGCTGTCCCAGCAAATCACACATGGCAGACATAACAGACACCTGCGCTGTTTTCTCTTCCTGATGCTGTGGAAGTTTCCCCTTTAACCTTTCAATCTATAACCAGCTTTCTTCCTCACTAGAAATTGCCATCGCTAGCAGGCTTCACACATGAAACCCTCAAATGAATCAGAACCTTGAAGACCCTCAGAGCTGGAAGGGCCTTTAGGACCAGGGAAGGGCCTTGAAGACCATAGGGTCTAACCCTTGCCCCATCCCTGCTCTGTTCAATGTGGAAATGGGGCCTGGAGAAGCTTACTGACTTGCCCATGGACATACAGTAGCTGACTGGTGGAAAAGCATGGATGGGTACTGGCTCTCGGTCCAGTGCCGTTTCTCCTACACAAGGCTGAGCAATGTGGATGCAAGAAGACTCGTCTTGTCATTCTTACTTCAGTCGAGGCCAATCACAAATGACAATGGCAGGACTTTTTTTACAAACTGAAACTTTCTAAACAATTGTAACGTAGGGCTCGTGTTACTATATCCACCCTAGAGTCCACTACATTGAACTTTTGCTGCCCACCCGTACAAACCATCCTTGCACAGTTCCTCTTGGTGTTGAGATTTGCCCCTTGACTGAATCGTTCTGTTGACCTGTAACTCAGACCACGTGGCCAGAAATGGGACACTCCCAAGAGAATTGGTGGGTCTAGGTCCCTGTCAACAGGGTCATCTTGAAGTCCAATGTTTAAAGTCCAATGCTGCTTCGGCTCATCAATTCCCTTTTTCACCACCTGTGCAGGTACTTCCCATTTTCTACATTGCTCTTGGTGTTCTCAGATAGCCCTCATTCTGCTCGGCACCCTCTGTAGCCTTTATGGGCACATTCCTGTATGAGGCCCCTGGGTTAGAATCATTCAATACCAGCAGGTCAACAAACAGTTCTAGGAAACAACCTGCTTTTCACTCAGCCTCAGGAAAGTGCACATTCAATGCTGGAACTTTCTCAAAGCTGATGGGTATTCATGCTACAAATGCAGAGAATTTAGAAGTGACCATAAAGTCTATCCAAAAAGCTTCCTTCTTTCAACCACAAGAAAACAAAAGAAAGAAAAGAAATGAATCAATCCTCCCATTCCAAAAGATCTTACCATTCCAGATCATGGAAAGAAAAGTGGTTCGTGTTCATAGGATGAAACAATGGCATGTTTCCTCTTAAAAATGAATTACATCTCCGGATTACAGGAGAACTTTTTTATATGATTTCTACTGTCTTTGCAGATTTATGGAATGTTGCAGTGGACATAATCCACCGTCTACAAACACTGTAGACTTAGAGGTTAAGAACAGTCCAGTCCTTGGGCAATCGGACTGCAGTGAAATCTCCCAAGCCCATTCTAGTGCTTGCTTACTGAACTGTAGCTTTTCTCTCAAGGAAGCTCAAACATGCATTCTGCCTGCATGTTTACTGCCTCTACAGTGAAGCTATCACCCTGGGGACAGGGTTTGTGTGTCACTTCAGCCCAAGACACCAACTCTGGCACGGTGGCCTGCCTACCTGCTGCTGCTGGTTTGACTCCGGCCACTCCTGAGCCATAACGAAGACTGCATCTCAGCCTACCACGCGAAGGGAGGCAGGGAGGGCGACAGCTGTCTTGCCCATTGGTGAATGTGGCTGACTGATTCGACATGCCTTTCCATAAGGTCTGAACACACGCCAGCCTCACTCTACTTCACCCACATTCAAGTTACTTTCCACTTTCCTTTTCCTGATGAACTATGGTTCTATTCATTATGGAGGACATTAGAGGAAATGTATTGGTATGAACATTTTCACATCATCCTATAATTTTAAGAGACTGGTGTTAAGCCAAGTTTATTTAAATTTCTTTTTAGTAAGAAACGACTGGTTAATAGTGAACATACATTATGTGGTTTTTCTTGGAAAATGAAATATATCTTCGAAGTAGCTATGTTACCGGTCTGGCTAAAACCTTTCATTTATGAATGCATGGTCATAGACAAGCTGGGATGCTAAGGTACATTCTATGCAGGCACAGTGGAGCCAGCAGTTCAGGGTGTTTCACTGCAATCGAGGAATGGGTGAGGAACAGGCCCTGAATTTGGCCCAAACCTGGTGGAGGGAAAATGTAAAGACCTTGCAAAGTACCGAGCAGGACGACAGGCACATAAAAAAGTGAGAGGAAGGTGCTGTTTCACATGGCCAACTCGGACTCCATGTCCCAGGCTGGCACCTCTGCCTACACTGGGTCCTGGTCTCATTTCCCTCCATCAACTCCTACATCTGGGATCTGTGCCTTGGTTTCCCCTTATCTCTCCTCCGGACCTGTCTCTCCCATGATTTAGACAGAGCAGCAGATGTGGAATGACTGCAGTGGGGACATAGACAAACAAAGCTGAAGGGTATGGGGTGAGGAACCTGGAGGACATGGATAAGGGGAAGAAGGTGGGAAGTAGACAGTGGTTCTGAGATGGAGCAGAGAAATGACAGGAAGGTGCTAGCTAAGTAGACTAGCCCCAAGAACCCCTGAAGCAGTGTGCGCCTGAGATTGGGCGTGTTAGTCAGGACCTCTAGACCACTGGGTCTTCTGCATGACATTGACAAGCATGTGGAAGTTAGACTTTAAACCACAGAGCTTCCCCATCAGAAAACAGGAGAATAGCATTACAGTTATCCTCAGTTGTACCAGCCGTGGCCCAGATGACTAAGTGAACAGAGCCACACTGTGTGGCCTTAAACTGCCCTCTGACACAACCTCATCATGGAGTGGTCATTCCTTGCTGTTTTGATTCATTCCTTTTCATTTCATTGCAACCATCACTGTCATTAGTAGTGTCTAAATCTTTAGAGGTATTTGGGAGTCCTTGATTATTTTAAACATTGCATCAAAAGCACTAGTAGTCTTAAGTTTGCTGTAAATACAGGAAGTCAGGAAATATGGCCTCAGATGGGGTCTTTTAGGCAAATGGCATTTGTCACTCACAGCCCAAACCCATTTCTTATCATTTATTTCCATGCTTGACCCCTGAGGGCAATAAAAAAAATAGGCATTCCAAAAATGTCCTGAGCATTTGCAGCATCATTAGAACCACAGTGCCATTCTCTAGCTGATGTAGAGGTTCTGGAATGTCTATTGAAAAACAATCTCATTCCTTTAAAATCACACCTCATTCAAGGGCTTAGGACTGTCTATTCTTTCTTATTTGGGGGTTGTTTCCTAATAAGAGGGTGATTTAGAAGCCAGATTACTAATTTACCTAAAACTTCAGACACGATGTGGTGGTTTAGGCACTGGACACTCCCACATGGCCGACCAGGGTTTGAGTCCTGAATCTGGTGGCTTGCTTTCTCACTTCCTCTCTCTCTCACTCTCACCCTCTGTCTCTCTCTGGTCAAACTAAAATATAAATGAATGAATAAATAAAATAAAAAATAAAATAAAATAAAATCCTTATTTTCCAATTGTATAAAAATGCCATTAACTTTGTAGCTGAAATCGAAACAAAAACAGATTAAAATGTAATTATTAAGATTCAAATCTGAAAATAAACAAGACCACAGAACAGTCTTGCCCTGTCTCATAAGAGCCAGCCCCTGGTTGTTGCTATTTCTGGACATATTTTTCTCAATAATACAACATGGATGTGGACTTGCAGGGTAAATGCAGGAGAGTTTCATAAAAATGGAGTAATATGCTATCATTCCTGTACTTTTCACTATCTGCTATTGAGCTAAGAGACAAGGCCCCTAAAAATATAGTTAGAGTCTAGGCCCAAAATGGAATCACCAAATGGCTAAGCTTTAAGATGGAGACATGACAGCTCAGCAGCAACTCAGCTCTTGCTGAGCTGCTTGCTCACAAGAAATGACTTGCAGCAGTGACTCAATGATTAACCAAGGCAGCATGACCTAAAGCAAATATAGCAACCACGGCTTTTTCCAGGTCCCACCACATTCCAAGAAGAATATAATGGTCTTTATGGCCCAAAGCTTTTAGACAAAAAATCTCATGACTTTTGTACCCACTCCAAAATTAGGAGAAGAATAAACAAACTCATCTAGCATGTGACACCCACCACTAAGGGAATGCATCACAAGCCTCTCCCTAGAACAACCTCAAACCAAATCTCTTCTCACCAAGATAAAATCCTTCACCTCAGTTCCTCTTTGGGACCTCTCTTAGGATCTCTGTTCTTCCTTCTCTCTCTTAATAAACTCTGCTTTGCTATCTCCTCTCTGTGTCTGCATCTCTAATTCTTCACGAGTCATGGATAAGAACCAGGGCTGTGTTCTCCTAACAAGGGTGCTGGATCTGCTTTTCCTTGCACCCCTGCATCACTATCCTGAACATATTCAAGTTTAAAGTGGAAAAACTATATTTCTGATGATGCTAAGAAGCCATTCCTCAGAGTGCCATGGCCATCAGTACATGCAGCATATCCTTAATGTGACTGGGTAATAAGGTAAATGTGGTGTCAACAAAGTGCTATGAATTTTCCTCTCTTACTCTTAAAGGAACTTCCCATTTGTCAAAAAATTAGTATCTCTGATTCATTTAATCTCAAAACAATCCATAATTAAGAGTGGTGTAGACCAATGCTTCTCAAAATATGTCCATAGTGTGGGGCCAATCTGCAAACTGTTTGGGGCTCCTGATGAGATAAACAGATATGAAGAATCAGCATTTAGTAAATTTAAGATATGGACAGCCATGATAGCATAGTGGTAACATAACACTTCTGATGTGGAAGCTATGAGGAAGGTCTTGAGCTTATGTTCCAAGGTCTCGCTGTAAAAGCTGGGTGCTCATGTCCATGCCTGTGATCCTGGCTGGTGGAGCTGAGCATGGATTGTGGCATGAGGACCCTGCTGGTTGTGTCTCTCTTAGGACAAATTTTAAATTAAAAAATAAATAACATTTTAAAAGAATAAGGACCAAGCCAACAGCATGGTGGATCCCACATGGCAATTCCACATGTCTGACAGTATGGTTCGAGTCTCAGACATGGTGGCTGGAAAAAACACACCAGGTGCTTGTGTGTGTGTGTGTGTCCAAAATCCTGAGCTGCGAGTGAAGAAGAAGAGAATGTGGCATGGCCATCCCCCCCGGGGAAGGTGCTTTCTCTCTCTCTCTCTTCTCTCTCTCTCTCCCTCCCTCCCTCTCTATCTCTCTTTCCTTCTCTATCTTTCTCTCTCCCCACCCCTTTGATGAGTGTACATACTCTACAGCAAAGTTCTTACAATTTTTGTTTAAAAAAAGTACAGTAATTTGATGCAGCCACATCACTCAAGCACAGGATCAAAGAATTTGTCTCATTGAAGATAATATACACTGGTTTGAGTGTTTTTCATTCCTAGTAATTGCTCTTTATTTTATTTCTTTAAGTGTCAGTCCATGATGGGTTGAAAATTAAGAAAAAGAATTTGTCCTTCAGCACAGAGGAAGCCAAATAGATGTGTGTACTCTGTGTGCTCCAAACTAAGTAACAAAAATATGTTGGAAACCCTTGTTTCTCCAGATAACACTGGGGTTGAGCATGAAGTCCTCTTAACAGCAACAGCCATATCCACTGGTCTAACCCCCATCCCTGCTGGCTCAGAAACTCTGGCCCCCACATTTCCCTTGGGAATTTCTGGCTCCTCAGGTGCCCACCACTGGGCCACAGCAACTTTATGGACTTCCCCAAATTTCCCCGGCCCCGAGTTTCCTTGAAGTCTCAGCCATTTGCTCAATGGAGAGTGCTAGCTGTTAGCATCCCCTCATTTCTGGACACCTCTGGCTGTCCCAGCTTCCCCTGGATTGAGGGCCTTTCTAGCTCATTCTACATCATGTTTGCCATGGCCAGAACCTCAGCAGTTCTGTACCTGGGCCTCACCCTCTCACAATTTCTGGACCCTGATGTATCATGTCTGGAGATAAGATCTGGGGTCAGTAGCTCAGCCCAGAAGTGTAGGTATAGAAGAGCTGTAGAAGAGCTGGAGGGAACTGGTCGTACATTCTTCTACCCCCACCCCAAGCTCTAATATTCAGCGGTTCTACACATCATAAGAAGCCTTTTCCACACAGTTCATTTCAATTCTTCACTGTAACTATGGTGGGGATTGCCATCCTTATCTTTTAGATGAGGAAACTGAGGTTCAGGGAAGATGAGATGTGTCCAAAGCCTAAACTGAATTATGTCATACACAGGTATAGGCCATGCCAGGGCAGGACAAGCTAGGTCCAGCTGAAACCAGGATCTGCACCAGGAGGTCTGTGTGGGAACATCTCAGCACCCATAATAAACCTAGGTGCAGAATTATTTGGGAAGGGGAGAAGGTAACAGGCAGATACTTTCCTTAGAGTGAAGCTCGTCTTCATCAAGACCATCTCCCTGTGCACCTAATTACCAGCGTTTGGAAGGCTTCAAGGCCCCACACATGGTCGGCCTGGTCCTCCTAGGTTTCAGCCCAGCCATGTGTTGACTATGTGACTGTGAACCTCCCAGCCCTCTGGGCCTCTGTTCCCTCATACAAACATAGGTGATGGAACTGCCTTCCTTGTAGAATCATTCTAAGACCCACAGAATGCTTTGTAAATTATCGTGTTGCACAAAGGTTAGTTATTACATTGCACTCCATCTTCAGTCCTTGACGAAATCTCATAGAAGCTGTTGGTTTCCCCTTCTCTTCTTCTATATTCCAAGTTTGGTCTTAGGCAGGAGGCAAGCTGGTCCTAATCCCAAGAAGTACAGACTGGGTTGCTTTCTGAACCGTGAGTCCATGCTCAGTTGGTGTGAGGCTAGGATCTCACAAAAAGGCCACTCAGCTCAGGGAGGAATGGGCAGCATCTGGTGTGAGCAAGTTGTCTAGACACGGGAGGATGCGAGCCAGCAGGGCTGGATATAGGAAATGGAGGCGCGGGGGAAGTTTGGGTCCCAGGAGAGACCTGACTGGGGAAAATCTTTAAAGGCTTTTCCTTTAGGTGGAGATTTAGGAACGGAAGACCAGTAGACCTTAGGGAATCTAATGCCTAGTTTTGCAGGACAGATACAGAGAGGACATTGCCACTCAGGTAGGTTACTGAGTTGGGACTGGGACCCAAGTCTAATTTTGTTGCAACTCTTTAAAAAACAACCTTTAAGGATGGCCCCAAAGTCAAGTGGTTAAGGGAGTTGGATCTCACATGGCCAACCACAGTTCAAATCCTGCTCCAGCACCTCAAAAGACACACTGGGGGAAGGAAGCACGTGGCATGGTGGTTGAGGCACTGGACTTCCCACATGGCTGACTGTGGTTCAAGTCCCAGACCTGACAACTTGCTTTCTAACTCTCCCTCTCTCAAACTCATGCGAAATCCTTAACTAATTCTTTAATTAAAAACAAACAAACAAACAAACAAAACAGTGGGCATGAGTGTGCACATGCCTCAAATCCTAGCAGAATAGAAAAATGGAGAAGGGATTATAGTATGACCACGCCCCATAGGGGAGGGGTGATTTCTCTCTCTCTCTCTTTCTCACTCTCTGGAGAGCACACGCACTCTCTGGCAATTGGGAAAAAAGACCGTTTGCTCCCCTATGCAGCCTCTATCCTACATCTAGTGACTACACAGATTTGACAGAATAGCAAATAATTTTAAGAGCCTAACGTTAAATGGAGTGCAGGCCCCAATTTGCGATTTGGGCAACGCTACTCCAAAATGACAGGCGGAACATCACCCAGGCCTCAGAGCCTCGCGCTCCGCTGTCCTCCAGGACTTGCAACAAGCGAGGAGAGCGCCCTGCTACGCTCATATCCACCAGCAGAGGGCAGACGCGGAACAGGTTTGTTGGCTTTGACGTCGCAACTCCTGCAAGAGGAGCGCGCAGCCTGCCTAGTTTCCATGGGCCGCTCACCCAGCGGGCTGCCAGCCTGCTGCCAGCAATAAAAAGCCACGCTGGCTGATAGTACTGTCTGGTGGAATGAAAATACCACTAAACGCTCCGTCGTTCCATCGTTGCAGATTCTTTAGTGGCTGGCTCTAATCTGGCCACTTGAGTATAAATCATAACCCTGTGGTTGAAATGCTGGGAAGTTATCTCTTGGCTTTTTTTTTCTGTGGGGTGGGGCCGGCAGGTGGCGTGGTGGTTAAGGGTGCTGGACTCCAACATGGCTAACCGCAGTTTGAGTCCTGGACCTGGAGGCTTGCTTTCTCACTTTCCTTCTCTCTCTCTCTTCTCTCCTTCTCTCTCTCTCTCTCTCTCTCTCTCTCTCTCTCTCTCTCTCTGTCATATTGAAATAAATAAATACATTTAAATAAAATAATTCTAAAAGGGAAAATAAGATGTGGGGAACCATAGTGCCGACTTCTTGAGCTTGTTGAGTGAAGGAAAGTAGAAATTTTCTGCTTCATGTTGAGTCAATGTGTAGTGACCGACGTAATAGTGATTTTACTTTATTATCTTATCCTTTAAGTATTTCTTAAACACCTACTATGCTTAAGGCCCCAAACTGGGTGTTTAGGAGATAGAATAATGGATACAACACTCCTTCAAAAACATGGCATGGTTGGTGGTTAAGGTGGATTCTACATGGACGACTGCAGTTTGAGTCCCAGACCTGGTGGTTTGAAAATCACAACAGATAAATAGATAAATAAATAAGTGTTGGGGTTTTTTCTTTAAAAAAATTTTTTTTTAATTTAAATTATTGAGAAGCCATTTTAAAGTTGAGGTGTGTCCTGGCGTGTTCAGGGAAGCCATGCTCTAAACCCATCTCCCAGACTCCCAAAATATTCAGACAAGCACATTGCTAAGCACTGTGGAGGAGAGATTTTGTCACAGAATGACCAGAAACCACCGCAGAGGCACAAGAAACATGAGAAACCAAGGAAATATCTCTCCCCTAAGGAAAAGAACAATCCCTCATCATCCAAAGACAGTAAGTAGAATTCTTGGAAATGTCTGATAAAGACTTCATATTGACAAAATTAAATGAGATGCAAGAGCTGAGAGATAATGAACTCCAGAAAATGCAGGAGAAAATAGACAATGAATTCAGGGAGGTGCTGAAGTTCTTTCATGATCTGAAAGAGGAAATACACACCATGAAAAAGAATCAAATGGAGCTATTAGAGATGAAGGCTTCCCTTCAGGAAATCAAAATGACCCTCGAATGTACTAAAAGCAGATTAGTCCATGCAGAAAATCGATCTTGGATATTGAAGGCAAAACTTCTGATCTAGAAAAAACAACTAAAAAACTGAGAAAATAACCCCCCAAAATGAGAATACTATACAAGAGATACTAGACAGTGTTAAGCACCAAAACATTCGGATAATCGGTATCACAGAAGGTGAAGAAACTATAAAGGGCATTGATAATCTATTCCATGAAATCTTGGAAGAAAATTTTCCAAATCTAAAGAGGCATTCAAATATCCAGACCCAAGAAACACAAAGGACCCCTAATAGAATCAACCCAGGAAGATCTTCTCCAAGGCACATCATAGGCAGACTGGTCAAATCTACAGATAAAGACAAGATACTAACATCGACAAGAGAGAAACGTCAGGTTACTTATAAAGATTGGCTTATCAGGCTAACCTCAGATCTTTCATCGAAAACAATGTGAGCAAGGAAAGATTGGGAAAATATGTTCAAGGTGTTAAGTGAAAAACAGTTTCAACCAAGAGTACTATACCCAGCAAGATTATCTTTCATATGGAAAGAAAGAATAAAAACATCCTCAGATAAACAAGACTTAAAAGAATTTGCCAGCAACAGACCCACTCTTCAAGAAGTTATGAAAGGAGTGCTCTACCAGGAAAATTAAAGATACATACAGAAATAAAAGAACAAAAGGCAACCAAGAAAATGACCAATTTAATGCTAAGGACAAGAAATATCAATAACAACGTAGAATGTTAACTTCCAGGATTTAAGTGGAAAGACTGGACCAGAGCAACACCGCATATTCAACAGAAGAGAGTTTGGACATAAGACTGAACTGTTGAAATAGAATTGTATGACTTTTGAGTAAAACATTACTGATTTTTTCTTACTATGCTTTGTTCTCCCAATTTACACAGTTTACTTTCTTTTGAGTTTTTGATAGGTTCAGCAATATGCTAAATATTTTTCTTGTTTGTTTCTTTAAATAGAAACATACACTTTTCTTCCTTCCTGACCCCTCTGGAATTGGAAAAGTGTTGGGGTTTTTTCTTTAAAAAAATTTTTTTTTAATTTAAATTATTGAGAAGCCATTTTAAAGTTGAGGTGTGTCCTGGCGTGTTCAGGGAAGCCATGCTCTAAACCCATCTCCCAGACTCCCAAAATATTCAGACAAGCACATTGCTAAGCACTGTGGAGGAGAGATTTTGTCACAGAATGACCAGAAACCACCGCAGAGGCACAAGAAACATGAGAAACCAAGGAAATATCTCTCCCCTAAGGAAAAGAACAATCCCTCATCATCCAAAGACAGTAAGTAGAATTCTTGGAAATGTCTGATAAAGACTTCATATTGACAAAATTAAATGAGATGCAAGAGCTGAGAGATAATGAACTCCAGAAAATGCAGGAGAAAATAGACAATGAATTCAGGGAGGTGCTGAAGTTCTTTCATGATCTGAAAGAGGAAATACACACCATGAAAAAGAATCAAATGGAGCTATTAGAGATGAAGGCTTCCCTTCAGGAAATCAAAATGACCCTCGAATGTACTAAAAGCAGATTAGTCCATGCAGAAAATCGATCTTGGATATTGAAGGCAAAACTTCTGATCTAGAAAAAACAACTAAAAAACTGAGAAAATAACCCCCCAAAATGAGAATACTATACAAGAGATACTAGACAGTGTTAAGCACCAAAACATTCGGATAATCGGTATCACAGAAGGTGAAGAAACTATAAAGGGCATTGATAATCTATTCCATGAAATCTTGGAAGAAAATTTTCCAAATCTAAAGAGGCATTCAAATATCCAGACCCAAGAAACACAAAGGACCCCTAATAGAATCAACCCAGGAAGATCTTCTCCAAGGCACATCATAGGCAGACTGGTCAAATCTACAGATAAAGACAAGATACTAACATCGACAAGAGAGAAACGTCAGGTTACTTATAAAGATTGGCTTATCAGGCTAACCTCAGATCTTTCATCGAAAACAATGTGAGCAAGGAAAGATTGGGAAAATATGTTCAAGGTGTTAAGTGAAAAACAGTTTCAACCAAGAGTACTATACCCAGCAAGATTATCTTTCATATGGAAAGAAAGAATAAAAACATCCTCAGATAAACAAGACTTAAAAGAATTTGCCAGCAACAGACCCACTCTTCAAGAAGTTATGAAAGGAGTGCTCTACCAGGAAAATTAAAGATACATACAGAAATAAAAGAACAAAAGGCAACCAAGAAAATGACCAATTTAATGCTAAGGACAAGAAATATCAATAACAACGTAGAATGTTAACTTCCAGGATTTAAGTGGAAAGACTGGACCAGAGCAACACCGCATATTCAACAGAAGAGAGTTTGGACATAAGACTGAACTGTTGAAATAGAATTGTATGACTTTTGAGTAAAACATTACTGATTTTTTCTTACTATGCTTTGTTCTCCCAATTTACACAGTTTACTTTCTTTTGAGTTTTTGATAGGTTCAGCAATATGCTAAATATTTTTCTTGTTTGTTTCTTTAAATAGAAACATACACTTTTCTTCCTTCCTGACCCCTCTGGAATTGGAAAATATTTGGGAGTATTCTTATTTTGTGACAGAAGGGTTATTTGCATAAGTTCAATAATGCTTTTTGCATTGATTCAGAAATCAGAAATACTCATTATTGGACAGGGCGTTGACTGGAATGTCATATCTGAATATTAATCAGAAAACTATGGAACTAAGGTGGATCTCAAGTAAGCTAATGGAAGCTCTTAGAAAGATGGTCTGGCAGCATAAATAGTTCTGCCTGGCAGAGAGGATTAGAGGAGATATATGAAAGAATTTTTAACAAAACCACCTGGACTTTTCCAGCCCAGCATTGTCATCAGTAGAGATCGCAAAAGAGCAATCACACCAGAGGATTCTTTTGAGAAACTTTTTGAAGGAAGAAAAAAGAAACTGATCTTTGCTAGCAGAGGGTATATCACCGAATACTTGGTGGGCAGGGCTGAATTGAGAAGGTTTATGTGTCACTAGTGTGCTGGGCATTTGCTTTTCAACAATTTGAATAGTTGACATGTAAATACCTTCACAAAAATATTTAAAACCATACTATTCCTGTTGTTATAGAGTCACAAACAAAATTATACAAAATTATAAGAAACATTTTGAACATTATCTTTAAAATTCAGTATTTTGAAATTTTGAAAGTTGCTTATTAACTGTCAAGAACTATGGAGTATGAATTAATTTTTTTTATATGCAAAGTAAATGTGGAAAAATGTAAAAACAAAATTAAATTATTATTTTTAGTCTTTATATGTTATCTTGGTAACAGTAACAGTATAATCTCTTCTGTTTATTGTATTGTCTTTGTTATAAGGAAATTCAGCCCCAAATCCAAAGTCTTTGCTGTTGTTTTGACACTTACGGCCCCAGATTTGCTTCTTTTCTGCTGCTTCTTCATAGTAGACTCGCGTTTTGCTAACTCACTGTGTAAATCTTTCACCATCCTGCTCCATCCAGGGGTCTGGGTTTGCTGCCTTATGGACAGGAAGTCCAAGTGAAGCATTTTGGGAATAGGAGGGGCACCAACCCGAAAAAAAAAAGCATTTACAGGTAAGGAAGTGACTAATGGGCCCAAGGGGACAGGAGATGAAGCAGAGACAGTCACAATCTGGACATCTCCAGGACAGGCAGGCGGGGCACTCTGATGAAGAAGAAAGAAAAGCAGTGAAAATAGAGACCCTGTCAAGGGTCTGTCTGCCTGTCTCATGTGGACAGAAAGAAAGAGAGAAGGGAGAAGCCAGAGCTGAGGTCATGTGAGCCGAAGAGCACAGGCAAGGGATGAGTCGTTTTTATCCATTTTAGGAGCAGAGTAAGGCAGAGGGAAGACAGCTAGTGAGAGTTTTCCTGTCAAGAGGCAGAGGAAAGCAGGGAACAGAAATCGCTGTCTCCGAGTGGAAAAACACAAGCATCTGAGGGGAGAAAAAATGAGAGGGCAACTGGTCAGATGGGAGTTTCCAGGCTCGCCTGTGATTGTACGGTGGCCACAGTGACTGACGCTCATAGCCCCTCCCCAGGAAACCAGTCTGGAGCCAGAAAGTGTATGAAAAAAACTGTCACTTGCATTTGTTAACAATGCAAGACGATGGCCCTGTGGTCTAGTGGTTAAGGAAGCCAAATCCCATGTGGCCAACTGCTGTTTGAATCCTGACCCTTGTGACTTGGAAAGCACACTGGGCATGTGTGTGTGTGTGTGTGTGTGTGTGTGTGTGTGTGTGTCCCAGATCCCAACAGGATGGAGAAATGGAAGAGAAAGGATTGCAGTGTGACCATGCCTCATTGATGGGGTGCTCTCTCCTTCCCCCTCTCTGTCTCTCTGTCTTCCTCTCTCTGGAGAGTGCATGTGCTCTCATATATTAAAAAAAATAAAAAAGGCAGTAGAGCAGGCCAAGTCACGGTGGTCCAGAAGGTAGAGTAGTACTGCACGATGCGCCCATGTGTGGAGGCCCAAGGTTCGGGTTTCTGGTCAACCTGAACCACCACGAGTGTCCATGAGTATACTTGTGATCCTGACTGGCTGGGTGGAGCTAGCAGCCAGATGAAACCCTGTTAGGGGTGCCCCTCACCTTGTGAAGGACATGAATAAGTAATTTTTTAAAAATTTTTCTTTAATTTAAAAAGCAAGCGAGCAGCCATTGGCCTTGCTCAACACATGCAAAAGATGCCTGCAGATGGGACAGAATACTCAATTGGAAAGAGTAAAAGGAACAAAAGAAAAATTGTTGATTAAAGGCAAAAGAGAAAGCAAGCTGACCATCTGTTAAGCCCGGGTCAAAAAAGTGTCTTGGGCAAACAACTCACAGCTTTTCTTTTAAAAATTCAGGAGTGTTGGTCTGATAAACAGCGGCTGGGTATTGCACAGAGGAAACCAGATCTCATGTAACTAACCAAGATTCAAGTCTGGCCCCAGCAGAGAGAGGGAACCATGATCCGGGCATGTGCACCTGTACCCAGGATCTTGAAGGGATGAAGAATTGGAGGGAGGAGGATTACAGTGTGACCAGGCCCTGCTGGGGTGTGGGGGTGCTTTCCCTCTATCTCTTTCTCAATCTCTTTCAATAGTTCTCTCTCTTTCTCAAACTCTCTCTTTTTCAATCTTTATGCCTCTTCCCTCCATCTCTCTCTCTCTCATGCTTGTGTCCTCTGGCAAAACACAAACACACACACACACACACACACTAACCCCAAACAAACAACAACAACAAAATACTCCACAGATCCTACCAAAAATATATATATATACACATAGGGTTCAAAAGATGCATGCTGAAACCATCGGTTGGAAATTGCCCAAATGTCTGTCAATTGTAGAATGGGTAAATAAATTGCATTTTCATGCAGCAATGAGAATGAACAAACCACAGCTACATACAGCAATGTGGATGGATCTCACAAATAGAATGTGGAATGAAAGAAGTCAGACACAAAAGGATATAGACTTTATGATCGCCTTTCCGTCACGATCAAAAACGGGCAGAACCACTCCACGCTGTTAGATGCTGGTGGTGGTTACCCTCAGGGGTCGGGGGTTAGAGGAGGTGGGGCAGTATGGAAGTAGGCACAAGGTGGTGTCTGAGATGCTGGTAATACTCTGTTTCTTGAGCTGAGTTCTTCTCACATGTATATGCGTTCCCTTTATGAGAACTCACTGAACTGTGCGTTATCCTGTAAGCATATTAGATTTCAATAAAAAGTCAAAAAAAATTGAAGTACTGGACAACACAAGAGAAATAAGCAGACCTGGGGCTTTGGCACAGCAGGTCCTGGGAACAGCTTTGGGCCATGTGCCCATTCCCCACCCCAGTGTCAGACGAAAGTACCAGGGAATGAGGCCTGACCACCAACCTGAAGCTGGAGTCTTAGGGTAGTCAGCCAACTCACTCATAAGGCACGACTTGACTGGATAAAGACGCCAAGCAGTACGAGTAGCAGCTGCCATTCCGTGAGTGCTGGTTGAGCGTGACAGCAGGCCCAGGCCGCCCAGGTAGGGTCCCAGCTCCAGTAGCACAGCCTTGGTTCAGTCCTTAACCACCTTGTGCCTCGGTTCCCACATTTGTAAAATAAGAGTGGGAACAGGTCCGAATACGTTATAGTTGGAACCATGCCTGGCACAGAGTAAATACAGCTAAGGGCTTGGTTCCGTTACTGCCATGTGCTGGGCACTTTAATCCTCTCAATAACTGTAAGAGTCTACACTCCAAATGCAGAGTGGAGGTCTGCACTCAATGTTCACCTCATTTCAAAGCCCATCATTGAAGGCTTCCCAACACAAAAAAGAAAAATTCAACCTCAGGAACTAGGAAATAGCACAGGAAAATCATTTGCATGCAAGGAAAAAAAGTAAGATTTTTAAATAAGCAAGGAGATTCCTAGATAGCCTTTTAATGGGATGCTGGAACTCTGTCAAACTATTTGACTCTATGGGGCTGTGGGCTTTCATTGCTGTGAGTTTTTTTATAGCTGTCATAGCAAATAACCGATAGCAATGCAAATAATTCTTATCTACAGATATCCAAATAGATTCCATACTCTCTCATAAACAAATCAAGTTTCAACTCCATGCATAGTTCTTTCAACATTCCTTTACTCCGTAAAAATTTGTTTCTTGTGATTTCTCCTTTGAATCACTTACATATTATTGGTTCCCTCATTCAATGAGCGAGTTAAATAAAATGGTGATGGCCCTGTGGCCTGGTGGTTAAGGGAGCTGAAACCCATATGGCCGACTGCAGCTTGAATCATGGTCTCGGAGATTTGAAAAACACACCAGATGTATGTGTGCACGTCTGCTCCAAATCCTGACAGGATGGAGAAATGGAGAAGGGATTATGGCACGACCACACACCCACTGGGAATTAAAAATAAATAAATGAAATATTTGCTATATGTTCATTTTACATTTTGTAGGAAAGTCATAATTTTACTTTAAAAAAGAAATACTCTACTACATGGGGAGAGGTCAGGTTCGGAGCTGTGGCCCCTGGGTTTCCTGAGGAAGGCCCACTCTCGGCTCTACTGAAATCTGCTGGCAAGAGGCCCAGTGGACCTCCCGGGGCAGGCGCGAAGCCAGGCCCCAGGTCTGCCTGTGCTCTGCTCATGGCCAGGCTTGGGGAGGACAACAGAAAGCTGGTTGCTTTGGAAATAACTCTGCTAGCCTGAAGGCAATTAATTGTGCGCTAGGGGGACTGTGGCCAAGCCAGAGCAGCGGTCACCATCTCAGGCTGCCTGGTGGCTCAGGAGCCAGACTGGATACTTAAAATTCGGTGGTACAAAAATGGGATTTAACTGGGGAGGCATAAACACTGGATCCCAAAAGATTAGGATTTAGGTACTTTTTCTGCCGATTTTCTAGTTCTGTGGCCTTGGCAAATGAGGCACATTCCCAGCTTTCATTTCCCCCTCTGTAGACTATTCAGGATACCACAGACCCTTATCTTTCTGTTGAGGCTTTTGAGGGGTGAATGGGGCTATGCCAGTTAAACAAGATGGTACACGCACAGCTCCCAGCACCGTCCCTGCACTGGTGTGAGTAACGGCAGTTCTGGTGGCTGCTACCGTCAGCAGGAGATGTGGTGAGTTGATGCTCGTGGGCCTCGGCTTTCTGGATCAATGGAGCACTGTTCATTACTAGTACTTTCTCTTGCTGTAAAAGAGACATCATAACCCTCCCCAGGTAAAATCTAAAAAGAAGTCTGCATTGGGACCAGCAGTTAGCGTAATGGCTATGTCGCTGGATTCCCATGTAGCTGACTGCGGTTAGAGTCCCAGACCCGGTGGCTTAAACTCACACCAGGAGCGTGTGTATGCATGACCAAGATCCCGAGAGGAGAATGGAGGAGAAGGGATTGCGGTGTGGCCATCCTCCCAGGGCGTGATTTCTCACTTTCTGTCTCTCTGTCTCTCTCTGTCTTTCTGGTGAGCGCACATGCTCTATAGCAAAAACCTCTCAAAAAAAAAAAAAAAAGAAGTCTGCATTAATTTATCAAAACATGAAGTAAATACTTCACAATCTTAAACACACTTACAAAGGTAAAGGATTTTTTTAAGAGAAAGAGTAGCCAACGACAGCAGTAATAAGAGCTGGGGTGAACTGACCATTCGCTATCTGCCAGGCCTAGTCCCCAGGGTTTCACATGTCCTGTCACTGTCATTCCTCATCACACGCTCAAGGCAGTCCCTGTGAGGTGGTAAGTGTTGTCACCCTTCTCCAGTCAGGGAGTGAAGTGGAGCTGAATGTAACCCCAGGCCAAGCCAATCCATCCCACTGCGTGTGGAGAACCCCGGGGTTGTCTGATCCTAGATCCTAGGGTGTTGAGGCCGTGTATCTGGAATGGTGGGTCCCAGGTGCAGGCGAGACTGCTAAGAGGTGCTTCCAGTCTGAAGTTTAAATATAAGATGGACTGAGGTCAGATATTTTACCCATTTAACAATTATTTATGGAGGGCCTACTATGTGTCAGGGACTGTTCTAGGCTGAATAAACGAGGTAAAAATGTCCTGCTCTCACAGAGCTGAAATTCTGGGGTGGGGGGAGTTAGGTGGTAAATGTACTAAACAAGTTAAATGTACACTATGTTTGTTAGGGATAACATTCCATAGAGAAAAGTAAAGTATAGAAAAAGGATACAGAGAGCCAAAGGTGGTATGGAAGCTGCAAGTATGCTTGAGGTGGTCAGGAAGGCCTCACCTAGGGGCACTTGTGCCAAACCTGGAGGAGGTGAGGTTGTTAGCCATGCAGCTCTCTGGAAGCATATTCTGGATGACACGAACAGTGGGACCTGGACCCTGGGGTGCGAGGAACAACAGGAGGCTGGGCCAACGTGGACGACGAAAGAGGGACAGACGAGCAGGCCTTGGTGCAGAGTGAGATGGGAGAGCCTCTGAGCAAACCAGTCCCGTGACCTGACATACGTGAAAGACCCACTCTGGCCACTTCGACAACAAACAAGAGGGGGGCAGAGGACAGGCAGGAAGAGCACCTCGTAGCTAATTTCAGTCATTTAAACAAGAGATCATGAAGGTTGGAGAAGGGTGGGGTCCCTGTGGCCATTTATGCTTAACATCCACGCCGTAATGCTTGGCACCTTCATCCGTAAAGATGAGGAGTCAGTTCTCTGCAACGATCAAAAACTTACACTCTGGGGAACCAGCAGTTAGCGTAATGGCTATGTCACTAGACTCCCACATAGTCAACCGCAGTTCGCGTCCCAGACCCGGTGGTTTAAAACTCACGCCGGGCGCGTGTGTGTGCATGCCCAAGATCCCGAGAGGAGAATGGAGGAGAAGGGATTGCGGTATGACCATCCCCCCTGGGGGGGTGATTTCTCGCTTTCTGTCTCTATGTCTCTGTCTGGCGAGCACACGTGCCCTATAGCAAAAACCTCTCCAAAAAAAAAAAAACTTACACTCTGGAGTTGGGCGGGGAGGGGACAGGGGAAGAGTAGATCTGACATGTGATAACCTGATGGTAGAAACAACAATAGACTCGCAGGGAGAAAACCCTTCAGCCATGGGTAAGTCCTCTGACTCTGAGGTAGATGTTTGCTTTACGTCACATGTATGATGAGTAAAGAGGCATCGGTGCCCCAGACACATCCTTCAGGACTTCCAGCGGAATCCAGCCAACTTCCAACTGACAGTTTCTGTATGCCTGTGCAGGGGGCTTTTTCCCTGAACGGTGGAAAGCCCTCTCAGCTCACATGGAAGGCCAGAAGTGTGAGGAAATTGACACTCTCAAGGAACAGCCCCACCAGTACTCCTACAAGTTTGCATATAAATGCCCCAGTTCTCTCACCACTGGGTGGATGTATTCTGAACTGTGCGTTTGGTATTGTTTTCTGTAGATTCTCCATAGGACTAAGCTCCATTTGTCTTCGTAACGCATTCTTCATTGACAGTCTTCCTTCCTGAATCATTTGCCCACTTCCTTAGTGATGTTCTCTGCTCCTTCCAAATAAATTCCCTATGCTCAAATATTTGTCTTAGCATCTACTTCTTTTTATTTTGTTAGAGGTTTTTGCTTTAGGCCACGTGCACTCACCAGAGAGAGAGAGAGCCAGAGACAACTAGAGGAAAAGAGATAAAGCACCCCTCCCCAGGGGGATGGCCATGCCGCAATCCCTTCTCCTTCATTCTCTTCCCAGGATCTTGGGCATACCCTAATACATGCCTGCCATGAGTTTCAAGCCACTGGATCTGGGACTCGAACCACGGTCAGTCATGAGGGAGTCCAGCAACATAACTGCTATGCCATCTGCTGACCTTGCCATCTACTTTTTGGGAGGAATTGAGGATGGGGGGATTAAGGCAGATGATCACAGGGGAGAGGCTGGAGGATGTGGGAAAAGAAATTGACAGGGAAATATCCAAGGGATGAAATAACAACCTAACCATCCACTTTTCTCTCTACTGGAAAGCTCTGAGAGGCATGACACCAGGGCTTTTAAGAATCACCCATCGGGAGGTGAACCTGCTGTTTCCAAGGTCCACTGGCTACTCATGAGTGCCCATATGTTGATGGCTTCTGTATGTACAGGGATTAGGACATCATTAATGCTCTTCTGACTGGATTCTAATCCTAATGCCACCCTTGGGTGGTGTTTTCTCACTGTCAATCTTCTCATCTGCTCATTCTCCATCTCCCTGCAGCTGAGGAAACTTCTCAGCAGTGATTAGCATCGAGAATGGATTTTCTTTTGTTCTGATCCATTCAATGTGTTTATTTTCAAGATTGCATTTGTGGAAGGCATTTAAACAGCACCGTTTAGAAGAAAACAAAAGTCACCAGATGGAAAAATAAAATGAGAAACACACACACACACACACACACACACACACACACACACACACAAACTCCCCATGCAATCTAGGCAGGGCAGCAGGAGTTATTGTTGCCCTGCTGGTGTAGATAATGCAGCTGTGTGGGAAAAGCGGTCTGCTTTTGACAGCCTGGAATTTTCAAGAACACGGGTCAACAGAATTTCATGCGGCAATTTATTTCTTGAGAAAGTTTGACTAACTTTCTTTCTTCTTCCTGGTAAGAACAGAAAACTAACTGCCAGGATTACCATATATATTGAACTATAAGGCACAGGCAACTTGTTCTTGGAGTAATCTCATCCTGTTGGATAGGACAAGCCTTGTCCTTAAGAGCCTTAACAACACCCTTAGCCACAGGCTGGCCGCAAGCCGAGCTGATATGGAAGCAAGAGAGATGGCCATGGGCTCTGTGGTTGAGCTCAACATCCACCTCCTGCTTCCTGAGGAAGTCAAGAGAACCAAACCGCTTCCTCCTCCTCCCTCCACCCAACCACCAGACACACCATGATTTGTCTACCCAGAGGGGCGGGGGGGTTGAAAAGCTTTAGAAATATGCCAAAGATGGCAGAAGGGCAAACATTCCTTCAAAGTAGGTCCTGGCCAGTCCTTTTCACTGCTATTCATTTGCCCAATAATGGAGCCCAACAGCCAAGTGAGAAATGGAGCTCAAGTCAGAACTGATGTTCTGGGTCCCGTGAAGAGGAGTCCTGACATTAATATTTCTTGGGCTGTGGTCTGGTGGCTAAGGGAACTAGATTCCATATGGTTGACTACATGAGTCAAATCCTGGCTCAGGAGGTTTGAAAAACACACCAAATGTGTGTATGTGTGCACACATGCATGTATGCCTAAAATCCCAACAGGATGGAGAAGTGGAAGAGAAGAGATTACGAAGTGACCATGCCCCATGGGAGAGATCTTTCTCCCTCTCCCTCTCTCCATCGCTCTCCAGTGAATGCATGAGCCCTCTGGTAAAAAAATTTTTTAAAGAAAATTAAGATTTCCTGGACTGATCTTAGCTGGACCCCCAGCCTCCCTGCACATCCACTGCCAATATAATTTGCCCTGAAGAGGAAAACGGTCCACAGACGGCAGCCTCAGGACATGATGAAGCTTTACAGCCCGACGGTGGTTTGTGTCTAAACAAAACATCACTTATGACTGTGTGACACTCAACTATATGCTCTTTTTTGGAGGGGGGGAGGGGGTTTGCTATAGGACACATGCACTCGCTAAAGAGACAAAGAGATAGAAAGTGAGAAATCACCCCCCCCCCCAAGGGGGATGGCCACACTGCAATCCCTTCTCCTCCATTCTTCTCTCAGGATTTTAGGCATGCACATGTGCCCAGAGTGAGTTTATGCCACCAGGTCTGGGATTCAAACCGTGGTTGACTATGTGGGAGTCTAGAGATGTAACCATTAAACTATCTGCTGGTCCCCAGTATATATACTTCTTTAACCTCTCTGACCTTCAGCCTCTAGACAGAAGGGTTATTAAACAAATAGAAAATGATGCCAGTGTTGACGCATCATAAGCTCCTTATGAACGGCAGTTCCTATTACTGCTGTGGGAACCCGGCCATGGTTTATAAAACCAGGATCAAGGATGGGCCCTAACAGCTGTTCCCGCAGTGGTCAGTTTTAGGAGCTGTTAACATGACTGCCACCGTGGGCCTTAGCGCAGTGATGACCGTTAGAGAAGCTGACTGGGATTTCACAGTAAGGAGCTAATCGCATCAAGGAGAGAGGGGCAGAAGGCCCTGGGCAGGTGGGTAGACGGCAGAGAGCAGGTGGACGGTTTCCAGAAGGTCCAGCTGTCATGCAGAGGACTTCCCACTAGAATACGAGTCAGCCAGGGTAAAAGGCCCTCTCTGCCTCGCTCTCTCCAGAGAGAGCTTCGTGAGCCCTGAGGCAGAATTGACACACTCAGGTTTTCTCCCCCACAAACTCCCAAGGAGGAGATTTTCCAGGCCCAGGCTATGTAAGGAGAACAGATATTGACAAGCTCAAGCAAAGCTGTCTCTGTTTCATACCAAGTGTCCTCAGCAGGCCGGGCCTCCTGAGCTCAGCTGTGCTGGAAATGCCAGAGCAGGGCCGTGGGGTACACACCCCAAAATGGACCAACACCCAGGACATGCTCTAGGGCATATACACTTGCTGGAGAGAGAGAGAGAGAGACAGAAAGCAAGAAATCTCACCCTAGGGAGGATGGTCATGCCACAGTCCCTTCTCCTTCATTCTCCTCTCAGGATTTCGGGCATGCACACACATGCACCTGGCGTGAGTTTCAAGCAGCCGGATCCAGGACTCGAACAGCGGTTCACTATATGGGAATCCAGCAATGTATCCATTACGCCATCTGCTGGCCCCAGGATGGAAGAAACCTACAGCTTAAAGATGCTTATGAAAGTGCAAGGTAAGTATCCCTAGGGTTGGTCCTAATCCTCCCTCCCCCAGAACTATGTTTTAAAACTGGATCTGAGTCAGAGTCAATAAAGCCAAGCACCTTCCTCTCTACCCTTTTCAGACAACAGGAAGGAAACAACACTACCGTCCTGTGCAAACTCTGGAAATGGGAGGGTTCTTGAGGAAAAAAGACAAAATAGACAGAGGTTTGTGCAGGCACTGTTCTGGAAGAGCTTCCCCCTCAAGCATAGCCGATGTACACCCCCCACATACACCCTTAAGAACTGCCAGAGAGGGTCCTGAGCTACAGCAGAAATGGGGCGGCAAACGACCACCATGAACTCCTTGAAGCCAAGAACTATCTCCTATCTGCATATTAATCTACCTTGGTTCAATAAAAAAATTAAAAGCATTACTTTCACATTCATTAGCGTCAGAGTTACAGCCTCCTTCTCTCTGCCCCGAACTTGTCCTCTATCATCTCCCATGCACATGACAGGCAGAGCAGGTGCCACGTCCTGACAGGTGACTCAGTGTCTCAGTGTTGGCTCCTGCAAAGAGGCTGCAACCCTGGCAAGAGCAAAATTGCCTCTAAAACCCATTAATCACACTGATCATGACCGTATCGTCATGGTCAGTTTTCAGTCCTGCTCATCCATCTTTGCCTTGTTCTATGAGCCTGTGGTATAATCAGATCTGATCAACTATTTTCCTCAAAGAAAGTGCAAGAAAAAAAAAAAATCTTATGTAACAGGCCAGTAAAAATCTACTATATATCCTGGGGAAAGAATGGATTACTGTAACAGTCTACTTAATGAATACAACTTTCCAACCAAGCAAACCAGACCACACCCTTCATGATCAGCATGTTATTGCTTCTCTATTATTGCCACTGACCCCTCCTGAAACGACTCTGCCAGTTCATGACAAGGAGCACTTATCCTAGAGCCAGAAAGGAGCAGGTTCAAGCCTCAGCTCATACTTACCCAGAGTCTCTTTCCCTGGGAATGAGGATAACAGTGTGTGCCTTGTGGTGATGCCACGAGGAATGAACGTGGTAACTGCCAGCCCCAGATTTGAGTTTAGCAGCCAAGTCATAGGTGATCCCGTAAGGCAACCTCCTTGGCAAGTCACAGTCAAATCATAGTCAACTGGATGAACTTAGTGGGGTGAGAAAGACCTGCTGGCCTCCAAGCTGTAGCAGGAACCCTAAGAGTGAGGAGGGATGGCAGCCAGAAAGGACTCATGGTCCTAAGGTCTAGACAAAGGGTGAGCGCAGTGTGACAGCATAATGAAAGTCTTCCTCGAGCACAGTCTCCCTTTCTTCCTCAATAAACAAACAAACAAAAACCTTGATTTTGTATGGGTGTCAATGTGCCCAGATTAAAAAAGAAAGGAGAGAAAGGAAGAGAAAAAGGAAAAAAAGGAGAAAGAAAGAAGGACAGAAAGAAAGAAAGAAGAAAAAGAAAGAAAAAAAGGGGAGAATAAAAAGAAAGAGAAGAAGAGAGAAAAAGAAAAAGAAAGAAAGACCCCTATGTCCCAGTCACTCTGGAGGTAAGAACGGCTGCAAAACTAAATTCTGGTCAATGGGACATAGACATAAGTTATCAAATGAGGCATTTGGGAAAGCTCCTTAAAGAAGTAGCTGATTAAAATGGGAGGCCCTTTTGCATTTTCTCTTTCCTTTTTGCTGACTGGAACTCAGATATGATGACAGGAGCTGCAGTGTCATCTTGGAACCATGGGGTAACCCTAAAGGTGCCTGGGAAGACAGTGGCCACCTCCAGACCTATGTAGATTTAGTAAAAGGCCCTATCACTTGACATTTCAGGCCTGTTACTGGGAGAGTATGATAGCCGTCTCCAAGATGACTCACAATGACCCTCTCCTCCTAGAGTTCATGCTCTTGGGTCCTTTCCCATGTTGATAGAACTAACCTGTGTTACCAATAGGATATTGAGAAAACAATAAAGGGTAAGTTCTGAGGCCAGGTCATAAGAGATGAGGGGTCTTACCATCATGTGAGTGAATGCTGGGAAGCACAGTCTAGTTTGTCCAGCCATCAGATGACTGACACCTAGTTGACATCTAGACTGTACTCTCGATGGAGCTCTCAAGTCAGAGCCACCAGGGAGGCTCCTCCCAAATTTGTGACACATAAAATCCCTGTGACGATAGGATCAAGTATTAATCTATTGCATGACTCATAGAAATACCCAAGACTGAGTGATTTATAAAGAAAGAGAGGTTTATTGACTCACAATTCTGGCAGAAGGAAAGTCCAAAGGGGTAGGCCTGGCATCCAGCCAGCCTATAAACATGGCTGACAGACACAGAGACAATGGCAGGCACATGCAGAGAGCAAGTGACCTGGGGAAGCGCTCTCTCTCTCTTAGGAGAACCAGCTCTCATGAGAACACCTCGCAGGAGCTAGAACTCCCTGGGACACATGAGATATCATTACCCTATTTGCAGGAATGTTGCCTTCATGATGCAAGCACTGTGATCCAGTCATGGTTCACCGGGCCTCACCACCTCTCCACATCAATGCCAAAAGATGAAAATTTGGAGAACAAACCATTACCCAGACCGTAATAGGGTCTATTTAATCATTACAAAGGATGCAATCCTGTCATTTGTGGTAACGTGGACAAGTCTGGGGGCAGTGTGTTAAGTAAAATAAGCCAAGGACAGAAATACTGCGTGTTCTCAGTCCTATGTGAGAACTAAAAAAGTTCACCTCATAGAAGTAGAGTGGAATAGTGGTTACCAGAAGCTGGGAGGGAGCGGGTGTTGGCAGAGTTTGGTTAATGGACACAAATTTGCAGCTAGCTAGGAGAAAAGGTCTAAAGATCACTAGCATTGTAGGGCGACTATATGTAACAACAATTTAGTGTTAATTAAAAAAAAAAAAAGCTTGAAGAGAGGATTTTGAATGTTCCAACACAAAGAAACAGTAAATGTTTGAAGTGATAGGTAGTTACTCTAATTTGATTATTATACATCACATGTACATATTGGAATATCACACCGTACCCACTAAATATGTATAATTGTATTTGTCAATTTAATGTAATAGCAAAAAAGAACAAAAAGTGGCCCAAAAATCCCATGCGAGATAAGAAATGTTTATTGTTGTTTTAAGGCACTAAATTTGTTGCATAACAATAAATAATATGCAACATACTCAAATCCTCGCCAACATGGAACTGAAAGGGTCAACATGACATGACCACATCCAACACTGGGATGATCCACGCTCTCCAACCTGCCAAATTCCTGTCTTCTGCAGTGCAGTTTCCCTCCCTCTCTTGCTGCCTCCTCTTGAACACACAAACACTCATAGCCTTCCCTGGACTGGAGGGCAGGCTAGTGCTAGCTGTTACCAAAGAAGGGTGGGAAAAAAGGGGGGGAATAAAAAGAAAGAGAAGAAGAGAGAAAAAGACCCTACTTTAGGAGTGGTCTCTGCCAGATCTT
>NW_006205995.1:2033593-2070776 GCF_000334495.1 Tupaia belangeri chinensis
CCACCTGCCCAATGAAGTGTTCTCCCTCCCACAGCGCTTCACCCCTAGGTACCTGCAGCCCCAGCACCTGCTGTGTAATGCTCTGGACCACTGAAACCGGGCTGTCCATGTGAGCTGGGAATTGAGTCCAGTTTAGGGGAACAGAGGGCAGTCCCTGCAGCCAACTGCCTCTGGTGGGCTGTCCTCACTGGCCTCACCCAGTCGACAGCTAAACCTGCTCAGTGAGCCTGGCTTCCCAAGGCTTCTGGAACTGGAGAAATTGAGCTGGAAAGGATACAGCTCCTCAGGTCCCTTCCTGGTGTTTCTACCCCAGCTGTTCTCCCCAAACCATGGAAATTGGGCTGGAAAATGTGCCCACATAATGCTTAAAAACACTTCTTACACGGAGATCTTTGAAGGTAAGAACAAGAATGTGCTTCGGCTGCTTTTCTGATTTTGGAATAGACCCTCCCCCCTCAGAGAAGAAGCCAACTCTCTCCTAACTACCCTTTGGGCAGGAGAGAAGGCTCTCGGGTTAGAAGTGAGCTTAGGGGAGGGGAGGGGCGTGGAGAACATCAATATCTAAACTAAAATTGTTGATACTGACTAAAATTATGTTAGTTGGTGTTCTAAGAAACAGGATAGATAGTTGGTAAATAGATCGTAGATAATAGGAAGGTAGATGGATAGCTAGAGATTAAAAATGAGATTTATTATAACATTGACTCACATGCTATGGAGGCTAAGAAGTCCCACAGTCTACCCTCTGTAAGCTAGAGACTCAGGAAAGCCAGTGGTGAAAACTTTAGGCTGAGTCTGGAGTCCTGAGAACCAGGAGAGCAGATAGTGTAAGTCCCGGTTGATGTCTCAGCTCCACGGTCTGTCAAAGAGAGAATTCAAACTTCCTCCTCCATTCTGCTCTATTCAGGCTCCCAACAGGTTGAATTGGGGAGGACAATCCACTTTATTCGGTCTAATTGAAATGTTCATCTCACCTGGAAACACCCTCATAGACACATTCAGAAATAATGTTTGGCAAGCTATCTGGGCATCCCATGGCCCAGTCAAGTTGACACATAAAGTTAACCGTCCCGTGAATGAAAGCTTGTTTATGGAACATATGCCCTACATCCGATGCTCTGGGGACAAGGACCTCTATGTACATGCCACGCTGTCCTTCTTTCCTTCTTTTTCTGTGCTCTTCTGCCCATATGGTCCTTTCTTATCTCTATATCTAGCTACTCATACATTAATACTCAGCTCAGGCCAACTCTCAGGATGCGTTAGGAGCCATTCCTGGCTGCTCCCGCAAGAACTCATGCTCTTACCTATTCCGTGTGCTGGTCATCATTCTTACATCACTGCATCACCAACTCACTCATCTGCTCCCCAACCCCGGTTACTCTGAGTACTTTTTGAGGACAGGAACTTGGCCTAAATACTTTCTGTATTCTCATCACCATTATCTAGATTCTAAAAACCAATGCCTAGTGAACAGCAGATGCTTAATAGACTTCGCTGTGTGAGTAGACACTATTGTATCTGCTTCATTTTCTTTTCTTAAACTATACACAGTGCCCTGAAGTGATACTTGGAACTCCCGCCCCCACGTGATTTCTTATTCAAATTAGTCCTTAAACCATCACTCTTGGGAGCAAGAATTCCACATTACTTCATTTGTCTAACTCAGGTAAATCTCGCTTTGAGGACTCTCCAGAGTGGTGAGAAATTCAAACTCAGTCACATGTGAGAGGGTCACAGTATACTTTTCAAAATGCTAAAAAATGTAATTTGGGGGGCTAGCAAGTAACATAGCAGTTAAGGCACTGGACTCCCACATGGCCAATCATAGTTCATGTCCTAGACCTATTGGATTGAAAATCACACAGGGCCCATGTATGTATGTGCCCCAAATCTCAGGAGGAGAATGAAGAAGGGATTGTAGCATGGCCATCCCCCTGGGTGATGATTTCTCACTGTCTCTGTCTCTCTCCAGCAAGCACGTGTGCTCTATGGCAAAAACCTAAAAATAACAATGTAATTTTCATATACATGTCTATGTGTGTGTGTATGTCTGTGTCGAGAGAGGGAGAGAGAGCACGTGTCAAAGATTACAAAATTCAGGTCTAGTAGATAGCGTAATGGCTATGTCCCTGGACTCCCATGTAGTTGACCATGGTTTGAGTCCCAGACCCAGTGGCTTAAACTCACACCGGGCATGTGTGATGCGTGCCAAAGATCCCGAGAGGAGAATGAAGGAGAAGGAGTTGTGGCATGGCCATCCCCCCTGTGGGGTGATTTCTCACTTTTTGTCTGTCTCTCTCTGTCTTTCTGGCGAAAATTATGTATATACATATATAAAATTCATTAATCAGGGAAGGCAGGCTAAAAAAATACCTGGCTCAAAACATGAAACAATAAAATGATGCATAGTGGGACAGGCAGGAGGATAGGATAAGAGAGAACATCAATATTGAAATTAAAAATGTTGCTATTTAATTAAAATTGTGTTAGTTGGTGTTCTCCTAAGAAACGGGACAGAAAAAGAAAGAAAGAAACGGGACAGAGAGATGATAAATAGATAGATAGTAGATGATGGGAAGATAGATGGAACTGGAGGAGATGAGGGGTCCTCACCACCCTGCCCCAGGGGCTGGGGTGGAGGAGCTGGCTTCTGACGCTCTGTGGTCTGGACAGTCCAGAAGGTCCAGTCAGTGCCAGCTGTGCTTCCTGGCTCTGTACTGCTTGCCCAGGATCTTTTGTGGTCCCTCAGGACTTTGGTCTTCTCAGAGTCACAAATAACATCATTTTTGGAAATTCTCTTCCATCACTTCGGAAGTTGGCGTTGAGGGTTCTCTGAAAGGCAACACTTGCAAATTTTTATTTGGGACTATCCTATCGTGGGATTCCCATTGGGTTCCATCCATATTCTACCTGGGCTTCCCTCATGGCCTTGAAAGGTCACTTCTGCCTTCCCAGTAACCTAATGCCATGCTCTCTTGGAAACAAAAGCCATATAAATGCATCTGGATATTCACAATGTACCTCTACTGAAAAAGACTGCAGATCTGAAAGAGAAAATAGTGTTAATGCTTAGATTCAGTAATGAAGACCCTGAAGGAAGTGACTCCTGACCAGTCCAAGCCAGGAAACTGAGGCAGAACCAAGGCTCGAGTGTCAAGTTCAGGCTGTACTGTTATCTTCGACAATGGGTAGTGTTCAGTCATTTCTTGAAAAAAGATTGGCTTCAAAAATGGGGGAGGGGGTAGGGAATATGGCTTTTCTGTTTCCCTCTAGAATAATTTTCCAAATGGTTTGGGAAGCTATTTTTAGAAGATGAGAAACTAAGGTGTCTTCTGTCTAGGTTTATAGTATTTTCCTAAATAACTTATTTTAGCTTCTTACTGATTTCAAAGTACTTATCCCTGAAAACGTCTTTTTTTTTTTTTTGGAGAGGTTTTTGCTATAGGGTGCGTGCACTCATCAGAAAGACAGAGAGAGACAGAGAGACAGGAGACAGAAAGCGAGAAATCACCCCCCAGGGGGATGGCCACACCACAGTCCCTTCTCCTTCATTCTCCTCTTGGGATCTTGGGTACGCACACACATGCATCGGGTGTGAGTTTAAGCCACCAGGTCCAGAACCAAACCGCAGTTGACTACATGGGAGTCCATATACATAGCCACTACATCAATTGCTGGTCCCCCCTGAAAACATCTTTGACTGCTGAGTTGGGAAACAGGACGCAGGGCCCCATGCGTTCTCTGATCTGAAGGCGTATGATTGGTCTGAAAGGAGCTGCATTAGTGTTCACCACTAGCTTGCCCACATGAAGTGGTCGCTATCCACATACTGATCAGGTGTTTTTTTTCTATTTTATCTAAATTTTATTATTATTATTATTATTTAATTTGCTGCAGAGGACATGTGCTTGACAGAGAATGACAGAGAGAGTGAGAAAGCAAGCTGCCATGTGCAGGACTCAAACTGAGGTCAGCCATGTGGGAATCCAGCACCTTAACCACCGTGCCACCTGCTGGCCCCCATAAGTTGGGGTTTTCAATGTAAAATATAGGTACATAATATTCTATTGGATCATCAGAAAAGTCATGGCATATTTTTCTGTTTTTCTATACAAAAATGCATTGTGACTTTTCCAATGACACAATATATATAATATTTAATAAACTGACTAAATAATAAAAAAGAAAATATATAGAGAGAGTTAATAATAAAAAGAGGATAGGGAAATACGATTGCTACATTAGCTACAAAGCTCGTTGCCCCACACAACAATAAAACCATCCGTCTTTGGGTTTACCTTCTCTACCTAATGGAAACATTCGCATGTCAGCCAGACAAAAATCATTCCCCTCCTTTCAATTTTCTGCAATCTAAGATCAAATTCTATAAATTCTGGGCCTCTATGACCATAAATAGCAAGCCTAACAAAGTTACCTTCCCCCTGAATAGGCATGTGGATGCTATTCTGGAAATCACCCTACCAATAAGAAGGTTAAAATGAGGAAGAGTTAAGCGAAGCTCAGGGATCTGTGCATTGAAGACAAATGTTAAAATGAGACTAAATTAGATTAAGGCACAACATGTACACACAGCGAGAGAGCAACTCCAGGGCAAAGTGACCTGATGAACAAAGGACGATAAAGAGATTTTAACGACGACGCCAGAGCCAACGTGTATGCCAGAGAGAGAAGACGCAAAAGAGCTGGTGCTTTCAGACAGCAGTCGATGAAAAGACTAACAGGAAGCCTAGTGGCCAAGTACCCTACGCGTGCCTTGATAAAATATGAGCCAAGGTGGCTGCTGGGAGATTAGGGTAGGTGTCCAGACCTTTCCTCTGGGGCTTTATACTAAGAGAACTGTCTGTACAAGGAAAGACTGTAAACATGAGATAAACAGTATCCTATTTCTTTCCCCAAGCCTGAAAGGCAGGGAGGGTCTGCAGGAGAGACTCAGAGCCCCCTGCCTCATCTTCCCACAAGGCAAAGGCCCAGGAGCCACCAGCCTGGCCTGGGTGCAGTTTCCACAGAAGCAGAACATGCGAGAACTCTGAAGACTGAAAATTTAGTGAGAAGACTTGACCTGAACGAACGCTCAGTGTTTACAGCTTTTATTTATCTCATGCCATGATTCCAGCACAAGCCAGTGTTGAGAGGTGGGAACTTTAAGAGTCCATGAGGGCTCTGCCGCTATGAATGGGGTAATGCCATTATCATAGGAGTGTGTTCTGTATAAAAGGATGAGTTTTGTCCTTTTCCCTCTCTCTCTCACTCGTGTAACGCCTTCCACCACATTACAATACAAAAAGGCTCTCACCAGATGTCGGCCCCTTGATCTTGGACTTTGCCGTCTCTAGAACTGTGAGGAAATAAATCTCTATCCCCTATAAATTACCCAGTCCCAGGTATTCTGTTCCAGCAGCACAAGACAAACTAAGATGTCCCACTTGGTGTGAATACCCGACGTTTCACTGCAGGGATAGCACTGTGTCTCACAGCAGGGTACGTCTGTTGCCCTGGTCCATGTTACTTTCCTTTTATATTTTTTCTTTAGAGAATTTTTTGCTATAGGGTGCATGCGCTCACTGGAGAGACAGACAGAAAACAAGAAATCACCCCCTCTGGGGGCAGATGGCCACACCACAATTCCTTCTCCTCTCCAGATTTTGAGCATGCATGCACACACGCCCGGCATGAGTTTCAAGTTGCCAGGTCTGGGACCTTGAACCTCAGTCAACCATGTGGGAGTCCAGCCCCTTAACCATTATACCGCTTGCTACCCCTGCATGCTATTTTCTGAGCTCCCCCCAAAAAACGGTATTCTAAAACCATCTGACACCAAAGGTTTTAAGTTAGAGGTTATGGTCCTGTACCACACCCCGGGATTGTCAACAGTAACATTTTGGTGTCTAATCTGATTTTTTAAATTTCCCTTTTGTTGGATAGGAAGTAATTTTTAAATTTTCCTTATTTAAAAATATTCTGCAATGATTATTCCTATATGATAAACTCCTAAAAGTAGAACCAGAATAAAGGGGTTTTGCATGTTTTAAGGCTTTTGAAACATGTTGCCAAATTCTTCACCAGCATTGTCAGCCAATATTTGAGAAAGGCTGTCTCAGCCCAGCTCATTCACGCTGAGTCACACTGTCATAGCATTATTTTTTATTTATAGAATCAGCACTCAGGCATGAGAAAGAATTCCAATAGTACAGAAATGTATGTATCACCACTGCATCTTTAAATCCCTTTCTCCAGAGGTAGGAGGGAAGGGGGAGGGGAAATGAACTATGCTCCACACAGGTTCTAGAACTCTCCCTTGGCCAGCACTCTCCAGTCCTGCCCCTCCAGAGGCCAGGCGAGGATAGCAACTGTCAGCGTATTCCGTTTCCCCAAACCTGACGTTCCCTTGGCTGTTTACTCCTGGACTTTGCTAACCATCACTGTTCTAAGGTCCCTGTTACATCTCCTCTCTACCACTGACATTCTCATTCTATCGGGATTTGACAGCCTCTGGATGTTGTTAGTCACTTAGCCCTGGCTGAGAAAGGAAAGGAAGATCAAAATTTGTGAACCCCACCAGGAATGCAGATGTGACCTGCTAGATGGTCCTCCAACCCCTAGCAGGGGCGTGTTTGAGAAGATGCCTACTGTGAGGAGAGTTTCCTCTGGCTCTGTGGAGTCTCTGCTCTTTACAGACCTGACCGGAGGAAAGATTCTCTGTCTCTATTCTAGACCATACCTCTTGGGACTGGGGTACAGAAGAATAATGGGCTCCAGGCTGGCCCCCATGGGTGCTACATAGTTGGGGTAAGGGCGACCAATTCCCCAGTGGAGGCCATGGGTGGGTGACGGGTGTTCGGAATAGCCCAGGGCAAGGACTATCTGCTGTGACTGTCATTAGCACTGTCCACCTGGGTCCTCAACCTCTGGCAAACTCATCCTCAGAATACTCAAAGGATTACCTTGGAGAGGAAAGGCAAGCTAACCACCCCCTGGGGAGTCCCTGTAATCTCTCAAGGTAAGTCCATTCATTTTGATGGGGTAAGAGAAGGCTCTGCCTAGAATAGAACAAACCCTATGAAAGGGTTCTTTTTATAAAATAATTATTTATTTAATTTTATTTATTCATTCATTTATTTTAATTTGACCAGAGAGAGATACACAGAGAGAGAGGGAAAGTGAGAAAGCAAAATTCTTCACCAGCATTGTCAGCCAATATTTGAGAAAGGCTGTCTCAGCCCAGCTCATTCACGCTGAGTCACACTGTCATAGCATTATTTTTTATTTATAGAATCAGCACTCAGGCATGAGAAAGAATTCCAATAGTACAGAAATGTATGTATCACCACTGCATCTTTAAATCCCTTTCTCCAGAGGTAGGAGGGAAGGGGGAGGGGAAATGAACTATGCTCCACACAGGTTCTAGAACTCTCCCTTGGCCAGCACTCTCCAGTCCTGCCCCTCCAGAGGCCAGGCGAGGATAGCAACTGTCAGCGTATTCCGTTTCCCCAAACCTGACGTTCCCTTGGCTGTTTACTCCTGGACTTTGCTAACCATCACTGTTCTAAGGTCCCTGTTACATCTCCTCTCTACCACTGACATTCTCATTCTATCGGGATTTGACAGCCTCTGGATGTTGTTAGTCACTTAGCCCTGGCTGAGAAAGGAAAGGAAGATCAAAATTTGTGAACCCCACCAGGAATGCAGATGTGACCTGCTAGATGGTCCTCCAACCCCTAGCAGGGGCGTGTTTGAGAAGATGCCTACTGTGAGGAGAGTTTCCTCTGGCTCTGTGGAGTCTCTGCTCTTTACAGACCTGACCGGAGGAAAGATTCTCTGTCTCTATTCTAGACCATACCTCTTGGGACTGGGGTACAGAAGAATAATGGGCTCCAGGCTGGCCCCCATGGGTGCTACATAGTTGGGGTAAGGGCGACCAATTCCCCAGTGGAGGCCATGGGTGGGTGACGGGTGTTCGGAATAGCCCAGGGCAAGGACTATCTGCTGTGACTGTCATTAGCACTGTCCACCTGGGTCCTCAACCTCTGGCAAACTCATCCTCAGAATACTCAAAGGATTACCTTGGAGAGGAAAGGCAAGCTAACCACCCCCTGGGGAGTCCCTGTAATCTCTCAAGGTAAGTCCATTCATTTTGATGGGGTAAGAGAAGGCTCTGCCTAGAATAGAACAAACCCTATGAAAGGGTTCTTTTTATAAAATAATTATTTATTTAATTTTATTTATTCATTCATTTATTTTAATTTGACCAGAGAGAGATACACAGAGAGAGAGGGAAAGTGAGAAAGCAAGCCACCAGGTCTGGTACTCGACCTCAGTCAGCCATGTGGGAGTATCCAGCACCTTAACCACCACGCCACCTTTAATGCTTGATAAATTAACCTTCCTTTTAACCACAGTTCCCACTGTGCAAAGCCGTACTCTGTGACCAGAAATAGGCTCCATGTCAGGGAGCAGTTTCTGTCTGAACTGAGTTGGTGAGTTGGAGACTGTGTAGGGAGAACCTGTCCGGCTGTGCCAACGCCCCTGTCACATTTCAACTACTGGCTCCAGAGAAGAAAGAAAGCAAGGAGTGAACCAGAAGGGGCTGGGCCTGGGGCCCCGGTTCCTTGTCCCCAGCTCTTGCCTTCTGGCTTCCTCTCACTCCCAAGCCCCAGGGTCCCCAGACTGGGCTGTGGCACTCAGACCTGTCCGGAGTGCTGTCACCCACAAGAGCCTGTTCCCTCTCTCGCCCCATCAACCACAGGCCCACCCTGCACTCAAGGCGCTTCGGGTTGGAACCTCATTCCTGGCCTTTTTTTCTATCTATTCCCTAAGCCAGTAACTCCCACTGCCTGAGACTCCTTTTTTCATGTACCGAAAAGGTGTTTGTATGACTGTTGGCTCCACTACACTATTCAGATTTTTAACCATGAAAGAAAGTCATTAAATCAGGACCAGTGAATGGTATAATGGTTACATTACTGGATTCCCACGTAGTTAACTGTGGTTCGAGTCCTGAACCCAGCAGCTTAAAACTCACACTGGCACTTGTGCATGTGTGCCCAAAATCCTGAGAGGAGAGTGAAGGAGAAGGGATTGCAGCATAGCCATCCCCCCCTAGGGATTGATTTCTCACTTTTTGTCTCTGTGTTTCTCAGGCAAGCACATATATCCTGCAGCAAATATCTCTCTAAAAAAAAAAAAAAGAGAGAGAGAGTCATTAAATCATATTTCCAGTCCCCAATTTTCCATAGACTTCGTATGTCTGGTAACATGTTTCCAAGCATGTTTTTCAGGGCTATATCTGTCACATAATTGAGATTTGACGGTACAAGGTAAGATTTCGTTGTTAACATGATTTGCTTTAAATGTTATTTTTATTCTCAATTAGTGGCTCAATTTTTATTTGACTCTCTTCTCTCTCTATCTATATATACACACACATATATGTATATATATATATATATATTTCTTTTTTTCTGTGTCCACTTTACTGGCCACAAGCCCCTAACCGTCCCACCACAGTCTCAGAGCAGCGGGGACTACGGGCAAGCACCATGGCATCCAGCTTTCTAGAGTGGGCAGGAATTAAACCCAGGCCTCCACGTGGCCTCAGCCTGCCTGTAACACAGCGATCAGCAAGCACTACTGTGGCTGGCCACTTGCCAACGAGTCCTTGTGTACCTTAGCATTACTGCTCTTAGCCCTCCTACTGCAAGTCCAGGCTAATTAGCATCAAGTGATACTGTATTTTAACGTGCATTTAAGTAGCTTATCCTTCAGAAATGTTTCTATTTTATGAAACTCTGGAATAAAAAGTGATTCAAGATTCAGCTTACAGCCACATCTCTTTTTTTTTTTTTTTTTTGGAGAGGTTTTTCACTGTAGGGCGCGTGCGCTCGCCAGACAGACAGAGAGAGACATAGAGACAGAAAGCGAGAAATCACCCCCCAGGGGGGATGGTCATGCCGCAATCCCTTCTCCTCCATTCTCCTCTCGGGATCTTGGGCACGCACGCACACGCACCCGGCGTGAGTTTTAAGCCACCGGGTCCGGGACACAAACCGCGGTCGATTACGTGGGAGTCCAGCGACATAGCCATTACGCTAACTGCTGGTTCCCCAGCCACATCTCTTTTCAATACGTTCTCCTTTTTTTTCCTTACGAATTATTTTGTATCCTCGTGCTATGATTCCTTAGTCTACGATTATGCTGGATAAGTAGATTATTAGACATCCATATTGGGCTGAGGTTTTCCTTGGGGTAAACAATGTGCAAGTGGCAGTCTGAAGGTACCTTCTGAGCGGCCGTGCCCTTCTTAATTAGGAATAGGAAAGAAAATCTGGATAAGGGTGTTACCACTGGGATGTAGAACCACTGGAAGGGCCTAGAAATATGGACTGAGGATGCCTTGAAATGAACTTAGCTGATCTGATCAGAGAAGCAGGGAGAAGAAGGTTAAGACTTGGTCATGCTGTAGCCAGGAACACAGGATGGACTCGGCTCACCTGGATATTCAATCCAGACCCCAGCCATTCTGACAGAGATTCACGAGAAATGGGAATAAAAGAGGACCTCCCGCAGTCCCAGCCCTGCAATGTTTTCTGCAAGGAGGGCCCTAGAAGGCCAGTTCACATAGCTGCTCCGCACTGATGTTCTGTGAGGAAGCATCTCTCTCTGTGAGAAGTCAACAGAGCCATCTGCCCCTCCTTAAAAGATCTGGGATTCACCACCCCCTTCTCCCAACCAAATGAGGTCATTCCTATCCCTGGTGGAAATGGGCCCCTGGGCTGTTTCATGGTACCATTAAGTGGAGCAAACAAACCAGCGGCTTTCATAGGACCAGAGAACATACTGGGCTCCTGGGGCGGCCCAGACAGCACCTAACAAAATCAGCATGAGCCACAGCACAGACTCATTCGTTTTCATTCATGCTTTGTGACCAACTGCGATGGGCAAATCGCGTAACCTCTCTGAGGCTCCCATTTTTCCATCTGTAAAATGCAGATAATACCGAATGGGGATGTGGTGGGCATACTTAATGAAGGCACAAAAGAAAAGTATTATGCAAACACCAAGTACAATTATAAGTCTGGCAATTTGTTGATGCTAGCCTTGAACAGTTTGTATTCCTTTCTAAAAATAAAAAGGCTGCTAAGAAAATTTTATAAAAATTCATTTTTCTACTTGTAAAATTTTCACAAAAACTCTGGAAGTGTTAGGATGTAAACAATGCCAGATACTCATTTTCTTTATAAATATCTGTAATTGAAATCAGCTTTACAAAACAGAACAAATCCAAGTAAATTATATGCATGTGATTAATTACAAAATTTTTGTCCTACTAACAAAAGCTTATGTAAATCTGAATTAAGAATGTAAAAAGCATTCTTGAACTTTATGATCTATTTCTTCAAGCTTAATTCCAAAAAAAATTTTAAGATTCATACAACTATGCCCGCTCCCTAAAGTAAATCCAGCTGAAGAGAAACAATTGAGTATAAGCCCAAACCCAAGCTTTGGGAATGCCCATACTTTAAGAAAGTGAGGGAAGAGTGTTCCGATTTATTGGCCAACAACATGATAAAAATTGGTCATCAGAGAAATAACAAAAATTAAAACTAGAATGACTGATTTATTTTTTTTTTTTGAGAGGTTTTTGCTATAGGGCACGTGTGCTTGCCAGAAAGAGAGAGAGAAAGACAGAAACTGAGAAATCACCTGCCAGGGGTGATGGCCACATGGCAATCCCTTCTCCTCCATTCTCTTCTCAGGATCTTGGGCACACACGTGCATGTGCCCTGCATTACTTTAAGCCACCGGGTCCAGAACTCGAACCACGGTCAACTACATGGGAGTTCAGGGACATACCCATCATGCCAACTGCTGGTCCCGAATGACTGAAATTTTAAAAACTGAAATACCTCATGAAACAATGGTTTTTACATTGCTGGAGCAGGTGTAAAAGGGCACAATTCTGGGAGGTTAGTTTCTTATACAGTTGAACAAGTGCCTACTCTGTTACTTGGGACGTATATTTCTAGGTATTTACCTAGAGATATGAGAATAAGCACCTACGAAAACTTACATAGGAATAACGACTCAAATCCATGGAAATACATATACAAACTGATAGATTTATATAATAGAATCCTATTCAGTAAAAAATAGAAAAATTCTGATACATAATGGATGAATCTCACAGTATATTGAGCAAAAGAATCCAGTCATGAAAGAGTACATATTGTATAAAACTATTCACATGAAGTTCTGTAAAAGACAAAACTGTCTATGGTGGGGGGGGAAAGGTTGATTTGGAGGGATTGACTAAGAAGGATCATTTCTGGAGTGATGAAAATGCATTATGCCTTAAAAGAAATGTGTGTTTGCATATGTGTGTGTGTGCGTGCGTGTGTGTGTGTGTGTGTGTGTGTTTATTTGTCAAAGATCAAACTATACATTTATAATCTCTGTATTTAACTCTCTATATATTTTACCTTAAAAATAAATGGGAAATGCTAAATTCCAGTTAGGAGGCTTGCTTATTTCAGTATTACGGGTTGCAATTCTAGAACCAATCTCTGTATATTTTGGGCTTGAGTAAATGAGTAAATATATTGAGAGAAATGGGAGCCAGGTTTGGAGAAAATAATTACAAATATGGAGAGAGGGAAGATTACAATGTTTTCTGAGGTTATGGGTTTGAATTGGAGGCATCAGCATGAATTTGTGCTTTTTAATACATAAATAAATGAATATGTGCATTTGCTAGCTCTGCCTACTGACAGCACGTGGAGGTAACATCCCTGGAGCAGTGAGCACACCCAGCACTTAGCTCTTGGTTTCTAAATATCATTCCCCACTAGATGAACCAGCACTCCTTGAGAAAGATCTCGGATTCCAGGACTGGGATAAAACAGCACAAGATAAGATGAACCTGGAACATCTTCTTAACACCAGAAGCCAATGAAATGCTTGATAAAAAGTGGAAAATATTCAAAAGGACTCAGCATCAGCCTGAAGAAACATTCGCTGGCCAAATCTGGGACGATTGGATGTGAATCTGAGCATCCAGGATGATAATGCATTATACTTCATAGAATGAAATAAGAATCTATGACTTCACACTGTTATAAATACATACGCACACACATATTTGTATGTTAAAAGACATAGAAGAGTAAGCTCTTCCTTGTAGAAAAATGGCAACTAGTAAATGTAGAAGGAATGATGGAATTAGAATTATCAGTAGATGCTAAAACTAGTTTGACAAGGGTGAAAGTTTGATGAGAAACAGAATATTCACACAGTCTCAAATTATCTCCCCAAAGATTACTTCTTACTTACAAAGGGGAGAAGAATAACTTACAGTGGAGGAATTTGTCAGAAATCACCTGTAATAACTACCTCAAAATTCAACAGCATTAAACAACCACTAAGTTCATGAATTTTCCAGGCCAAGAATTTTGACAGGAAACATTGGACATGGCTTACTCTCCTCCATGACATCAGAGCCTTAGCTGGAAAGACGACTAAAAGCTGGGATCATCTGAGGCCTCCTTTACTCGCACACCTGCAGTTAATATTGCCTGTGGCCAAGGGCCTCAGTTTTTTCCCTGGCACTAGTTTAGGCTTCCTGACAGCATGGAAGCTACCTGGATTCGCCAATGTAAAGTTGGTGCTTTCTGCTTTGCAATGAACAAATAACTTACACAGGAGAGAGTTTGAGAGTGTGTGAATATCCTATAACTTGATCATGCTTTTGCCAACTAATTTCACATCCGTCAATGGAATATTTTTGTCTGCATCAATTATTATCATATTATTGCACCCATACTTATTGCATCCTTTTTGAAAAGGTCAATTTATTTCATAGACATAGACGTTTCTTCGAAAAATTTACTCTAAATGGAGTAATTCTTAAATTTTTAAAATTCTTATTAGTTTTTTAAACATTCACTCATTGTACATCATTTGGCTTGTGAAGAGAATTTACCTACCATGAAATACTTCTCAGACCAATCTAGTCGAGAATACTGTACATATTATCATCAATCGGTAATACACCATTTCTGTGTCCCACAAATATGGCTATTCTTCTCCTGCTTCCTTCGCCATTCTCGTCCCTTCTCCTCTGCCCCACCTGTTCCACTCTGTCTTCAGCATCCATAACTATTTTTACTGCTTTTATGCCCTCCAATATTTCAGTCTCTACCATAGTGTGGATAGTCAGTATGTATTAAGTGGATACATACAATATCTTTCTTTCATAACCTGGCTTGCTTCACTCAGCAGTAAATCTTCCATATTCAACCACTTTCTATCAAATGCCAGGGTCTTGTTGATTTTTGTGACTAAATAGTATTCCATAGAATATATATGCCACACTTTTTCAACCATTCATCTTAAATGGAGTAATTTTTGAAAACACAGAATCCACTCATATGGCTCTCAAACCTTGATCTTTGAAAAAGTGGCTTGCTTTTCCAACTCAATCACCTTTGCCAATCAGATATGTTTTTTAAAAAAGATATTTCCTTATATTTTAATTGCATGTCTTTTATTATAAATTGTGATGATCTTTTCATGTTTAAGTCTTTTTCTTTTTCTGATAATTATCCTTGTCATTTGTCTATTTTGTAGCTATAATATTTGCAAGTGGTTCTTTAATGTATTAAGGAAAATAATTATGAAATGATGAAATATATTAAGAAAGAGATTCGGACAAGAGGCCATTTTAAAGCTGAGGTGTCTTCTGGCCTCTTCAGGGAAGCTATGCTCTAAACTACATCTTCAAGACTCCTGAAATATTCAGAGAAGTGGAGGAGAGATTTTGTCACAGAATGACCAGAAACCACCACAGAGGCAACATGAGAAACCAAGAAAATATCTCTCCCTTAAGGGAAAAGAAAAATCCCTCATCATCCACAGACAGTACAGTAGAACTTGTGGAAATGTCTGATAGAGAATACAGAATATTCAGAATGACAAAACTAAAAGAGATGCAAGAGCTGAGAGACAATGAACTCCAGAAGAAGCAGGAGAAAAGAGACAATGAGTTCCAGGAGTTGTTGAAGTTCTTCCATGATCTGAAAGAGGAAATATACACCATGAAAAAGAATCAGATGGAGCTATTAGAGATGAAGGCTGCCATTCAGGACATTGAAACCTTCCTCAAAAGTATTAAAAGCAGATTAGTCCACGCGGAAAATTGAATTGTGGATGTGGAAGGCAAAACTTCGGATCTAGGAAAAAACAACCAAAAAAAAAACTGAGAAAATAACCCCCAAAATGAGAATACTGTATGAGAAATACTAGACAGCATTAAGCACCCAAACATCCAGATAATCAGTATCCCAGAATGTGAGGAAATTAATAAGGCATTGATAATCTATTCCATAAAATCTTGGAAGAAAACTTTCCAAATCTAAAGAGGCATTAAAATATCTAGACTTGAGAAATACAAAGGACCCCTAATAGAATCAACCCAAGAAGATCTTCAAGGCACATCATAGCCAGACTGGTCAAATCTACAAAGACAAGATACTAAAATTGGCAAGATTGAAACGTCAGGTTACTTATAAAGGTTATCCCATCAGGCTAACTTCTGACTTCTCATCATAAACAATGCGAGCAAGGAAAGAATGGGAAAATATATCCCAAGTGTTAAGTGAAAAACAGTTTCAACCAAGAATATTATACCCGGCAAGATTATCTTTCATATGTAAAGAAAGGATAAAAACATTCTCAGATAAACAAGACCTGAAAGAATTTGCCAATAGCAGACCCACTTTTCAAGAAGTTCTAAAAGGAGTGCTCTACAAGGAAAACTAAGACACATAAAGAAATAAGAGAATAAAAGGCAACCAAGAAAATGATCAATTTAATACTAGGGACAAGAAATATCAATAATAACATTGAATGCTACCTTCCAGGATTTAAACGCAAAGATTGGACCACAGTAACACTGCATATTCAACAGAAGAGCGTTTGGACATAAGACTGAACTGGCGAAATAGAATTGTATGACTTTTGAGTAAAACATTACAGATTATTTTTACTATGCTTTGTTTTCCCAATTTAAGCATTTTACTTTCTTCTGAGTTGTATATAGGTTCAGCAATTTGTTAAAATATTTCTCTTGTTTGTTTCTTGAAATGAAAACAAACTTTTCTTCTTTTCTGACCCCTCCAGAATTGGAAAATGTTTGGGAGTATTCTTATCTTGTAGCAGAAGGGTTATTTGTATAAATTCAATAATGCTTGTTGCATTGAAACAGAAATTGGAAATACTCATTGGACAGTGTGTTGACTGGAATGTCATATCTGAAGATTAATCAAGAAACTATGGAATGAAGGCGAATTTCAAGTAAACCAACAGAAGCTCTTAGAAAGATGGTCTGGCATCATAAATAGTTCTGCCTGGCAGAGAGGATTAGAGAAGATATATGAAAGAATTTATAACATAAAATAACCTGGACTTTTCCAGCCCAGTATTGTCATCAGTAGAGATTGCAAAAGAGCAACCACACCAGAAGATTATCTTGAGAAAGATGTTGAAGGAAGAAAAAAAGACTGATCTTTGCTAGCAGAGGGTATATCACAGAATACTTGGTGGGCAGGGCTGAATTGAGAAGGTTTATGGGTGACTAGTGTGCTGGGCATTTGCTTTTCAACAATTTGAGTAGTTGACACGTAAATATTTTTGAGAAAATATTTAAAACCATACTGTCTCTGTTGTTATAAAGTCACAAACAAAATCATACAAAATTATAAGAAACATTTTGAACATTATCTTTAAAATTCAGTAATTTAAAATTTTGAAAGTTGTTTTTAACTGTCAAAAACTATGGAGTATGAGCAAAAATTGTTTGATATGTAAACTAAATGTTTGTAGAAAAGTGTAAAAAGAAATAAAAGGAATAGAAGGAAAAAAAGATAGCCTTTTATCCATTATACAGTTTGCAACCATCTTTCTCACTTTTGTGTTTGCCTTTTTTCTTTATTTTTCATTGAATTTTTTTTTAATGCACAATCTTTTTGCTATTTCTGTGTATAGAACTTATCAATTTGTGTGTGTGTGGGGGGGTTGGTTATTTAGAAGAGCCTTTCCCATTCTAATGTTGTTAACTAAAGCTCTCATTTTTATATACTATGTTATTATTTCATTTTTTATGTTTTTTTTATGTATGACCCATCTGAAATTTATTTTTAAAAAGTGAGTTATGGATTGAACTTTTTTCCATGATGATCCAGTTTTCTCAACACCATTACATAGTAGCCGAACTTTCCCCTATGGATGCGCCTTTTTATCACGTCTGAGAGGACTTTAACAAGTCATGGAAAAGTGGAATTAAAGTACAAGTTTATTTTGGTGCCTCCAAATTTTAAAGTTCATGCAGTTTTTTCATAATGCACATTTCCCATGAACTCAGTGAGGGTCACTTCAGCTAAATGTATATTTAGTTTGACTTCCTTGTCTGTATTGAATCATGTCTTTGTACCATGTTGTTTTAATCATTGTAGATTTATAATACGTTTTAATACCTGGTAGGACAAGATCCTCCTTATTACTCTTTTTAATTTTCTTTGAGTTTCTATCTCTGTTTTTCATATGAACTTTAGATTCAGTTTGCATGCTTAAAAACTTCATTTCTAGAGATCCAAAAGGAAGGAACCCTTCCAAATTCATTCTATGAAGCCTCCATCACCTTAATACCCCAAACGGATAAGGATACAAAAAAGGAAAACTATAAACCTATATCTCTGATAACTACAGATGCAAAAATTCTCACCAAGATACTTGCAAACCATATCCAACAGCATATAAAAAAGGTGATTTATTACGACTAGGTAGGTTTAATTCCAGGGATGCAAGGTAGTTCAACATATGCAAAACCATAAAACGTAATACACCATAATAACAGAAAGAAAGATAAAAACCATATGATCATTTCAAGTGATGCAGAAAGAGCATTTGACAAAATACAATATTCCTTCATGATTAAGATTCTCAGTAAATCGGTATAGAAGGATCGTTTCTAAGCATAATAAAAGCCATCTATGAAAAACCTATGGCTAATATTATACTGAATGGGGAAAAGCTGAAAGCTTTTCCACTAAAAACTAGTACAAGACAAGGCTGCCCACTCTCTCCACTCCTATACACTATAGCACTGGAAATGCTCGCCAATGCAATCAAATGAGAGAATTAAATAAAAGGCATTCCAATAGGGAAACATGAGTTGAAATCATCTCTGTTTGCAGATGACATGATTGTAAACGTAGAAGACCCAATAATACCCATGAGAAAACTTCTCTAATTAATAAATGCATACAGTAAAGTGGCAGGATACAAAATTAACTTACAAAAATCTATAGCATTTGTATATACAAACAACAAGCAGACAGAGGCAGAACTGAAGAAAGTAATTCCATTTACCATAGTCACAAAAAGTATAAGATACCTAGGAATAAAACTAACCAAGGAAGTTAATGACCTCTATAAGAAAAACTAAAAATGTTCAAAAAGAAATCTAAAAGGACACAAAAAAGTGGAAAGATATCCCATGTTCCTGGATTGGGAGAATTAATATACTTAAAATGGCAATCCTACCCAAATTAATCTACATATTTAATGCAATCCCTATATAATTACAAGAGACATTCTTCACAGATCTAGAAAAGAAATCACAGAATTTTCTGGAATCATAAAAGACCATGTATTGCCAAAGCCAGCCAGCACAAGAAAAGTGGAGTGGGTGGCATCTCTCTTCCTGACCTCAAAATATATTACAAACCTGTGATAATCAAAATAGAATGGTATTTGCACAAAAACAGACATGAAGACCAATGGAACAGAGTAGAGGCCCCAGAAATAACCCCCAAAACATACAGCCAACTGATCTTTGACAAAGAGTACCGGTCAATCAGTGGGAAAAGGAAAACATCTTTAGTAAATGGTGCTGGAAACACTGGGTATTCACCTGCAAAAAGATGAATCTGAACCCCTATCTGTCATAATTAACAAAAACAAACTCAAAGTAGATCAAAGATCTAGGCCTAAGATCACAAACTATAAAACTACTGCTAGAAAACACTGGGCAAACTCTGGGAGACATTGGGGTAGGCAAAGACTTCTTAAATAAAACCCCAAAACACAGCCAATAATCCCCTAAATAGACAAGTGGGGTTATATCTGATCAAGAAGTTTCTGAACAGCAAAGGACACAGTAATAGTGTGAATCGACAACACTCCGAATGGGAAACATTTTTGTAAACTATGCCTCAGGTAAGGGACTGATAACCAGGATACACAGGAACTCAAACAGCTTACCCAGAAGAAAATAACTAACCCCATTAAAAGATGGGAAAATGGGGCCAGCTGATGGCATGGTGGTTAAGGGCACTGGACTCCCACTTGGCCAATTAGGGTTCAAGTCCAGGACCTGGTGACTTGCTTTCTCACTTTCTCTCTCTCTCTCTTGTTCTCACTCTCATTCTCTTTTTGTCCCTCTCTGGTCAAATTTAAATCAATAAACAAAGTTAAATAAAATAATTCTTAAAATTATGGATGAGAAAATGAGCTGAATAAACAACTCTCTAAGGAAGAATACGAACAGCTAAAAAACATATGAAAAAAATGTTCAACCTCCCTCATTGTAAGGGAGATGCAGATCAAAATCACAATAAGATACCATCTAACCCCTGTCAGAATTGTGAAGATTAAAAAGAAAAAAAATTATTAGTGCTGGCAGGGATGTGGTGAAAGAGAACTCTCCTACATTGTTGGTGGGAATGTAAATTGATCCAGCCACTGTGGAGAACAATATGGAGGTTCCTCAAAGATCTACAAATAGAACTACCATATGATCCAGCAATTCCATGCCTGGGTATCCACCCAAAGTACAGGAAAACGCTCAGTTGGAAAAGTGCTTGCACATCTATATTTATTGCAACATTATTCATGATTGCTAAGACATGGAACCAACCCAAATGTCTACAAACAGATGAATGGATTGAAAAAGTGTAGCACATATACTCAGCCATAATAACCAAGTCCCTGGCATTCGATAGAAAGTGGACAAATATGGAAGATTTATTGCCAAGTGAAGCAAGTCAGGTTATGAAACAGAGACACTGCATATCTCCACTTAACATAACCTGACTGTCCACACTCTATAGTAGAGACTAAAAGACTGAAGGACATAAAAGCATTGAAAATTGTGATGGACACTGGGGACAAAGTGCAAGGAGAGTGGGAGAGCAGAAGAGTGTAGGAAAGGAAATTTGGGGGAAAAAATAGAGAGTTAAGATATTACTGGGAGGGAACCAGCAGTTAGCGTAATGGCTATGTCGCTGGACTCCCATGTAGTCGACCGCGGTTCGTGTCCCGGACCCGGTGGCTTAAAACTCACGCCGGGCGCGTGTGCGTGCGGGCCCAAGATCCCGAGAGGAGAATGGAGGAGAAGGGATTGCGGCGTGACCATCCCCCCTGGGGGGTGATTTCTCGCTTTCTGTCTCTATGTCTCTCTCTGTCTGTCTGGCGAGCGCACGCGCCCTACAGTGAAAAATCTCTCAAAAAAAAAAAAAAAAAAAAAAAAATAGATATTACTGGGACACAGATGTGGTTTATTACCTGTGGTGATGAGGTATATAGTATTCTTAAGTTGGCTTGGCTGAGGTGCATATCATTCTGGGTATAGTCTCTTTGCAATCTAAATGATGTACAGAGATTGAATGTATAAATAATAATAATTTTTAAAATAAATTATGAAATTAAAAAAGAAAAACTTCAGGGCTGGCCCAGCTATTTTGGCATGTCCTGCTAAAACATTGCACTCTACAGGCTGGGATGACATGGGAGGCCCAAGTTCAATTCCTGGCGGCCCAACTCAGAAACTAAGCCAGTGGTGTGGAACGATAGTCCCAGCAGCTTGAGGAGGCTGAAGCAGGAGGATCAATACATGGTGAGACCTTATCTTAAAAAACAAACAAACAAAAACTTCTAGATTAACTTGGGGTGATGTAACATCTTTATAATATTGAGACTTTCCAAGTATGGATGCTCAAATATAGTAGATCTTTCCATTATCAAAGGCTTTCTGTGTGTATACTTCTCTTTAGCTTAAAATGGCTTGTTTTGTTTTTTTTTTTTTTGAGAGAGAGAGATTTTTGCTATAGAGCACGTGTACTTGCTGGAGAGACAGAGACCGAGAGACCAAAAACAAGAAATCACCTCCCGGGAGGATGACCACACTGCAATCTCTTCTCCTCCATTCTCCTCTCAGGATCTTGGGCACACACGCACACGCACCCAGCATGAGTTTTAAGCTGTCGGGTCCAGGACTCAAACCTCAGTCAACTACATGGGAGTCTAGTGATGTAAACATTATGCTATCTGCTGGTCCTTAAAAGTGGCATTTTAAATGAGTTCTTCACACAGGTCAACCACCTCATAAGAGCCAGCCGTGTGTATTGCCACGTCTGTACGTGTTCTCAACAGCACAACATGGATGTGGGCTTGCAGGGTAAGTGTAGGGGAGTGTCATAAAGATGTCCTATACTTTCCATTAACTGGTATCCTGAACATGTTCAAATTAAAAATGGGAAAACAATACTTCCGGTGATGCTCAGAAGCTCAGTCCCATTCCTCACAGTGCCAGGCCATCACTGACCAAAAATTTATCTGAGGGAGATGTTATCACTACTTGCAAATGAACTCTCTGCCTCCTCCTATCTTCTACTTCAGTGCTATTTTGTAAAGTGAAATAGATCCATAAGTCTCTACACTTAAATCACTTAATGAGAGAAAGAGGATGTTATTTCTTATGTCAATTGCCAACCCAAACTGATAAGAAATGGAGCTAAGGCTACGTATGAAAAAGCAGCTTCAGGTAGTTCTCCATTTTTGTCCTGACAGAATGAAATATGACATTAAACAAACTGGCTTTGGGACTGTATATGTAGCGATTGAGCCATCAGAAGAGTCATGATGCATTTTTGTGTAGAAAAAAATATGTCATGACTTTTCTGACAACCCGATATTTAATAATAAATCCGTTTTTAAAAAAAAATGATCTCGGGAACCAGCAGTTAGCGTAATGGCTATGTCGCTGGACTCCCACGTAGTTGACCGCGGTTCGTGTCCCGGACCCGGTGGCTTAAAACTCACGCCGGGCGCGAGTGCGTGCGTGCCCAAGATCCCGAGAGGAGAATGGAGGAGAAGGGATTGCGGCGTGACCATCCACCCTGGGGGGTGATTTCTTGCTTTCTGTTTCTATGTCTCTCTCTGTCTGTCTGGCGAGCGCACGCGCCCTACAGTGAAAATCTCTCAAAAAAAAAAAAAAGATCTCAGCTTATATTAACAGTATTAGTCTATTAACCTAAGTGCAGGGACGGTGAGAAAGAACAGACGAGGATGTTGCAGTGCTTTTCAAAGGCCATCACTTCACATCTACTTGGGGTATGAACTTTGCAGTCATCGCGCTGTCCTTAAAAAATATTTCTTTAAAATGGTGACTATGCATAATTCTCACTACTTTTCAGTCTGATTCAAAGGTTTCAACTCAGACCAGGCAGATGACATATATAAGTGAAGTCAACGTGGGGGTAATAAAATAGGGAAAGGTGGGGGCTGGGCTAAACAATACTTCCTGCCTCTGAGCACCAGTCACGCACGTACTTCCACATGGTAATTGGAATTTATGTTACTGTGTCTTCCAATTTTTTGAGAGAAGCCAGAAATCCAGATTTACTATGTGAAACTTCCCAGTTTTAAACCTTAGTTCAAAATTTTAAAAACAAAACATTGTGCAGGCTAGATGCAGCCCAGACGTCCTGGTCAACCAGCATGAGTCCCTCCCTCTCCTTCCTCCCCAGCACCTCCACACCGACTGGGAGATCCCAGCAGCCCACACTAGGGAAGAGCATTCTTCTCTGTTCTGGGGTAGCCTCCAGTCCAGGCCACGCAGAATCCAGCCTCACCAGCTCTAAACTCTAGACTGAGCATTACTGCCCCATTTGATAGGATGATTCACAGCTTGCTTTGCATCAGAGACAGGAGCAGAAAACTATCTACTGAATTTTTGTTTCTAAATTTGCCAAAGGATGCAGGCACTTGCCAGAAAGAGACCAGAGAGGAGAAGGAGAAGCATCCCCCCATGGAGAATGGTCATGCCACATCCTTCCTCCATTTTGCCCTCATTTTGAAATTTTGACCATGCAAGTGCCTAACATGTTTCTCAAGCTGGCGGGCCCAGAGCTTGAACTCTTTGTCCATCCTGTGGGATCCAGCTACCTTAATCACCAGGCCATGGGCTGCCCTTAACGACTGAATTTTAACATTCCTTGATTTTGAACATGAAGCAGCCATTAGGCACTTTACCTCAGGCAGACTGCTTGGGGCACTGAGTTGACTGACTTCCTAAGAGAATGACAGCTGAAGCCTATTCCCTAGACACCCAAGGAGTCTCATTTTTATATACGTTTCTGCTTTCACTTTGTGTGTTTATGTATTTTATCTGACTGAAATTTTGTAGTAAGACATGACTTAGAGATCCAACTTTTTTTTTCCATATGATGATTCCATTGTCTCAACACCATTAAATGAATGATCTGCCTTCTCCCTGTGGTGCACCTTTTATCAAACACCAAGTTCCCATATGTGGAGGGAGCAGTGCACTCATCCCGCACTCAATAAACATAGATGAATCCTGTCACTTTTGTTGAAAAACTATTCCAAAGTGAGCATGCTTTGTAAAATCAAGTTTTTTTCTTCAAGAGCAGTATCTTTTTTTTTTTGGAAGGGGAGATATTTTTGCTATAGGGCACGTGTACTTGCCAGAAAGAGAGAGACAAAGAGACACACAGCAAGAAATCAATACCCCAGGAGGGATGGCCATGCCACAATCCCTTCTCTTCCATTCTCCTCTCAGGATCTTGGGCAAACACACACACCCAGCATGAGTTTAAGCTACCGGGTCCGGGACTCGAACCGCGGTCGACTATATTGGAATCCAGCAACATAGCCATTACACCAACTGCTGGTCCTAAGAGTAGCATCTTTTTAAAAGAGACCTATTGATCTACAACATTTGGACAGTGATTTACAATTGTCAGTGTTTCTTGTCCTTTTTTCTTTTTTAGTAAGGTGCATGCACTCACTGGAGAGAGACAGAGACATCCCATCCTCCGGGGAATGAACATACTAATGAACACGCTAAAATTCTTTCTTTTCATCCTCCTCTCAGGATTTTAGGCACACATTCACACATGCGTACTGTGGTTTTCAAGCCATGAAGTCCATGATTTAATCATGCAATTGACTATGTAGGATGCAGTGGTCTTAACCATGCCACCTGACTGGCCCGTCTTGTCCTCTTCTAATCCAATCTTAAAGCGAACACATGAAGGAGGTGTTATGCTGATATTTATTTTACAGGCGGGAAAGCTGAGATCAGGGAGGTTCTGTGGCTTGTCCAAGGTCCCCCAAAAAGGAAGCAGAAAGGTCTGTGGTCCTAGTGCCATTCAAGTTAGAGTTGGCGGTGGCCCTTGGGGATAGCCATTGAACAAGGTGACTGCTGCTGTTTGGCCAGTATTGGGGAGGAAACGAAATAAGTTCATCCGTTTCTGTTCATGCAGCTGAAGAGACTTCTCTGTCCATCTTCAAGTGGTTCATAAGGTAACATGGCAAGCAAAGCTTTGCTCCTCTTTTGTGTGAAAATCTCTGCAGGAAGAGAGACAAATCAGATAACTCCCTGGAAAGTTCAGGAAAAGGTGGAAATGAACTCCACAAAATCATAGGAGAGAAGCTGAGGCAGACGGAACTCTGCAAGGGCACCTGCTAGAGTCCCTGGAGTTGGGAGTTCTCAGAGGAAAAAGTCAGGTTGGGTAGTGCCCATTGAAAGAAAAATGACTAGATCATTTACATATTTATTCTGAATGGTTTCTTCATTAGATTTAACTGTGGTAAGATTTCCACTGTTTCATGTAATGAAAGCTTTTTCTCTTTCTTCTTTCTTTTTTTCTAACAAAGAGGAATCTATTTTTATAGAGCTGGAATATCGTGAGCTAATTTTCTCTCTAAAAAGCAGGTTCTCTGCAGGGGAGGCAAGTGAGTATCCGTCACCACCTAGTGGACATCGCTAAACAGGACCCATCAGAGACAGCTTGTGGTGAGTGCTTGGAGCTTCTGCCACATCCCTCTAATGACAGAGATGAGACAGCCACTGGGAAAGCAGAGCAGTCTTGGCAGGCCAACCCACAGCTCCGTGATATTTTTTATAGGAAGCACATTGCCAGCAGGTGGTATAGTGTTTAAAGCACTGGATTTCCACATGTCTGAAGCAGTTCAAGTCCCAGACACGGTGGCTTGAAAATCATGCTGGACGTGTGTGTGTGCCCAAACTCCCAAGAGAAGAATGGAGAAGAGATTGTGGCATGGCCATCCCTCTTAAGGAGTGATTTTTCACTTTCCCTCTCTCTGTCTCTGGAGGGCACACATGCCCTATTGCAAAAAAAAAAAAAAAAAAAAAAAAAAGATTTTCAGCATTTGTACTTGGAGTGAAGCATTGCAAATTGAACACACACTCTTCCCTGGTCTGTGTATCGGACTTCTCTTATGCTCCTCAGACGTTTTTTCCTGAGGTTTCCTGGAGCAATAAGAATAATAAGGTTTCAAATGAATGAAATTCCACTTAGCCACTTTGCCTCTCACTGCGCCTGCTGCTGCACTTAGGTGGCTGCATTGTCTGAGGCCCGGCAGGCATTGTCCTCTCAGGCTCTGGAAACAAGGTTCGTGTCCACAAGTCACCATGTGGACTGACTGGGAAACTTCATAAGACTGAGCTGTGATTTCCCAGCTGTAGAGTGTTGGCAGTGATGGTTCAAAGGAGTTTTCGCCTTGCTTTCAGTTGAAGAGAGCTGCCTCACCTGAGGTCACAGTCCCATCCCGTGGAGAACTTACTGAGTCATTATAAAAGTCGTGACGAAATCTTCTATGTTTTTCTACGCAAAAATACGTCATGACTTTTCTGATGACCTAATATATCCAGTGACTGGGAGATGCAGGGACAAAGCATGGGCCAGTTGCCTTCATGCAGAACAACTCAGAGGGATCATCCCACCTACAGATTTCCAGTGGGATTGACCGAGGTATTTGTCATATCCGCATCACAGCTAGATTTCTCCCTCTTTCCATCCTGCTTCTTCCAACATAGATGTTGATACCAAGAGTAATCCCCAAACTCCTGCACAGATTTGTGTGCAGAAAAATGTGCTTTCCAGGAAACCTGATCTGCAACGAATAGCTCAGAGAGTTTAGTCCCCATTCATATGAGACCTGATGATTCATATGAGACCTGATGGATGTGCAGTTTCAGAGAGACTCAATCAGAAGGAAGCTGGTCAGCCAGGGAAGCCCCATCGATGTTCTCTGGTCTAGCAAGCTGCTTTGTCCTGGCATCTTCTGTGGGGCTTGGATGCCATGTTACCTTACTAGAGGAACCTGGTGATAGAAGACCAACCCTCCCATTTACAGTTAGGAGACCTGAGTTCCAGATTGATGTGTGGAGTAGTAAAGAGAACTATGGTTTCCTGGTGGAGAACTCAGCTCCCTAAATGTCAATCTCAGCTCAGAAACTATGTGACCATAATCCTGGCAGTACTTCCTTCTCTACAGCTTCCTTCTCTGGGGTCATGGGCGGTGGGGTGGGGGGGAGGAAGCAAGAAGTTGTGATGGAAGAGACTTCTGAGTCACTCAGACTGGGCCACTTTCACTCTTCAGTTGTGCAAAGTTCGCCTCTGTTTCATCATCTAAAAAATGAGGATAGTAACGTCTGCCTCAAGGGTCAGATGAAATGAAATGAGATGCCCAGAAGAGACCCGCCATTATAGCAGGAGCTCAGCAGCTGCTGTGTTCCACCCACCCTCCTTCCCCTCTTTCTTCTGTACCGGGAGTTTCAGCTGGAACAAGACTCAGATCCGGATAGTTCTCATGCTTGGTGTCAAGTGGTGTGACTAAGCACCCCATTGTATATCTTCCAGGAGAAATGGAGCTGAAAACCCTAGGAGAAAAGACTTTAACTGTGTGTATAACTGGAATTCCAACCCATAGAGACAAACTGAGAGTCAGTGAGGGGATCCTCATGTTGAAGCAGCAGAGGCCCCGGGTCACATCAGACTCCCTGAGCAAAGTCCAGACATCTTCCAGGGAAGAGGAACCCTTGAACGAATTGTAAGAGCCTGTGCTCAAGTAGAAGGACACTAATAAAGTAGTGAAGTCCATGAATGGGGTCTCATGGATCCCTGAGGCTGCTGAGGCCTGCAATTGCTCCCCACTCCGTCTAGCACTTTGCCCTCAGGAAGCCCAAAGAAGTCCTGAGGGTGGGAACTCAAAGACGCTCCTATTGGAAGAGCAGGTGGTCAGCAAACACTGCCACCAAAGCAGCTTCCCTGCAGGCTTCTGACACCTGCCAGGCTTTCCTGAGTGTGGGCTGATACCGCCACACCCCGTGCCCCTCACCTGGTCATGATGCCTGTAAGAGTTGGACGTGTTCCTTCTTCCACAATGACTGGAATCTTGGGAGGTCTGAATCCAGCATCTCTCCAAGTCGGATAGTCAGGACAGGATGTGCGAACAGCAGAGCTGCCTTCCGATCCTGGCTCTGCCACAGACCGGTTAGGTTCCTTGCCCAGGCAACAACACCTCTCAAAGCCTCAGTTTCCTCATCTGTTAAACGACCAGAGCAGCAGTCGCTTCTGTGGAGGAGCAGATGAGAAGGCCCAAGGAAACAACTCAACACCGTGTCTGGCACATGGGAGCCCTTCGTGAGGACACACAGCAGCTGCCCTGGGAAATCCATGCTGTTCTCCCGCTAACCCCCCATGGCAACTAACCTGCAAGGTTGCCACAGCCTCTTCATTAGACTCCCTTCAAACTTACCTTCTGTCACGGCTCAGGTCTCCCTGTCAGAGTACCGTAGCCTGGGTGGCTTCAGTAACAGGAATATTTTTTCTCCCAGATCTTTTTTTTTTTTTGAGAGATTTTTTTCGCTATAGGGCGCGTGCACTCGCCAGACAGACAGAGAGAGACATAGAGACAGAAAGCGAGAAATCACCCCCCAGGGGGGATGGTCACGCCATGATCCCTTCTCCTCCATTCTCCTCTGGGGATCTTGGGCACACACGCACGCACACCCGGCGTGAGTTTTAAGCCACCAGGTTCGGGACGCGAACCGCGGTTGACTACGTGGGAGTCCAGCGACATAGCCATTACGCTAACTGCTGGTTCCCTCTCCCAGATCTTGAGGCTGAGGTCAGGTGCCAGCAAGCTCACATTCTGGGGAACACTATCTTCCTGGGTCTTCACCATGGCCTCCTATGTTGGGGGCATAGAGAGAGACCAAACCATTAACCCCATCAGCAGAGACCCACCCTCATTGTCTCTTCTAAACCTAATGATGTCCCCAAAGCCCCACATCCAAATCCCATCACACCTAGGGTTAAGCCAACACACGAATGGGGGAGGGGTGGTACACTATTGACTCACATCGCTTCCAAGTCCTCAGTGTCTCCCTGCTGCCCATGGGGACTGTGCTTACGTCTTAGCGTGGTACCCAAGCCCTGTGTGTACAACGTGGTCCTGCTCCTTTTCCAGCTCATCTCTCCCTACACCCTCCTCCTGTAGATTCATCCTCGCCTGCCCTCACACCTGCTCACTTTAAAAGCTTGTTTGGACCAGTCAGTGGCATGGTGGTTAGGACAGCCAGATCTCACACTGTCAACCCCCCTGGTTCAAGCCTCAGATCGGTGGCTTGAGAAGCACTCTGGGTCTAAGTGTGTGCATACCCAAAAATCCTGAAAGGAGGGGGAGACATAGGAGAAAGGAGTGTAGTATGACCATTTCCTGGGGTGGGGGGACAGAGGTGACTGCCTTCTCACTTTCTCTCTCTGTTTCCCTCACCTCCATGAGGGCGCACATTCTCTGGCAAATTAAAAAACAAACAAACAAAACCTCCTTTGCACACAGAGACAGCCTCTCCTCTCTCAGTGCCTCTCCTCTGGGAAGCTCTTCTCCCCCACCCCCACCCCCCATTCCCCAGGATCTATGACAAACCCACAGTCCTTCGTGCTTGCCTGGACCTCTCTCCCACAGCAGGCCTCTCACCAGGGCTCAAGGCTCAGGCCTGTCCCCCCAGAAACTGAGCCCTGTGGAACAGGGAGTGTCCTCCTACAGGTGAGTGCAGCTGGACCAGTGACATGGGTAATCGGGCAATTGTCTAGTTTCTCCACTTACGTGCCAGTCCCCACCCTCTCCTGCACCACAGGCAAACAGAAGGGAAGGAAGGAACCCCAGAGGCACACACGTCCCTGTGCTGAGACAGCATTTGGGGAGTAACCAGCAGCTGGTGGTGGTCCTCCCCACCCTGCACCACCCACACCAACCAGCATGGGTGCTCAGCAGAGCCATCTTGGCTTTCCACAAGAAATTAATCGCACCAAGCATTTCCCTCTCTGCAGTTTTCTGATGGTTTGTGGGGTCACAGGGAGGGGCCGCACCACGGCTCACACACTTCCCTGGGAAAATCCACCCTGGCAGACCCACCACCTGCAGTGCTTCCTGTGTGCTTCCTCCTCCTTTCCCCAGGCCCTCAGTGCTTCCCGGCTGCTCTGTCCTGAGCAGCCCCTCTTTCCCAGAAGCTCCTCCTCTGAAGCTGTGTATCTAAACCAGCACTATTTCTGCAGCAACACCTACTGGAGATCCCCGTGGAGGATGCAGAGAACGGCTGACAATGCACAGCAAGGAGGATCGCTGAGTTTTGGAGAGTAGTCACTTCCGGGAAAAGAGGAAGGGCGTGGCATGGCTTTGGCTCGTCCATGTTGTTTTCTTTCTTTAAAGAGGAAGGCAGGCAAGTGATTCTAAAGCACACATAGCAAATAGAAAGGGGGCACAAGGCTGGCTGTGCCTGGGTGTGCATTTCATAATTTAAAAGTTTTTGTTTTTGTTTTTTTTAACAAAAGCACCTGATAACATAAACATAACACTCTTCAGGATCATTCTGGCTTTCTCTCTACCCTGATGCTCCTCTGCTCACCCTGGGCCCTGCGCACCTGCTCCTCTCCAGTCTGTGACTCATACACTCTGTCTCCAGGTGCCCAGGGGCCCAGGCCCTCTCTTACCAAGACCAGCCTGGCCCAACCAGCCCCAGCTTCTCCCTCAATGCTGTATACCCTGTCTTCTTCCTAGGCGCCCTCCGTCTTCTTAGTGCCAGGCCACCGAGCCCGCCATGAAAATAACTAACAAAGAGAACACCTGCAACAGACACAGACATGCGTTCAAGTCTCCGAGGAAGTCACCCCCAGGCTGCCTGGAAGCCAGCCTGAGCAGCTCTGCTCTGCCACAGCAACTTCCCGTCAGTGCTGGTTTCTGAATTCTCCTTCGTGCCCTCTAAAGCTCTGGGCTGGTGCACCTGGATCTCTCAGGAAAATGGAATTTAGAAGTGAGACTGGAGGAGGGAGGGAGGGGGAGCCATAGTGGCACCAGTTTCACGAAGGCCAGTCTGGTTTACGTTTCACGGGGACCTCCTGAACCTCGCTCTCTGCCTTTGTCATGAGAGAAGAGCCCCCGCGAGCGAGTCCCACCCCAAGAGTGCACTTCAGCTGTCTCCACTGGGCCCGCTCTTCACGACTCCATTCCTCCTGATTCACCTTCCTCCCCTTCTTTCATGAAGTGCGTCATCATAATTCTTCTCCAGGTTGCTGGCACCAAAAGCAGCAGTGTCCTGCCATCCCCAGAGCCTGGTGGTTCAGGGAGTCACACCCCCACAGTACCACTGCAGTGTGACCCCCAGCCCCAGCATTTCGAAAACGGCAGGGCACCTGTGCCAGCATGCTCTGCATCCCAACAGGATGGAGACATGGAGGACGAGAAATCGCGGCATGACCAGGCCCCACTGGGGAATGCTTTCTCCTTCTCTGTCTCTGGCAAGTGCACATGCCCTCTGGAAATTAAAAGTAAAAGGAGCTGTGGCCATATCAGAGTGGGAATGGCTTTTTAAAATTACTAATATTTTTAAAAACTGCTAAATGAAGAATAGGCAGGAAATATAACTGACCTGTGTTCATGAATTTTCTCAGCGTGAACACATGTGTGAAACAAGTCCCTAGTTAAGAAACAGAACCTGAGTAGCCCCCAGCAGTCCTTCCACGGCCTCTCCCAGGCACTGTCCTCCCACTGGGGTGAGGCCATCCGACTTCCAACAGCACAGATTGGCGGTGCCTGCGTGCTGCGCTTCAGTGGAATCACAGAGCTTGAATTCTTTTGTTTTCAGCTTCTTTTGCTCAACCGTATATTTACGAGTTTTAGCCACACTATTTCTTGCCATTGTGGTTCTTTAGCTTCAGTGTTACACAGTTTTCCACTGTGGACCAAGGGTACCTTTTATTTTTCCTCTCTCCCACTGATAGACATCCAGGTAGTTCCAGTTGAACTAATTCACACAATGCTGTCATGAGGGAAGATTCGTTAAGGGTTCTTACTGTGACCAAGGCCCAACACCCTCAGCGATGAGAGAGGATACCAGAGAGATTTGCGAAGGGTTCTGGGAAGGGCCCAGCCCTTTGTGCCATTCATAGGGTGACAGAGCTCATCCTGCCACAATTGATCTTTCTCCCAGTATGATCAACTTATTCTTCTGGGTTCATTGATTTGTCCAAAGTCGCAGCTAGTATTTGGGTAAGGCAGGAGTTAGGCTGAGAGCCAGCTGAGCACAGAATTCACTCTGTCTGCTTTCTCTCTTCTCCCAAGATTATTAAAATGAGCCTATTATCATGACTAGGAACAGGTTATTCACACCCATTAACACCCCAACATAGATTCCTTTAGGAAAGAAAGCTCAAGTCTGAGTCAGTGTTAACTGAGCATGGGGGCGCAAGAGGGAGTTAGAACTGGAAATGGGAGGGGATGAGGCCTCCGCAGAGCAAAGGAAAGGCAGTGGAGGCCCCAAGGTGAGGGGTGGAGTAAAGGTGAGCAGAGCTGATGGGGTGCTGTGCAGACAGGGCTTAGCTGGTTACCATTCCTCTCAGTCGCATCCACAGAGTATCACCAGCCTCATTTGCGATTGTCAAGCACCATCTGTACTACTATTGACTTTGTTTTTCTAAAAATACATGCTTTTTTTTTTTTGGAGAGGTTTTTGCTATAGGGCGCGTGCGCTCGCCAGACAGACAGAGAGAGACAGAGAGACAGAAAGCAGGAAATCATCCCGCAGGGGGGATGGCCACGCCGCAATCCCTTCTCCTCCATTTTCCTCTCGGGATCTTGGGCACGCATGCACATGCGCCCGGCGTGAGTTTAAGCCACCGGGTCTGGGACTCGAACCACGGTCGACTACATGGGAGTCCAGCGACATAGCCATTACGCTAACTGCTGGACCCAAAATACATGCATTTTTAAAAGAAATTTTATACCTCTACTGTAAATCCCTACTAGAATCATTTGCCATAAATAGAATGGTCACTGTAGAAAATAAATCCAACCAAAACAATAGCATGTTGTTAAGTCCTAACTAAATACTTGTCTGCCAAAGGATGCAAGCCTGGGGCCTATTTTCTAGCTGTTAAAGAGAGAACTTAGCATGAGTTAGGGTGGTCTGGAGAATGTTACCACCAGGATAAATTCCTTCTTGGTACAGTCAGAAAAATTAGGGAGCAGTTACAAAGGACATAACTTTCTCACCCTCCTACTCAATGTCACGTTGGGTTGATGTACCACCTAAAATGCCCTCCACACCACCTGTGGAACATGTCCTTAGGTCAACAAATTCCCACAGGGCATCACATTTTGTCTTGTTTTTGTGACTGGAGCTCAGAGCTCTACTGCAGAGAAGCCGTGAAAAATGGGATTGTGACTGAGAAGTGAATCTGGAACGTTAATAAGATGACAGCAAGGAGAGCCCTTTGCGGGGGCAAGGTGCAACGTCCAAGAAACCACAAACATCTCCCAGGAAAGCAAGAGGCATTGAAAGTTTAAAGACAGAAAAGGAAGTTCTAGCAAGTTCTGCTAAGAAGTCTTGGCCTTGGTTCTCTCTTCTCACCCTTCTTTTTCTACCTCTCCTCTCTTCTTTCTTCTTCTCTCTCCTGCTTCATTCCACCTGGCCCCATCTCTGGTTGTAGCTTTCCAACTAGTCCTGCACTTGGCATAGTTAAGTTAAAGCTCTGGAGCAGCCGCAGTCAGAAGCTAGAAATTCACAGGCTTAAATTTGATGGCCTAAAATGGAAAAGCAAAACTTTCTGTACAGCAAAAAGCACCATTAAACAACATTTGAAAAAGCAGTTGGGAACTATTGACAACATAGATAACAATCCAGAGATTAGTATCTCTACTATATGAAGAGAACTTGATATATCCATGTGAACACCAACAAACAGCTAGATGGAAAAATGGACAAAAGAGATGGAAGAAAAACTCTCAGAAAAAAAATGCAAATAGTTAATTAATATATGAAAAGATAATCAGCCTCTCTAGTCATCAGAGCAATTTAAATTAAAACAGAATGTTTGTTAGACCTGTCATATTAGGGATTTGTAGTAAAGACCTGGAGATATCCAGTGCTGGGAAGTTGTTGAAAGAAAAGGGCTTTTTCATCCATTGTGCTTTGTTTGAATGTCTTTGAAGGACAACCTGACCAAGCCTATTAACATTTCAATGATCTACACTTTGACCCAGAGATTCCCTTTTAGGAAGCTACTCTATGGGAATACACATACATTCAAGGACATTTGTACGATATCTGCTGCAACATTATTGACAATGGCGCTCTACTAGAGGCATCCTTCATGTCTACCCGTGGAGGATGGGTCCATATTGTACCGTGTACCCTTACACATGATGCTACATTTTCTATCAAGGGATGGGATAGGACTGTATGGATATTGTTGAGTGACAACAGCAAATTGCAAAACATTACACACACACCTGTGACTACAGCTTAAAGCTGAGTCAGAGAATACAGTAGGACAGATGTGTGTGTGTGTGTGTGTGTGTGTGTGTGTGTGTGTGTGTGTGTGTGTGTCCCTTAAAAATGAAATCAAACATTTGCAGAATAATGAACAACATGCTTCATCTTTAATAATCAGTACATACAGTTAATATTCCTTGATATATTTACCTCCTCATTTCCACACTGCTCCAGCACTTGTGCCTGCTGAAACATTATTCGAACACCGCTTTTTCAATGGCTTCCAACTGCCCTGTTAGGTCTGATGGATGATTTTGATGGTGTCAGATCTTCTCCTTTCATGGTTCGTTTTAATCTGGAAAATATCCGAAAATCCCCTAGTAACGAGATGGTCATAAACACACTTTGTTATGTTTTTATCTCCAAAAATTGTCAAGTGGAAAGTGATGTGCTAAGCTGTATTCAGTTTAGAAGACAAACTTCTCAAAGAACATTAAAAGCAGAGGCCAACATGCAGGCCCAGCTCACGGCACCCTGGAGAGTGATAACCATGAAGACACTAGGTCCTCATGACAGAGGGTTCTCATAATAACCCGGCCTCTAAACAACCTCCATCCCACACATCTGTCAGGGGCGGCCCACTGGACAGTCTACTCTAACTCAGTTCATACACATGGGAAAAGAGGGAGAGAGGCACACCGGAATGAATTTAGCATTAAGGCTTATTTCATGTGTAAACTTTTATATTGTTTATGTTTTTCAATGACTAGGTACCAACTCAATTAAAAATATTTTCATGGACTGAAAAATAACCACCAAAAAAATGGTTCAACAAGCATTATAGTAACCATGACTCTCCCTAATGGGATATCTACTTTCTACTTAGATTCAATATGATTGATCGCTCCATCCACAAAAACATACATGAAAGGGGGATTTATTAAGGGAATTGGCTAAAATGGTTACAGAGGCTGAGAAATCCCAGGGCAGGCTGTTTTGCAGTAGCATGGCCCAGGCCAAGTCTCAAAGCCTCAGCACCATGGAAGCCTATGGTGTAATACTCAGTTCAACATTGAAAACCTGAGAACTGGGAGATGAATGAGAGTGGGGAGGCATTGGTGTAAGTCCTTGAGTCTGAACACTGGAGCCTAGAGTTTTGACGTCCAATGACAAGAGAAGTGTGTGTCCCAGGTCCAACAGAGAGAGGAAATCGTTTTCTCAGAAACACCTTTACAGACACTCCTAGAGTTAATGCTTTCAATTCTCTAGGTATTCCTTAATCTAGTCGAGTTGCCAGAAACCAAGTACAAAGGCCCTGCCATCACCATGTTGGGAGTACAGCATAGATTGTTCAAACTAAAGAGCTGTGGAAGCAAAACTGCAGCATCACAAGTAAGCAAAGGGAAGCCCTGGGGAGTAATAAGTAACCTGCAGCAAGTCGTTAGTAAAAGCTGAAAGATGCAGTCTCTCTTAAATACCAATGATGGCGGCTGCTTAAGTAAGTAAAAGCGAATCATTTTAAATGCTTTTGAGAAGTTACCAACATTATTCTTCTACACTCATTCCTTGTTTGCTTTTATATAGTATTTCTCATCATTTGAAGTTACTCTAGTTATGTGTCATAATTTGCTTTCTCGAAGAATTTAAATCCACAGGAGTAGGGACCATACCTGTCAGTCTTCGTCTCCAGCAAATAGGTGCTCAATTAATTTGTGAGGTTAATGTGCAGATGAATGAACATAGTAATAAAGGCTTTTTTAATAATAAGAAAGTAACAATCTCAGAGTAATCCAATCTACTGTGAGACCAAAATGGAATAGGAACTAATTAGAGATCGAACGGTCTTGAAGGACATAAGAAGAGAAATTTGTAATGACTATTACTCATTCCTTAATGAAGAATAATTACCAATTATTACTTCAATTTTACCACCTAAATTAATCCCTAAAACTTATAAATTGTTTCATATACGTATGCTCAAGGTCATTGTAGTATAAACATAGAGACTTCTCAACCCATAAAGTGAGTCCTATGTTTGGAAAGTCTGTTGGGGTCAGACCAATCTAGGTTTAAATTCCAGATCCACCTCTAGGGAGGAGCATGTGTGATTGTGAAACGATACAATAAGGATCGGACACCTCTACAAAAGCAATGGATGGAGAAGTGTTATAAGAGGAAAGAAAAATTACTCAGGAGTAGATTAGCTAAAAAAGGAATTGATTATAATTTTCCTTCCTTGATTATACAGAAAAAGGGGAAAAAGCTTTTAGACACTGATCTTCAGAAACCTACAAAGAGCCAGGTTTTACTTAAGAAGAAGAAAAAGGTTTCAAGTACCCTTAACACTCCTGAGAAGACTGTGGATAGCCAGGGCCCCACGCCAGTTTGTACACCAACATTTTTGGAGAAACAAAAATCTGAAGTGGCTGAAATGAATGATGATGATAAAGATAATGAAATCATTTTCAAATAGCCTATATCCAGAGTAAAAGAAGAAACACAAGAGACTTAAACCCTAAACGTTCAGGGAAAAAAAAAAGACGAAGAAAAAGCAATCAGTGATTCCGAAAGTGTTATGTACATTCCTTCTGAAAAATGTGATTTTGTTATAGCTGATTTTTAATATGTAGCATGAATGCAACCGTTGACAAGATTTTCAGAGGAAAAATGCACTGTTCAAGTCAGTAAAGAAAGCAGTCCAGAATTTTGGCTGGTCTGTCCTTGCTGAAACATAGGGGGCATATAGCAGCTGGCAGTGGCTGGATTCTCAACACTGCCTTGAGACCAGCAGTTAGCGTAATGGCTATGTCACTGGACTCCCACGTAGTCGACCACGGTTTGAGTCCCGGACCCAGTGGCTTAAACTCACACTGGGCACATCTGCGTGCATGCCCAAGATCCCGAGAGGAGAATGGAGGAGAAGGGATTGCAGCGTGGCTATCCCCTCTGGGGGGTGATTTCTCGCTTTCTATCTCTCTGTCTCTCTCTGTCTGTCTGGCGAGCACACACGCCCTATAGCAAAAACCTCTCTAAAAAAAAAGAAAAAAAAAAGCAAAAAACAGTGCCTCTCTGTCCTCATCTCATCCAGTGTTCTTTTCATATTTTATGTCTTCTTACTCTGCAAAAGAAGAGTCACCATTAGTTGCAGGTATAAATACTGAACTGTAGCATTTTTTGGCACCACCAAATAAAGATCACCAGTCTTGCTTAACCATCAAAAAC
>NW_006205995.1:2070811-2074647 GCF_000334495.1 Tupaia belangeri chinensis
GGGAGATTCAAACACTAGTAGAAAGTGGATGATGCTACGGGGTTGTTCATTTGGATGAGTGGTGATGATAGTATTGTGGTTACATTTAAAGAGTCCTCATCTACGGAGACACATGCATTACGGATGAAATGGTTGGATGGCTGGGATTTGCTGTAGGATCATTTGCCGTGGTGAGAAAATGGGTAGGACAAGACTGACCAAGCGTCGATGGTTGTGGAAACTCTGTTGGCTCCAGGGAACCTCATCATTCTATCCTCTACTTCTGTGTAAGTTCGTAATTTCTTTATAATCAAAAGTTTAAAAATAGATCGGCATAAGCACACACACTATGTAGTACATATAGGAAAAGTTAAAGTGTGAGTGTGTGTGTGTGTATATGCATAAAGTTAAAATAACTGTATTTGAAGACTCTAGCTACATTTCAAACCTCTGCACTTCAGTTTCCTCATCCGTAAAACTGAGGCAAAAATAACAACTACTTTACAGACGGTTATGAAGTTTAAGGAATGAAATACAGACATGAGACTTAGAATAATAACTGGTACAGAGTAAGAGCTCATAAATATTAGCAATTTTTGATATTAATATCGACAGGAAGAGAAAGCGCATAGATACTGTCTGGACACATCTGTACCAAAATGCTAACAACCTAGGTGGAGGAATTATAAGTGAGTTTTCTTTCATCTGGCTGAATTTTTTAATATTTTGAAATGTGAATATGTATTCCTTCTATAATAAAAATCAAACTAGAAGACTGTCTCAATTCCCTTTATGAATGAAGTTGAGTTGTCCATGTAATGAAAGTATGATAAACATGGAATTACATTAATTGTAAACAAAAGGCTCACAGGAAGGGAGGTGGGCCAGGTCCAGTGGAGAGGACAAGCCTGGGAGTGTAGATGGGTCCATTGGAGGGGAAAATGGCCTCAGAAAGCCCTCCAAGGACAGCTGGCCCTCCGCAATAGTCTTTCTGCTTACTGAGTCCTTTCTTCCACTTGGGAAGGTTCAGTCCTTGCCTGGCCTCTTTATTCTCTACATATGATCTCTTGGAAAAAAAGTATCCTCTCTAGAATCCTAAATTGCCACACTCCAAAGACAGCGCTCCAGTCTCCAGAGTAAAGCCCTCACTGCCTCCTCTGTCCTCTCAGTGATTCTGTTTGACAGCCTCTATGCCTAGTATGTACCCGGCGCTGGAATTAGAAAGATGAAACTATGTGGACTCTGCACTCAGGAGTCAAATCTCATGCCAGTCTCCCTGCCCGGAGTACCCTTTGACCTTTTCCCCCTCGGTGAACTATTCACTCTCCAATGCCCACTCAGATGTTCCTTCTCTTGTGACAGTTTCCAACTTCTTTCTCTGTGGCTTCAGCTGAAAACCTGTTGCTTCTCATGATTACTTGCTGTGAAGTTATCTCCCAATATTCATTATTTCTTTTCTTTCATAAAAATATATTTCCTCAAGTCTAGCCCAAGCAGTGACTCCCCAACATCTTGTGACACTGTTTCCAACTTCTTTCTCTGTGGCTTCGGCTGAAAACCTGTTGCTTCGTATCATGATTACTTGCTGTGAAGTTATCTCCCAATATTCATTATTTCTTTTCTTTCATAAAAATATATTTCCTCAAGTCTAGCCCAAGCAGTGACTCCCCAACATAAAGAATCCATTTCCTATGGCTGTGTTGTGACCATGTGACTGGATTCCCCTCAATTAGATGTGAAAGAAAATGAGGTAGATGACTTCCAGGAGACTCTTTGAAGGAAAGGGTATTTCTTTCCACTTCCTCCTCCTTCCTACTGGAGCAGAGAGAGCCTGGTAAGCCTCCTGCAGAGGAGGGGAATGCCAACTAAAAAAGAGCCACCTTACAGAAACTGAGATGCCCAACTCCAATCTGTTAAGTAAAAGATAAATAAGCTAATTTACTTAAGCTACTGTTATTCTGTGTCTCTGAAACATGTAGCTAAAGCAATGTCTTAGATAAAATGAGAATATTTCAAAAACTCATGGAAAAATAGTATAAAAGAAATTTTAGTACAAATTTTCTTAAATTCTTGCATTTTTAAAAATTATATTCATTTTTTATAAGCTTTTTTGAAGGCCTCTCATATACTTATTGCCTTCTGAGCCTCACTTCAAGGCTGTGTAATTTTCGAAGGTATTACATACGTGTAACTGGAGGCCTCAGACAACAGGATGAAGAGCATGAGGCAGAAGGAACAACTGAGAACTTAATGGCTGAGGATTTTTCAAAACTGGTAAATGCTGGGAACCAGCAGTTAGCGTAATGGCTATGTCGCTGGACTCCCACGTAGTCAACCACGGTTCGCGTCCCGGACCCGGTGGCTTAGAACTCACGCCGGGCGCGTGTGCGTGCGTGCCCAAGATCCCGAGAGGAGAATGGAGGAGAAGGGATTGCGGCGTGACCATCCCCCCTGGGGGGTGATTTCTCGCTTTCTGTCTCTATGTCTCTCTCTGTCTGTCTGGCGAGCGCACGCGCCCTATAGCGAAAACCTCTCCAAAAAAAAAAAAAAAACTGGTAAATGCTCAAGCCATAGATTCAAAAAGCTGTATGAACTAAAACAGGATAAATATAAAGAAAACCACAATATACATACCATAATACAATTGCTGAAAAACAGGAGAAACAAAGAAAAAAAACTTGAAAGCAGAAAAAAGAAAAAAAAAGGACACATTTTTCCCAGTGCTCAGACAGAGCAGGTCCTTGAGAAATATTTTTCAAACGAATCAACAATGGTGTAGGTAAGTGTCTGATAGACAACAATCACTTTATTGCCCAGTATGCTGTGGTGGACGACACTAGTCTGGATGTCAGGAGACCAGAGTTCTAATTCCAGCCCTGCCTTAATTATCAGTATAAATTTAGGCAAGCCACTTCTCCCCTCTGGACCTGTTTCCTTGCTATTAAATGAGGGAGCCAGAGTTCCGCTCTTGATAAAGCCAGAGCAACTTGTTGAAGACCAACACTCCCACTGGGCAATCTAAACAAAAAGCTAGACAAAATAAAAAGTTAAAAGGTGTTGGAAAGATCTTTTGGCAGCCAGGACTTAAGACGGGTTTCGGGTTTCGGAGAGAAGGGATGCACTGAAGTGAGTCTGAGGATCCGTCGGCATACCCTGCACTCTCCCGCGATCCACTTGCCAAATCAAAAGCAGCTCAGGGTAGTTAGTGGCTAAGAAGCCCAGCAGAAATTGGTGCCTGCACGTTTAGGATGCTAACCTCAGCTTTCGGCCGCTGTACAACGTCAAAGAGACAAAAATTGGAGTGTGTTTTAAATACCTTCCTGGAAACGATGCACATACTAACTTATAGTGAAATCTAGCAATTGCAGTGTCATACACGCTAACAGAAGAGTAGAAGAATGTATACTAAGCTAACAGAGGAGAAAATGGAGTTTAAAAAAATCCTTGATGATTTATCCATAATCATAGAGACTGAAGGTAGATTTGTGGTTAGCAGGGGCAGGAGAGAGGGGGAAATGAGGAGTGGGTGGGACTTCCTTCGGGAGTGATGAACATGTTTTAAAGCTAAAGGAGTCAGTTGTGCGACATGGGGAGGTGCTCAGTGCCATTGGGTCATTCACTATAAAATGGTTCATTGGGGAGGGGGCAAGATTTAAACACCGTGTGAACTTAAAGCGGGATAAATACAAAGAACTTGGCATCCCAACGGCTGATGGATATAAATTGTTTCCCCAAGTTTTTCCAAACTTCTACATTTACCAAAATCGATCATACGTAAACCAAGTCTCAATGCAGTCTAAAGAATTTAAATCACACAGCATATGTGCTCTGACCATAGCAGGACTAAGCCAGAATCG
>NW_006205995.1:2075227-2086564 GCF_000334495.1 Tupaia belangeri chinensis
GGAGAATGGAGGAGAAGGGATTGCAGTATGGCCATCCCCCCTGGGGGGTGATTTCTCGCTTTCTGTCTCTCTGTCTCTGTCTGTCTAGCAAGCGCACATGCCCTATGGCAAAAATCTCTCCACAAAAAAAAAAAATGTACGTATAGACATATTTCATAACATCGTGCTGTATATGATAAATATACACAATTTTTTGAGAGATTTTTGCTATAGGGTGTGTGCAGTTGCCAGAGAAACAGAGAAAGACAAAAAGGGAGAATGGCCATGTCGCAATCTCTTCTCCTCCATTCTCTTCTTCGGCTTGTGGGCACACACGCACACGCGCCTGGAGTGAGTTTTAAGCTGCCAGGTCCGGGACTCAAATCATAGTCTACTACTTGGGAGTCCAGCAATGTAACCATGACACCATCTGCTGGTCCCAATATATATCATTTTATTTGTCAAGTAAACAATAATAATTCTTAACAGGCAAAGGACTTGAATAGAACTTTCTTCAAAGAAGATAGACAAATGATCAAGAAGTATATGAAAAAATGCTCAACATCATTGTCATTAGGGAAATGCAAATCAAAACCACAGTAAGATCCCACATCATAGCTACTAGGGTGGCAATAGTCAAAACCATGGAAAATAAGTGTTGGCAAGGTTGTGAGAGAGTTGGAACTCTTGTGCATTGCTGCTGGGAGTGCAAAATGGTAGAACCTCTGTAGAAAACAGTTTGGTGGTTTCTCAAAAAGCTAAATAAAGAGGGGCCAGCAGGTAGCATGGTGGTTAAAGCACTGGGCTCCCAGATGGTCACCCATGGTTTGAATCTTGGACTCAGTGACTTGGGATTGTAGTGGTCCCATCCCCCATAGGCAGCAATTTCTTGTTCTGTCGCTCTCTGGCCACACAGGCACCCTAAGACAAAAACCTAGGGAAAAAAGATGGTTAAACATAGAATTAGCATATGACCCAGTCATTTTACTCCTTATATTTGAGAGCAGAGGCCTGAATAGATACTTATATGCCAGTATCCCTAACAGCCTTAGTCACAATAGCTACCACATGAAATAATTGAAGTTTCAGCAGAAGAATAAGCAAAAAGTGATATACACACACATCGTGGAATATTATTCAGCCATAAAAAGGAATTGAGTTTTTGTTTGTTTTGGTTTATTTTGTTGTAGGGTATGTCAGAGAGAAAGAGAGCTTGAAATCACCTCCAAGAGGGATGGTCACACTGCAATCCCTTCTCCATTCTTCTTTTGGGATTTTTGGGCATGCCTGCACACATATCCAGTGTGGTTCCCAAGCCGCTGGGTCTGGGACTCAAACCATGCAATCAGCACCTTAACCTCCACAATGCCTGTTGGCCTAAAGGAATGAAGTTCTGACACATGTTACAGCATGACTGAACCTTAAAATAAGGCAGACATAAAAGAAAATAATTGTGTGATAGCATTTGTATGAGGTACTCAGAATAGGTCATTTCATAGAGACAGAAAGTAAAATGGATGATACTAGGGGTTAGAGGGAGGGAGAAAAGGAGAATTTTTGTTTAAAGGCTATAGAGTTTTAGTTTGACATAATGAAAAGATTTTGGAAACAGCGGTGATGGTCATATAACAATACAAATGTAATTAATGTTACTGAATTGTGCACTTAAAATGGGAAAAATGAAAAGTGTGGTCATCTATTTTACCACAATTGTAAAAAATGAATATAAAATGAGGCCAGATGGTCACATAGTAACACAGTGCTCTGGGAGGCCAACCCACATGGGAAGGGTCTGGGTTCGATCCACAGGCCTTCCAGAACACTGAGCACACATGCGTCCATGACCCTGGCTGGCTGAAACTGAGGGTGGATGGCAGCCTGAATACCTTGTTGGGGGTATCCGTCTCAATGTCGCTGCATCTCTTGGTCATGGAAAAAAGAAAGAAACTTAAAAATCATAATAAAATACCAAAATCATTGAATTGCAACCTTAAAATGGATGAATCATAGGGCATGGGAATTATATCTTAATAAATTTGTTCTTTCGAAAAGATAAAAGGAAAATCCCCAACTGTGTGGAAATTAAGCCCCACATTTCTAAAATGAGGAGGCCAGACCACGTGCTCTCTGGGGTCCTTCAAGGTCTGATGGTCTCACAGCCTGAGTGCCTCATCTGCCAAGTTTCCACTTCACACTGAGCAATGCAGTGTGGCAATCTTCCCCCTTGTCTCCGAGACTAATGGGATTATCAGCTTTTGTATCATTTTCTCTAAGACAGAAAGAAAGAAAGAGCCCAGGCAGAATGGGGCAAGCTCCTTCTTGCTCTTTTTCTTCCCTCTGCCTCCTGGGGTTCTGCAGGGGACATTCATGTTCTCCAATAACCATTCTTCCCAACTTGGGGACGATGTCACATCACCTTCCAGATTCCCAGGAGGCTCTGTGAGCCCACTGACAGAAGCCACCCTGCTTCAGAGGCTGCTCACAGGACAGGCAGCAACAGCAACCTGGACAGACATGTCTGGACTGTGTAGAGACCCGAGAGGAGGAGAACCCTGAGAGACCGAGAGGCCAAGAGGTTGAGGACATCATTCTGCCCTGAACACCCAGCGTTGGGCCACTTGTGTTGCCTTGTAGGGGCTCCTTTAAGATGTCTAAAAGCAAGCCGACTCCTAATGGGTACACAGAGTCCAACATAGACCCATTCCCAAACTGACAAGGCTCTCTTCGGTACCTTGTCCAACCTGCTTATTTACCAGGAAAGATCGGACACTCCCTTACACTAACATCGAGCAGGCATCCAGACCTCATTCATTCACCATGTCTGTAAGCTCGACTCCATGCCAGATACTCTGCTACACTGGGGTTACAAAGAGAGACCACAGGGTTCATGACTTGGGGAACAAGCTTTAAGGCATTGGGGAAGGCGCTTTCGGGGTATCCATTAGAGCTCTCCTAAGGGTGGGTCTCAAGTCTGGCCTCGTCATAAATCAAGGCCTAGGCTATGGCCAATTCTGGATCCCAGAGGGGTTCATCTGACAGTTCCACAGTGAACTCCAAGGAGTGACCTTTCCCCCAACACTGTCCCCGACACCCTGAACCCTGAACCCTAAATTACGGGGTGCAGACATTTTGGAGACCCCACCAAAACAGACTTCTGGATATGATGAACGTGCACTTGGTGGCAATAAACAAAGCCATTGTCACCCATGACTCAGAGATTCCTGGTGCTAAACCTGAAGAGGGTGCATGTGTGGGGAGAGGGTACTGGGAGCCCGGGCGGCTTGGCTGGGATAGGCAGAAGAGACTTCCAGCCCTCCATGGCGGGTCTGCTGGGCCAGCTCCCGGCTTCTCTGCCAGCAGTTCAGTGTCTGGTGGCACGTAGGCTACCAACCCCAGCTGCCTGCTGATAGCTCTCTACCTGAACCTCTTCCTTTCAGCCCTCCTGCACACCTGCAATTCTGAGCTCAGAGATGGGGCCTGCAGGGATTGGGGTCAGGCTGATCTCCTCGGTTCTGGAGCCAGGCCACCTCACAGCCCTCATGCAAAGCTGCCAGGTGAGATGGCTGGCAGCTGGGGAGAGGAAGCCCCATGGGCATCACAGAATCAAAGTAGAAGAGGCTGCTCGGCTCTCCCCCTGTGTCTGAGTGCATGGGCAGGAGCGGAGGCCCCTGGCTCCCTGGGCCAGGAATAAGTCCTCACCCCTCTCCTTCTCTGCTCTCCACCCGCCGCGTTTCCTGTGGAGCTGTGAGGAGACACTCGTGCACATGCACACATGCACACGTGGAACTGACCCCTGACCCCACCTGGCGGTTCTGAGCGGAGCCCATGTGACAGCACGCACCTCCTTTCTGCTTCCCTGTTGCCCCTTAAAATGATAAGCTCATGGCACTGGAGTCCAGGGAGGGGTGTCGACCCTCCCCTCCTGGAGGTTGGGCTGGTGGCTCTCAAGAGACCAGCAACCAGGTCACCCCAAGGCAAGGGAAGACTTGTGGCAGGGTGTGTGTGGGGTCCCAGTGGACCCCATCCTGACAGGAGGCCACACCTAGCTTCTCCAGTCCAACCTTCTGCCCAGGCATCAAGGGTGAGCAACAGTAACCTAAGACAGAAAAGAAAAAGAGGCTGACACCCCAGCTCTCTGAAAGCAAATTCTTCGGGACAGCCAATGGAAAAGGAATTAACATTTACAAAATAGTTACATAGGAGCTTGTTGACCTGCAAGATAGGTCATTGTTTCCAATTTTACCAAAAGAAACTGGAGTCCACAGATGTAGTTAGACAACTTCTCCAAAGTCCCAGGACCACCAGGGGTGTGCTGACACTTGAACTCAAGTCTCTTTGATGGACAGAAAACAAAAGCTTGAAGGCCAAATCAGAGACCCAGGAAAGAGAAAATACAAGAAAAGGCAAACCCCCTTCCTCTTCTCATAAGCAGCCTGAGGAGATCTTTGAAACTAGTTCGCTATTCACTTGACCCAGAGAACCCCACAAAATCATGCAAGTCAAGAAGTTCAAATCTTTGTGTTCACTTTAAGAACACTCACGAAGCTGCCCAGGGCATCAAGTGTGTGCATATCCGAAAAGCCAAGTGTCTGAAGAGTGTCAGTTTACAGAAGCAGTGTGTGCCACGCCGCTCCGTAGTTACAATGGTGGAGCGCTGGTAGATGTGCCCAGACCAAGCAGCGGGGCTGGATGCAAGGTTGGTGGCCCAAAAAAGAGTGCTGAATTTTTGCTGCACATGTGTAACAATGCGGAGAGTAATGCCGAGCTTCAGGGGTTAGATGTAGACTCTCTGGTCATTGAGTATATTCAGGTAAACAAGGCACCCAAGGTGCGCTGCCATCTGTACAGGGCTCACGGGTGGATTAAGCCATTCATGAGCTGCCCCTGCCGCGTGCTCATGGGCGGATTAAGCCATTCATGAGCTGCCCCTGCCGCGTCGAGATGATCCTCACTAACAAGGAGAAAATTGTACCTAAACCAGAAGAGGAAGTTGCACAGAAGAAAAAGATATCCCAGAAGAAACTGAAGAAATAAAACTTACTGCACAGGAATAAAGTCAGCATAAAATAAACGTAGATAGAAGAGAAAAAGAAAGAAAGAAGAAAGAAAAAGAAAGGAAGAAAAAGAAGAAGAAAGAAAGAAGAAAGAAAGGAAGGAAGGAAGAAAGGAAGCAAGGGAGGAAGGAAGGAAGAAAAGACAGATCCTGGTGAAAAGATATGCTCAAAACATTTGTGTTTCATTTTTTTCTTTTTTAGGATTATTTATTTTATTAGGCAGATCCTAGTGAAAAGAAATGCACAAAGCATTTGTGTTTGTTTCAAAGCATTTTTTTTCTTTTTTAGGATTATTTATTTTATTTTTTAATTTGCTATAGGGCACAAGTGCTCACCAGAGAGAGAGAAAACGTGAGAAAGCAAGCCTCTAGATCTGAGATTTAAACTGCATTTAAGCCATGTGGGAGTCCAGCGCCTTAACCACCATGCCACCTGCCAGCCCTGAAAGGCTTGAGTTCGTAAAAGAAAGGGATATAGCTATGGGATACAGATATGTCTGCTACATTTTCAAAAAATAAGAGAATCCTCCTCCCCAGAAATGAATCCACCTCAAGTCTGAATGCTAAGATCTGAGCCCACAATGGACTGAGCCTGTAACCTCAGAGGAGCCATTTAATCCTTTAGAATCAGACTGGAGAAACCCAAAAAGGAGTTGGCAGGAGGAAGCCACTGTCAGTGACGAGTGTCGGGTATGTGGATGTGGAAGGCCACAGCTGGAAAGGGAGGTGAGGGCTGGAGACAGCAGGAAAGCAGTGAGTGTGGACCAGCCCAGCCACCCAGGAGAGGGCGAGAAACAGCCATTCATGGAGGCCTAGGGCCGGGGAGGGCACCCGTTATAACCTCCATGCTGCTGAGCCTCCCAACAGGGCCTGGGGCATCGGAGCTGTTCAGTGATGAGTCAGGAAAAGAGACGAGAAGGGCCTGCAGGTGTGCACAGTGACCCAGGGGGTGTGAGGGCACTGGCAGCTATGCCACTCTGCGGGGCGTGCTCCCCAGTCACGTGCAGCTTCACATGGTTGATCCAGTATCCCAGGAAACGGCATGCGCAAAGCGAGGCCCTGAAGTAGTCACCATTCTGGTATCTGGAAAGCATTTCACTTCCTGAGAATGAACTAACCCACATCCCAATGTACAGATCTGGCTCCTACGAGTTTGATGCTTAGATTTGGTTCTCCAGAGCATCAAACAGTGACGGCTGGCTGCTTAGCTAGTCCAGGCTTTCAATCAGAACACCTGAAAGGCAGGTCTTGTTGTCCCTATTGATGGGTAGAAAAACAGAGTTAGAGATTAAACAACTTGACCCAAGTCCCAAAGGTGCTAAGAAGAATAGTCAGGATTCAGGCATATAGGAAACAGGGGTCTTGTAGGAGTTGCACATTGCACTGTCTAGAACCTTCTCAATTCCTGAATGCTCTGATGAGTCAAACTTCTGAGCCTGCAAAGTCAGGGTGAGGTCCGGACCCATGGTGACCCCGTCAGGTCACAGATAGCTCGTGAGGCCAGCAGGCAGCCAGTCCCAGTCACCCACATGTGCTCTGCTTCATTCTTCATCCTACTGAAAAGATTCCCACCAAGTTCTCGATAATTCTTCCCAACTCACCCAAGTTCCGAGTGTCAACCATACCCTCTTTTCTTGTGGTAAAGGAAAATAATGATCCCGACTTGTTAAAACAGGCTTTATTCAGGACAACTGTGTTAAGAGCATTGCAGTAGTGGGACCAGCAGTTAGCGTAATGGCTATGTCGCTGAACCCCCATGTAGTCAACCGCGGTTCAAGTCCTGGACCCAGTGGCTTAAACTCAGGCCGGAGGCGTGTGCGAGCATGCCCAAGATCCTGAGAGGAGAATGGAGGAGAAGGGATTGTGGCGTGGCCATTCCCGATGGGGGGTGATTTCTCACTTTCTGTCTCTCTGTCTCTCTCTGTCTGGCGAGCGCACGTGCCCTGTAGCAAAAAACCTCTCCAAAAAAAAAAGAACATTGCAGTAGGGAGAGAGATCAGGTTCAACTCTGAATATAAGGAGAAGTGGGAATTTACAGCCAATGCGCAAAATGAAGGGGCCAGTGGATAGGAAAGTATTGAGAAGAGACCTCGGTGCTGGTAGGTGGCATGGGGGTTAAGGCGCTGGACTCCCACATAGCCAACAGCGGTTCAAGTCCTGGACCAGATGGCTTGTGTTCTCACTTTCCCTTTCTCTCTCTTCGTCTCTCTCTTATAAAATTTTTAAAAAATAAATTAAGAGGGAACCTCAAGGGTAGGGGGATTCTTATAAAGGTAAACCAGCAGCTATCAAGGGTAGAGAATTCTCTCTCAACTGACGTAGCAGGAATCTTACTGAAACCGGACTTGGCCAGGACAGACTCAGGCACAAGACAGTCAAGACCAAGTTGAGAAGAGGCTCAGAGGAGCCCGACTAAAGTAGTCGATGAGAGAGCCTTTGCCACCTGCGACAGTGATCCAGATACCAGTTATTAAACCCGGCATTGGGACTTAATGTTCTGAGTCCTCAGAATAACCCTGGAAGCAGGGACCAGTATCATCATTTGTCTCCCTGTAAGGAGGCAGCAGGTTAGATACCTTGCCCAAAGTCAGCCTGCTAGCCAATGGCAGAACTGGACATAACTTGCCCCAAAGGCAGCCTGCTAGCCAATGGGCGAACTGGACATATCTTGCCCCAAAGTCAGCCTGCTAGCCAATGGCAGAACTGGGATTAGAGTTTGGGAAGACTGGCTCCAAACCAATAGCCTTAACCTCCTGATGACAGAGCTTGTTGTCTTGTTCACTCTTTAATGGATTTCATGCTTAATTACGCCGCTCCTCACCAATTTGGGAATACAGAAAACCAAAGACACGAGATTCTCCTACAGTTTTGCTTTACAACGGACCCCCTCTTGGCATCTGTAATAGTTACTGGGGGAGGTCTCCAAAGATAAACCAATGTAAGGGGTGCTCTGTAGTATGATTTCACCAACAAAAACATTGGTACACAAAAGAAGAAAGCAGAGCAGCTTTCTGCGTCCGTTCCTATTTTTGCTGTGTTCTGCTTTTGTTTAATAATAAGGGGGAGGAGCACTCATCTGCAGCAAGAGTTTTTATTACGCAGGAGCTGGAGAACAAAACGAGTTTTAATTTCTTCCCATTTTATTTCCGTTTTGCCAGTGGACATCTGTGCTCATAGGCTTGGAAGCCATAATACGTGGCTAACACTTTCCAATCGTTTCCTTTGGATAATTCCTCTGACAGCGTGAAGAGAAGGGCCTGCACATGGATTGAACACCACATGGCAGTACTTCCCTACATCTGTGTGGCAAACAGCTCTTTCCTTTTCCTACCGAGATAATCGTAAGAGAGCAACGATTTATCAGAATGAAAAGCAATGGGCGAAGGCGACAGGGAACCCAAGCTCCTTCCCTGGCTCTGCAATCTTCTGTCCAGCTGTGTGACCTGTGGCAGGTGACTTTACCTCTCTGGGTTTCCACTTCCACTTCGGGAAAGGAGACACTGAGAGTGCAGGATCTTCAAAGTCCCTCTCAGCTCTGAAACCCCCTGAGTCCCTGAAGTATATAGTGTCAAATAACCTCCACAGGGTCAGCCTTTTGGTTTTGAACCTAGTTCACATTAACCTGATTCACTGCCTCACCTGGGGTTGAGGGAGGGGAAGGTGCCCCGTTAATTATGTGCACTAAAGAAAAAGCAACACTTTTTGTCAGGAATCTCAAGGGGGCTGCCTGCTAGCTGCATCTGCATGTGGCCTTTCCTTGGTGACCGCAGTCAGGGAGGGTGCTCTCAGTTGTCTCCTTATGAGGACACTAATCTGATTTGACCTCTTTAATTTTAATTACCTCTTTAGAAACCCCATCTCCAAATAGAGTCACACTAGGGTTATGGCCTCCACATACGAATTTGGAGGGGACACAACATTCAGTCCATGACACTCATCTCATTCTGATCCACAAGGATTTTCCAAAGGAGTGGAGGAGAAAACAATGTCGATCTAGAGAGCAAGGGGCACAGGAGGTTATGAGCCTCCCAGCCCAGCCTCTCTCCTCAAGATGCAGCCTCACTCCCCCATTGCCCAGCGAGCTGTGCAATGCGCTCTCGTCAGGACTGCGACTCTCCTACCAGCTCCTCAGGCACAGAACTGGCCGTGCCACCTTCTGCACTGGCAGGCACTGTCTCCCTCCCTGGCAGAAGGCTCCGGCGGGGGAGGCAACACACCCAAGGTCACACGGGTAACCAGTGGCAGAGTTCCAATTCAAACCCCATCTTCTGGGCACTAAGGCCCTGCTCCACCCACTGGGCATCACCACCTTCCTGCCACCAACCTCTTGGCAGATGCCTGTTCACAACCTAGAATGTCAGAGGCCAGAAGCCAGCACCTGAACCCCAACATAACTGATGCCTTCCAGCAACCAACCCTCACATTCCCCAGACACCAGCTTTACAGAGTGACGCTTCATACCCCGCTGATCATTCGCCCTCAGCGCCAATCTCAGCGCACTCTCCATAGGGAGCCCTCCTTGCAGAGTGGCTTCTGAGTCTCACCAAGGGCCCCCACTCAGCACTGGTGTCCTAACACTCTGCTTGCTGATGCCCCAAATTCCATTTTCGAACGTGATAAAGTTTGGTTGTTGATCTTTAGAATCATTTGGGAAGTTTTTAATTTATATATATATATAACTAATTTTATATGTACAAATATATGACACTGGCTTTTCTCCATTTATGTTTTATTTACTTAGAAATTTCATGCACTATATAAAGATAAAAGGAAGGAAAAGCCCACCTGAAATTCCACTCCACGCTAGCCATTCCTGATACTTTAGTGACCACAAATTCAGACATCCCCGTATGAATATACACATAGCCAGTCATGGCATCCTCAGGAGATTGCTTCCAGGATCTCCTCTAATTCCAGAATGCAGATGCCCAGGTCCCTAAGATTAAGTGGTGTCTATCTGCATCGCCTGTACTCCCTTCCCGTATCCTTTGGGTCATCTCTAGATGACATGTAAGTAATTTAGCATTGGATATAAGTGAAAAAGGAAAATTCAGAAAGAAACTTCAGCATCTCTCTTGTAGAGCCATTTCATCCCATTTCATAACAATTGGCATGGCCTGACTGTGTCTGTGATGGCTCGACTCCATAGATATGCAACCCATGATGCAGAGAGCTGACTGTGTGTAACTTGTTAGGTCTTATCACACCGGCTAATGTTCTCGTTGTTACTCCTTTGAATGCAGTATAGGCAGGTTACCTTCTTTTTCCTCCTATGTCTTCTTTCAGCCACACTCTTTGGGCCAGGTCACCAATGTTAACAACCTTTCTCTGCTCATCAAGCATATCTAGATACTTAGGTATAGACTGATGATGATGATGATGATGATAGATTTAAAAGGGAGATAAAGATTGCCCTTTGACTTATCTTTTTTAAAAAATTGTACTTGCCTTTTTTTTTAAGTTTCTTTCATGAAAGAGAGAAAGACAAGCACCCTCAATGGGGTCCCATACCACAGTCCCCTACAGCCTTCCCAGCCAGGCAGCATCATGGGCACACAAAGCTGGTGTGCAAAGGGTACCATGGAACCGGATCTGCTCCTCCACGTGGATCCAGTATCCTGAACAGCACACCACCGCAGCACCACCAAGTTGGCCTTTGTTTTTCCTTTTTAAAAAGGGAATCGTATATGGGGCCAGCAGGTGGCATCGTGTTTAAGGCACTGGACTCCCACAGGTCAACCATGGTTCAAGTCCCAGACCTGGTGGCTTGAAACTCACACTGGGCACGTGTATGTGTGCATGCCCCAAATCCTGAGAGGAGAATGAAGGAGAAGGGATTGCAGCCTAGCCATCCCCCTGGGAGTAATTTCTCACTTTTTGTTTCTTTTGGTCATCTCTGGTGAGCGAACATACCCTATGGCAAAAATCTGTCTCTCGCAAAACAAAACAAAACAAACAAATCGAATATATTTCTTTTACTCTTGATTTTTTCACTTAAAAGTGCCACATAGAATCTCTTCGTCACTTTTTTAAAACTGCAAAATAGTCCAGAATAGTGACAACTATTAAACTATCCCCTTATCGAGGGAACCTCATGCTCTATTTTCATCACTGTGAATAAATGTTGCAGTAACTACCCTAGGACATAGCTCTCCATACACGCTGCCTTCATTCTATGAGAGAGATCCCTGGGATGGAGTGCCAGGTTGAAAGGATGTGCGTTTTTCATTTTAATTGCTAATGCCAGATGGTTTTCCAAAATGTGACGTGGATCTCCCTTCTACCAACAGTGAGTAAGCACACTC
>NW_006205995.1:2086577-2095656 GCF_000334495.1 Tupaia belangeri chinensis
CACACTCTTCCCTCCTTCCTGCCATAGTCGGTGTTATCGCCCTTTCATTTCCATCGATCCGACGGCAGAAAGTGATAGCCCTTTGTTACTTTCTCTGTATTTCCTCGTCTCCGGGTAAGCTCGAACATCTTCTAATGCTCCTTGGTCATTTGGATTTGTGCTTCTGTGTATGGTCTGTTCTTATTACCCTCTGCCCATTTTAATTGGATCGTTTGCCTTTTTGTTATCAGTTTGTAAGATATTAAACCTTTGGGAGCACCTGGTTAGCAGTTTACCTAATCTGGTTCTTCATCCCCCTAGGAGCTGCCAGACCACACATGCTGCCTCCCTTGGGCTCAGGACAGCCACAGGCTGAGTTCTGCACAACGGATGGGTGGAAGTGGGGAAGACTAGTTCCAGGTCAGTAGTTTATGGAAGACTGCCCACTTGGGAGCCTCCCTACTAATTCCACTTCCCTAACAACCCTGGAAGTCATGTGTTAAAGACCATAAGCGCATAATATGGGAGAAGCCTGGGTTCCTAAATGTCTGCCTGGAGGAGAGCTGCCTGCCAGGATCCCTGTCGGGATCATCCAGCATTTGCTTGGTGAGAGTGAGAAATTCATTTCTATTGTGTTAGCCCATAGCACGTGGTGGGTTTATATGTACAGTAGTTAGAGCTGCCCCGACCAACACGCCCACCACCTGCCGTAGGTGTTATGGCTGTCCCCCAAACTATCATTTGTGTATCGACTTCACTTGCAGTAAAATTTAAGTTATAAAATGTTTATATTTGGTTCTGCTGCTGTGGCACAGCAGTAGTACAAGTGCCCTGAAGGGTGGAAGCCATATGCCAACCACGGGTTCAGCTCTCCAGGTCAGCCAGAAACATGCCAGGTGTAAACATGCTGACACCAAAGATCCTGAGGAGCCAAAGGACTGAGGAGAGAGGATTGCAGTGTGTCAACGGTCAAGAGGGCTTCTCTCTCTCATGTGCACATTAAGGACGCACTCTATCATTTAAAAAAGTTTCCATTTTCTTGTACTTCTACTTTTTTATAGCCTTTATACTTTCTCTCTTAAATGATTGCTTAGAGCTTTTTATAAGTATAGATTCTAAGATCCGACCGATAAAATTCTGCCGTCAGCAATCCGTAGTGAAGCCAGGAAATCTAGATTTTTATAAAGCTCCCGGATCATCTGCTGCATCCACAGAACTGGAGAATGTTGCTTAGACCATCAAGGTGGCAGCCCCCGCCCAGCGGAAGTAACTCTGGGGGTCGTGACCAGCCTTCTCACCCATTGGTACCTCTGAGAATAATCTTACCTGTTTTCGCAAGCAGATTTCTAGAAGCATCTGAAAAGAGCCTACCTGAACCTGTGTGTTAGCATCATTGTGGGGAGGTCCTGGGTTCAAATCTAGCTTCTTCCATTTTCTACAGTGTGCACTTGGGCAAGCAAACTAACATTTCTGGGCCTTCCTTCTTTTTTATACAAAGGGAAGAATGGTGATGATAATTCCCACACTGTGATAGGAATGCCTACTTAACTTTAAGGGTCAAGGCAAAGATGAAGATATAGATAAAAATATTCAATCCTAAACCTGGTGCATGGAAGCAACCCAATAAATTATTACAAACGCTCAATTATGCAACCTTGTACAAGGAGATTTCAAAAAGTTCTTAATAAACTGGAACTAACAAGCCTGTGAGGGTCCCAGTGGCTAAGGAAACTGTGTAGTGAGAGTCCCAGATCCTGAGGCTTACAAAACACGCCAGGTACATGGGCACGCCCAAAATCCCAGCCGGATGGAGAAACAGAGGAGAAGGGGTTGTGATATGACCACGCTCCACTGGAGGATGCTTTCTCATTCTCTCTCTCTCTCTCTTTGGCAATCGTATCCACCCTCTGGCAATTCAAAAAAGGAGAAGAAATAAAGAAAAGGGAAAACATGGAATAAAAACAAGGCGATTTGAGTGCCAAAAAAAAATTGTGTGGTTTTTTATAATATTCATTTTTGTGAACTTAGAAAACTCTTCATATTTTTTTAGAGGTTTTTGCTATAGGGCGCGTGCGCTCACCAGACAGACAGAGAGAGACAGAGAGACAGAAAGCAAGAAATCACTCCCCAGGGGGGGATGGCCATGCCGTAATCCCTTCTCCTCCATTCTCCTCTCGCAATCTTGGGCACGCACGCACACATGCCCGGCGTGAGTTTTAAGCCACCAGGTCTGGGACGCAAACTGCAGTCGACTACATGGTAGTCCAGCGACATAGCCATTACGCTAACTGCTGGTCCCAACTCTTCATATTATTTAACCATAGATAGATAGATTTAAAGACCAATTTTATAAGCACAGGAAAATTCCAGAACTTATGTGACTTTCTCAAAGCTTAATTCTGTGTGCATTGTATTAGCACATTTGTGTATGGGGGGAGGTGGCATGTTGGCATATTTGTTATATGTGTGTGAGGTATGATGAATTGGCATACTTGTATATTTGTGTAAAAAATCCCCATGTTACATGTTAAGACTATGAGGTCCTCAGAAAAGTTTTGGATATTGTGACAATGACAACTGCTCAGGGGGTCTCAACTTATCGACAACCAAAACAAACAAACAAACAAACAAACAAAAACTGCCAACGTTAATTTAAGGAACTCATATTTATACTATCTTTTTCTTTTTTGGAGAGATTTTTGCTATAGGGCGTGTGCAGTCACCAGACAGACAGACAGGAAGCGAGAAATCATCCCCCAGAGGGGATGGCCATGCCACAATCCCTTCTCCTCCATTCTCCTCTCGGGATCTTGGGCACGCACGCACATGCGCCAGGCATGAGTTTTAAGCCACCGGGTCCGGACGCGAACCGCGGTCGACTACGTGGGAGTCCAGCGACATAGCCATTACGCTATCTTTTTTTTTTTTTTTTTTAATGATAGTGTGTGTGTGTATCCATGATAGAGAAAGACAGTGTGAGAGAGAGAAAGAAGCACCCTGGAGAAAGTCTCTTCACACTGATTCCCTTTCCCCAGCTCTCCAGCTCCTCAGGATGTTGGGTGCCTGTTCGAACACCCACTGTGTTTTCAGGCTGACCGAGGGATCTGAACCAGGTACAGCTATGTGGCCTCCAGCACTGCAGTCCCATAAGCTACACACTATGCCTTCTGACGGGACCTAGGGAACTCAGATTTACTGAGGGCTGGTCTGTGCCAGACACAGTGTTAAACTTGTCATTTACTCTCTTTTTCAATCCTTAAGTCATTCTATGTAATTGTGTGCTCTGCTCCCACCTGCAAGATAAGGAAATTGAGGCTCGAAGAGGCCGTGTTGCCTGTGGTTGCATAACTATGAAAGGGTAGATCAGAAATTGCATCCAGATACAGAGTTCTTTGGGGGATGGTGAAAACGTTCTAAAATTAGGTTACAGTAATGTTTGTGCAACTCTGTGAATATATGAAGTCACTGAATTGTACACTCTAACCAGGCAAACTTGATGTATGTAAGATAGCAATAAAGCTGTTTTTTAAAAATGTACAGCCAGGTCTACCTGACTCTGAAACTAGATTTGTATAAAATGCCTTCTGGTTTTAAAAGTGCTTATATGTGCATCCCTCATTGATATTCCACCTCCAACCCCCAACTCCCCCAACCACACACACACCCCAACCCCTGCATCTTCCCACCATCCCCTATAGCTGTGTAGACCTTGAAGCCCTAATGGGAGAGGGGAGATGGGTAAACAAAGCTGAAACCTCTTATATGGACTCTTAGGCCAGGTGGCCACCAAAACCACAGGGGCCAGAGGTGGGTCTTAGTCAGGAATCGGATCAGAATGTGTGGGAGCCAGTGCCCTTTCTAACTCACCAAAGCTTCAGCAAACCTCCTCAGCCTTTTAAATGCACATGCCAGGTACCAGGAGGTGGTGTGCTGGTTAAGGCACTAGACACTCCCACATGGCCAACCAAGTCTGGGTGGCTTACTTTCTCTCTTCTCTCTCTCCCTCTCTTTTTCTTTCTCTCTCTCTGATCAAATTAAAATAAATGAATGAAGAAAGAAAATTAAGTAAGTAATTCTTAAAAAAAAACAAAACTCTAGATCAACATATCCTATTAAAAAATCAAAATTAAGTAAAATGCACATGCCTACACTTACCTAAAATCCTCAGAGGAGAATAAAGGAGAAGGGATGGTGGCATGGCCACCTCCCCAGAAGTGCTTTCTCACTTTCCCTGTCCCTGTCTCTCTCTGACACTCTACAGCCAGTTCATGCACCCTGTAGCAAGTTTGTCTGTTTGTTTGTTTGAAGAAACAAAATGAATTTAAGAGAAAGGAATAATTATTGAAGATCCTAAAGAAGACTCAACAAATTGCTAAAAGAAGCCACTGAAGGGGACCAGCAGATGGCAGAATGGTTATGTTGCTAGACTCCTACGTAGTCAACTGTGTTTCAAGACCTGGACCCAGTGGCTTAAAATTCATGCCAGATGTGTGCATGTGTACCCAAAATACTGAGAGAAGAATGGAGGAGAAGAGATTGCAGCATGACCATCCCTCCTGGGGAGGTGATTTATCACTTTCTGTCTCTCTGTCTCTCTTAGTCTCTCCAGTGAGTGCAAGGGCACTATAGTAAAAATCTCTCTTTAAAAAAAAAAACAGTGCACTATAGTAAAAATCTCTCTTTTAAAAAAAAAAAAAATCTCTCTTAAAAAAAAGAAGTCACTGAAGAAAACTAAAGCAAGGTAAAACAATAAATGCTAAAAACTATAATTCAAAATATTTGTTCTAAAACTAAAATAAATACTGAAGCTACATATTTAAGAAAGTATGTTATCCACATTAGAATAATTAGAATACAGGCCTAGAATGGCCAACACCAAGACATAACATAGTAAAATGTCAAAACTCTGAAGAAAGAAAGGAAAAAAGAATGATTTAGTACCTAAGCAAGAGGAAAAAGTGACTTATAAGGGAAAGAAACTCCAACTACTATCAATCTTTTCAACAAAATTTTATTCTAGAAGAAGATAGCATATATTTGTAACTTTTCTGCAAGTCTAAAACTATTCTAAAATAAAATTATGCTAAAAATAATTTTTAACTCTGTCTTGGGAGTGCCATCAGGTGGCATAGTGGTTAAGATGCTGGACTCCCACATGGCCAGCCACAGTTCAAGTCCTGGACCCCACAGCTTGAAACTCAGGCTGTGCATATGTGCATGTGTGCCCAAAATCCCAGAAGAAGAATGGAGGAGAAGGGATTGTGGCATGGCCATCCCCCTGGGTGGGGTGATTTCTCACTTTCCCTCTCACTGTCACTCTCTGACCAACACATGTACCCTATGGCAAAAGCCTTAAAAAGAAAAAAGAAGCCTATCTTAAATTTGAACTAGAAATGCCAAATGAAATGAGGTATTTTGTCTTTAAATAGATGAGTCTGTGTGTGTCTGCATGTGCCCGTGTATATGTGTTTCTAGCTCTGCCAAAAACAAAACAACAACAACAACAAAAACTCAATAATGACCCAATAGCCAATCCAGTAGCAATGATTGGGTTGTTGGGAAAAATCATGACATATTTTCACATAGAAAAATATGTCATGATTTTCCCGACAACCTAATAGCATCACTGGCCCAAAGACTATAGTCTTCAAATATCATTTACAATCCAAAGACATGAAGAATTCGTAGCGGAATGGCGGGTTTCCGTTCTGGAGCAGGAACGATGCACGATAAGCCTAGGACATTTGGTCATGCCAGACAGCGAGGAAGCTATTGCAGACTTCCAGGTTCTTGTCAAAGGAGCAGAAGCCAAACTGAAGAGACGCCCTGTGGCCAAATATGGAACGTTTGGGGCTGCAAGAAGGCTAACAATTATAGTGGACTAGAACCAATTAAATACAGCTCATAAGTATATTAAGGAAAAAATGATATGTAAGCCAGAAATCATAGTTACAAATACATTTTTATAAAAAAAAAAAAACATAGTCATCTTCAGAGAGATGACAGAGAGCAAATTGGATGTTTTCAAAACTAGGTATATAAAACACTGAAGCATTTTCCCCGACTTTCTCACATGAGCTGTGCCACTAAGTACCCCCATAGGAGATGAGGGGTGACTCTTCTTATGTAATTATTCCAGTAATAAATGAAAAAGGAAGCCACCTGGTGCCAGCTGGTTAAGGTGACTGGATCCCATGTGGCTGACTGCAGATTGAGTCCTAGATGGCTTGAAAAACAAACCCAAGGAGCCAGCAGGTGGCATGGTATTTAAGGGTGCTGGACTCCCACATGGCTGACCTCGGTTCAAGTCCCAGACCTGGAGGCTTTCTTGCTTTCTCTGTCTCTCTCTCTCTCTCTCTCTCTCTCTCTCTCTCTCTCACTCTGTTCCTCTCTGATCAAAATAAAACAAACAAATAAAATAAATAAAGTTAAATAAAATAATTCTTAAAGCACACACACACACACCCAAGCATGTGTGTGCATACCAAAAATCCCAAAAAGGGTCAGGGAGATGGAGAAAGGATTGCAGTGTGAGCATCCCTTACATAGCATGCTTTCTCACTTTCTCTCTATCTCTCTCCCCAGTGAATGCATGTGCCCTCTGGCAAATTTAAATAAATGAATGAATGAAAAATCAGATCAACCCTGTAGCATAGCAATTAAGTACTACACCTAGCGATGGTTCAAATCCTGGCCCTGGCAGCTTGAAAAACACACAGGGAGTGTGTGTGCATCCCCCAAATCCTGATGGGATGAAGAAATGAAGGGAAAAAGGATTGCAGTGTGACCATGCCCCCTTCAGAACTACTCTTTCTCTCTCTCTCTCTCTCTCTCTCTCTCTCTCTCTCTCATGTGCCCTGTGGAAATAAATACATAAATCGTGAAATGACAGAATGTTAGTACCTTGTAACCCCTAACTGAATGGATAACCAATTGAACATCAGTGGCTGCTAATACAAAAGACTAAAAAGCAGACATCACATGCCTCGTAATAGAACATACGCCATAAGCGATGCAGCTAAAGGGCTCGAACATGCATGTGACCGTCACCTCTGGATCCAGCTACCAATCTGCAGGGCAGAGGAAGATACTGAGCTTCACCAACACAGTGCAGTCAGTAAGGACAAGTTTGTGGAAGACTCCATAAATCAAATGGATCAGGTTCTTCTAAAGAAAGATCATAAGACAAGATAGAGGAAAACCTGTAGTTTAAAAGAGATGCAAAAGATATGTCAGACTTTTTTTTATTTTTTTAAAGGTTTTGCCTTAGGGTGTGTACATTCCCAAGGGAAAGATAAGAGACAGTGAGAAGGAAAGTTAGAAATCAACCCCCGGGGGTGACGGCCACCCCACAACCCCTTCTCCTTTATTCCCCTCCTAGCATCTTGGGCATGCATGCACACATGCCTGGCATGATTTTCAAGCCATTGGGTTTGGGACTCAAACCACAGTCAGACATCTGGGAGTCCAGCGACGTAACAGCTAACACCACCGGCTGGTCCCATGTCAGATTCTTTTTTTTAAAGAACAAAATTTCACTTTAGTATAGGGATGCACAAGTAGGGTGATGAAACTGTTATGTGCATGGAATAAATTACTAGAAAAGCAGGGTAGTGGTTGTTTCTGAGGGAATAGAGAAGGTTGTCATCAGGACAGGGTATATGGAAGGACTTCTAAGTTAACTGGCAGAATTCCATTTTTCACCTGGGTGGTGGTTAGAAAGGTGTTCACCTTATTAAAGTCCCCTTAGCAATCATTTGTGTTGTGTGGGTTTTTCTGTTTGTGTTTTGTTTTACAGCGAAAGGGTTAAAAATGAGCAAAATAAACGTTTTGTCATCAGAACGCTTTCAACTTTCAGCTAAAAAGAATGCCAGTGGAAAATGTAAAGGGCAGCAAAGTACCTCCTGTAGCCAAAGAAAAAATTGAAGAAATGTCTCCTAATCTGAAGATGTTTTCAATAGGCTACAGAAAGGAATACATAGGCTGCTATACAGGAGTAATCCTTACAGGAAATCGTTTCTAGAAGGCCTTTTGACTAAGAAGGCTGAGAGCTTAAGCTATTGCCAAGGAGTTGCTCAGGGCAACCTCAGCTCAAGCCAGGAAAGGCACTGCTTCCTGGTAAAGAGGAGGTGGCCGCCTGGTGTAGCCAGAATCACCCAATGAGTCAGGAAACCTGCATTCCCGTTTTAGCCCAGCTCTGCCTCCCTGTGTGACCCTGGATGAATCACTTAAACTCGGTCTCTCTGTCAGCAAAATGGGGAGTAGGTGTTGAATGAGAGAATCCAGAGGCTCTTCCAGCTCAAATTCGCATGTTTTTTTTTTTTTTAAAGGTTTTTGCTATAGGGCGCATGCGCTCGCCAGACAGACAGAGACAGAGAGACAGAAAGCGAGAAATCACCCTCCAGAGGGGATGGCCACGCCGCAATCCCTTCTCCTCCATTCTCCTCTCGGGATCTTGGGCACGCACGCACACGCACCCAGCGTGAGTTTTAAGCCACCGGGTCCGGGACGTGAACCGCGGGCGACTATGTGGGAGTCCAGCGACATAGCCATTACACTAACTGCTGGTCCTAAATTCGCATGGTTTTATGATTCTAAAGCAGAGTCTCTGAGTGTGATCTGCCAACCACCTGTGTTAGAACTGCAGCTTGGGGCCACCAGGTGTCATGGAGGTTAAGGGGTCTGGATCCCACAAAGTGCCAACTTTGCAGTTCAAGTCCCAGATCCAGTAACTTTTTAAAAATGCCCGTCTTGTGAACATGCATGTCCCAGATCCCAAGAGGAGAATGAAGGAGAAGGAGTTGCAGTACTCTATCGATTTCCAGTGAGCACACACACCTATATCAAAAGAGAGAGAGAAAGGGAGAGAAGAAAAATAAAAGAATTGCAGCTTGGTTAAAAGGGCAAATTCTTGGGCTGGCTCTGTGGCCTGTTAGTTAAAGCAGCCAGACCCACATAGCCAACAGCACAGTTCAAGTCCCAGAGCTCGTGACTGGAGAAACATGCAGGAGGGATAAATAAAGGAAAAGGGGTCATGGTGCCACCATTCCCCATGAAACGTGTGCTTTCTCCCTCTCCCTCTTCCTCTGCCAAGAAAAAA
>NW_006205995.1:2095853-2098750 GCF_000334495.1 Tupaia belangeri chinensis
TTTTTTCAGAGAGATTTTTGCTATAGAGCACATGCACTCACCAGAGAGACAGAGACAGACATACAGAAAGCTAGAAATCACCCCCCGGGGGGATGGACACACTGCAATCCCTTCTCCTCCATTTTCCTCTCAGGATCTTGGGCACGCACACACACGTGCCTGGCGTGAGTTTAAACCACCGGGTCCGGGACTCAAACACTGGTTGACTACATAGGAGTCCAGCGATATAGCCATTGCACCAACTGCTGGTCCTGACCTTGTCTTACTATACAGATCATTTATTCAAGGGCCCACTGCCCAGGGTCAGTGTATCTAATCTATGTGGAGAAACTGGTGACAACAGAATCTGGAAAAAAAAGGAGGGAGAGGGGGGCAAAGTCCTGGCCAATGGTGTAACCCTGGGGGAGGGGAGTGGAATCTGCTTTTAAATATGCTAGAATACGCTTTTTAAACATTTGTAGGAAGGTGTATGTGCTTCTCTGACAGAGACAGAGAGAGGGAAAGCAAGAAATCAGTCCCTAGGGAGAGAGTCACGCCACGATCTCTTCCCTTTCATGTCTCTCTCTTTTCGGATTTTGGGCAGGCAACACAGACTCCAACCGAACCAAAAGTCAGCCGTGTGGGACCCAGCTCACATAACCACCACACCATGACAGGCCCCTGGTAGGGAAGGGGCCGACGTGTAGATAGCGTCCAGTTTCTGAACAGGGCAAACCAGAACTCTCAGAGCCTCTGGCTGCCACAGTCCGGGTGTGAGGCCTCTCAGTTAAGTGGGGCAGTGGCCGAGACCCTGGACCACCACTGAGCTCAATCCTGTGGGAGAGGAGCTTCTGCCCTCAGGGAGCTTCTTAAGCCAGGGCAGGGCCAGTCACCCACAGGAGAAGGTCCTTCACAAGCGCAGAAGGTAGAATGAGAACCACGGGCTGGAGGTTCTACAGGGATTCGAAGGAATGAGGGTTTCCAAAGAAGGGAGTTTTCAAGAGGAAGACATACCCATAAGCCGGACTCCAACCAAATGCAGGCAAATCAAGCCAAGGCACAGGCATAGTCAGGGGACAGCGAGCGGCCGAGTGACCAAGTGACCGCCTTAGTTAGAGAGGAGGGCTCCTACAAGGGTATCATGTTGCAAAAAGCCAGGCCAGGGCTGGAGTAGGGGGCCCAGACGACAAGATTAAAGAGTTCTTAAGTTAACAGGACCAGCAGATGGCATAACGGTTACATCGCTGGACTCCCACGTAGCCGACCGCCATTCAAGTCCCCAACCCGGAGGCTTAAAACTCATGCTGGGTGCATGTGCATGTGTGCCCAAGACCCTGAGAGGAGAATGGAGGAGAAGGGATTGCAGCATGGCCACCCCCTGGGGGTGACTTCTCACTTTCTGTGTTTTTGTCTCTCTGTCTCTCTGGTGAGCCCATGTGCCCTATAACGAAAATCTCTCTAAAAAAAAATGAAAATTATAGGTAATAGAGAGCTACTCAAAGATTACGGAAAATATAACCATCATAAACCCCAGATCCGTGTGTCCAGGGTTTATGTGGAGTTACAATGGTTAAAAAATGCAGTCCAGTCAGAAACAAAAACAAACAATCATAGTCCCAGTCTTTTACTTTCCTCTCTCCAATTCATAACTCCCAGCAATATTGACGTCCTTGCTGTCCTCCGTCCTCCAAATAGATCACACCAGAAGCTCATAGGAGCTGTGCGCCTAACTGCACCCCTCTCGCTTCGTTTTCTCACTGAACTTTATTAGAAAAACCAACTTCAGTTTTCTGGCTACGTTATTACTCTCCCACTCCAACCTCTCTACTCCAATATTTCTTTTATTTTAAAAAAAGAATTATTTTATTTTATTTTATTCATTGTCATTATTTTATTTTATGGGGTGTTTTTGTTTTTCGATTTTTGGTTTGTTTTTTGTTTGTTTGTTTGTTTTTGGGTTTTTTTTTTTTTGGTTTTTTTTGTTTTTTTGAGGTTGACCTGAGAGAGAGAGAGAGAGAGAGAGAGAGAGGGAAAGTGAGAAAGCAAGCCACCAGGTCCAGGATTCGCACCGTGGTCAACCATGTAGGAGTCCAGTCACCTAACCACCACACCACCTGCCAACCCCTCTACTCCAGTATTTCCACCTTGCAAAAGTCCTAGAACCCTTCAGAAAAAAGAAACTCTCCCAATGATGAAGCTGAGGAAGGGAAAGGTGAGAATGGGGTGTTGAGAGCCAACATTCAGGTGTAAAGACGACACTCTCCTAATCAAAAGAAGAGAAGGTAATACTCAAGTCTAAATATATTTTATTTCATCACTGGAAGATGAGGCGATAAGGAAAAAGCAGGGTTTTAGGAAAATGTCTACAACTACTAGACTGACCCAGTGATGTTGTGTATTCTCAAAGACCCTCCTCTAATACCCACAGAGAGAGCTCAACACAAGCACACGCAAAGCCATGGGCAGGTAGACGGGGCATGCCTGAGCGCTTGATGTTCGCGAGCCAGTGGTGGATGGAAGTTCAACGAGAGAAGGGCAAGTATGGGAGAGACTGGGGCGCTGACAGGGCATGGGTCCCCCGGGCTGGCACAAAGACTTGGGAGTGATCTACAACCCTGACAAAAACAGTTCCATTTTTATGATTTTTCTCAAGGTCAGTGAATCACAGGTCAATCATTTCCAAGTCAATGATTTCCAAACAGGTCAAGTAACATGTCCAGGTCTTTTGACAGAAATAAAAATAAATGAGTTTACATTTTATTTTCACTAATTTTTTTCTCTTTTTTACTTTTGGCATTATTTCGGATTTATAGATAAGTTGCTAGAATAGCTAGTTATTTTGTAGGTGGTCCCAAATCTTAAATTCATCTGATGTCTCATAATTGTTAAGATTCAGCTTGTGTCCCTTGGGCAGGAAT
>NW_006205995.1:2099087-2106435 GCF_000334495.1 Tupaia belangeri chinensis
AGGAATGCCATGGAAGTGATGTCATTAGGTCCTTCTCAGTGCCTTGAATCAGGATGCAGGACAGTTTCATTGGAAAATAAAATGTTATATTCAGTGTTCTGAGAATGATTCTGCAGAAATTATGTTTAGATATAAAAAAGGAGAACAAACAACTCCTAAAGGAACCATAACAGGAACAACCGAACAGTGAAGCAGTTTTCCAAGATGTCACCAGAGCCTAGAGCTGGATTTTTTGTTTTTGTTTCTATCTTCAAAATGTTTCTGTGTGTCTGGTCCTGGGTGCACGTAACTCTATTTAACTTTTAAAACTTTAAAAATTATGTATTATAAGGAACAGAATAATATCTTTATGGCGCATTCATAAAAAAGAATGCTATGCATTAAAACAGTGATGTCTAATCATATCAACAGACATAAAAAGATGTCCAGAATAAGTGCAGATCAGTAGGCAATATTTCATTTCTATAAGTTTTTATTTCTCTCTCATGACAGAGAAAGACAAGGGAATTCTCTCTTCTTGACTCCATTGCCACTGCCCTGCTTCAGGCTGTCTCTTCCTGAGGTTGTGACAGAAGCCTCCTCCCAAGCCCAATTGCTCACTTGTACAAATTAGCTCTGTCGCTGTCACTAGACTTCCCTTCCTGAAAGAAGAGCGTGAATATAATGGCTCAAATCCGACATGGGTTTTCCCAGGGGAGGTTCATTCCCTGGGAGGTTAATGGCTGATAGGGCAACATTGTTAAAAAGTGAGGTGGAGAAGGAGTCGATTCCCGCAGAAGTCTGACTTACTGGTAAATGTGGGTTTTAACCCAGTCCAAACAGTTTCTTTACTGCAGAATTCAGCAGAGTCCTTTGTAATCTAATGGACATGTCACATCTCCAAGAAACACATTTTAAGTGTGTTATTACTCAAATTGATTTGACCTCAGAATTCTTTTCATTTTTACAGAGGATCCATACTTTAGGAAAGCTCCTAGAAGGAGCAGGGCTACGACGCGGAGGAGCCTAGGTCTCTGAGTCACCACGTGGAGCTGAGCTTTCCAGGAAAGCGGCCAAATGCAAACACCTATGGCGGACTATCGGGTGGGTGAGAAATAAACTTTTGTTGAGTTCAGCGACTTGAACTTCTGAGCTGTCTTCTATTTATGGCAGTTAGTCTATGCTGCCCAAGAAAAAATGCATGCAGGGTTTTAACATATTTGCCAAAGACTAGATTATGTTTCTCAGCCTGGGGAGCTTTTGTCCGGAAGAGTAATAGTCATGTGGATTGCAGCCTTATTAAATGCTGGGTGCTGTGATAAGCACTTTGTAAACTCATCTTATTTAATCCTCTTGACCAACCAGTACAATAAGTTCTATCATTGCCCCATTTCACAGATGAAGAAAGAGGTGAGTATAGAGAGGTTACTTAACATGAAGATAAGAGGCCTGCAAATTGAAGATCAGTCATTTGTTTCTGGGTCCTCGGTCTCAACCACATTAAGGTTCTGCCTCCTAAGTCCAGGTTATGAGGTCAGAAAATTGGGGTTTCAGGGGCAGTTTGGTGAGTTACCTATACTAACAGGACATCTAGATGACTTGTTACTTACAGTCTTTTTTATTTAGATTCCCTTTTTTTAAAGAATTATTTATTTAATTCTATTTATTATTATTTTTTAAATTTTCTATAAGGCTCAGGCATTCATCAGAGAGAGGCAAAGAAAGAGAGAGAAAGTGAGAAATTAAGGGGCTAGGTCCGGGACTCAAACCGTGGTCAGCCACATGGGAATCCAGCACCTTAACCACCATGCCACCTGCTGGCCCTGATCAGTGACTTTCATCAGGATGGATCTTGCTCCCCTGAAGAAAAATGACAATATCTGGAGACATTTTTGGTTGTCACAGCCAAGGAAGTACTCCTGGCTCCAAGGTGGTAGAAGCCAATGATGCAACTAAAACATCCTACGATGCAAAGACAGCTTTCCCTAACGAAGCTCTATCTACCCCCAAATGCCAGAGTGTCAAAGTTGACCTGACCTAGACAGTCTATATATTTCATCGACCGGGCCCAAAATGTCCAGAATAAACTCACACTCTCTCGGCCTAAGAAGCATACATTAAAACTCTGCTTTATGCTTTAATAGCTAACAGAGTAGGAAAGGCAATGGCTGACGTGTGGCTTTTGATGTTCAGAGACGTTGAGCCTTGGCCATTTTGGAAGGAAGCCAGCCCAAAGAAGACTGGCCACAGATAAAATTTTCAGTTTGGCAGGACCTCGGGAACAATATATCGTGGCAGAATAGAAATTCCTCTTGAAAGAATGCCAGACCTTTTTGGTTTCCTAGTAACGTAATTTCCCTGAGATTTCTCATGTGTCTGAATTTGCAGCATCTCTACACCTATTTTAAATCAAGGCAACAAAAGAAATTGAACAAAAAAGAGAAAGATGACATAACAGAATCAGAGCTGCTTGGCGAAAGAAGGAAAGCTGAATGTCCATCCCCTTACTCATTCTTTTCGATATATGGAACCCTACTTTAACATAGGAAGCAGGACAGGGCTGTCACCCTCACAAAGGTCCAGAATGTTCTGTTAGAAAGCTCTCCCTCCCAGGAGCAGAAACTTGCTTCTCTGAACTGTTTGCTGGGATAATGGCAGGGGTGGGAGGGGACAGGGAAATGGGTTCAGAGGAGACTAGAGCAGGGTGGAAAGTGTTCACACTAGAGCATCCTGGGTGCCAGGCACTAGAGCTTGGTGCACTTCATCCTGACCCCCATGTGTCACAGCGCTGCAAGTAGCAATCCTGCGCACCCTCTGCGCCCCTCCCTGTTGTCTTCCAGATGAAACCACAAAATTCAGTTTCAAGTGGAAACATCCTTTAGGGGCCCTGTTAATTCAGTCAGTCATTTATTAAGCACATACTTACTGAGCACCAGCCAGCGGCGGGTTACTGGGGTTACGATAGTGGTCAAAACAGCCTTTCAGGAGAGCAGGGCTGCTCATCCTGTCTGCAAGGGAAGCTCTCAATCTGGGAGCTCTTATTATTTATTATCTGATGCAGAAAATCCCATGTCAGTAGCCTGCAAGGTGGCCTAGGATATCCGAGACATGGCCCAGAGCAAGTGCCATCTAGCTGGGCAGGCTGACGTGTAGAGGGTTTTGCCAGGTAACAGGAGGTGGGGGGTGGGGGGAGCAGTGTTATAGGCAGAGGGAACAGAACAGTCATGTGATTACTGCGGGGCACGGGGCACCAAAAATGGGTTGATGCGGCTAATCTGAGGAAGCGGGAGTGATGGTGGAGAGGTGGCCCAGGCTATCGGGGCCCTGTGGGTCATGTATGGGTCTTTAGCTGATTGGATTCAATGTTTAGGAAGCCAGTCTTGAGGGCTGTGTGGAAAATGGCTCGGAAGGAGCAGAAAGGCCAGGTTCTGGGATGGGTGCCCCCAGGGGACACTATGGAGAGGAGGACAGAGAGAAGTGACAGCAGAGGAGAGCAGTCTCAACTATTTGCAATAAACTCTGTTAATTCACCTTCAAAAGTTACTCCAAATAAACAGAAAATCAAACCGAAGGGACCAGGAGGACTCCCATGTAGTCAACAGCGGTTCAAGTCCTGGACCTGGCAGCTTAAAACTCACGCCAGGCATATGTGCGTGCATGCCCAAAATCCCAAGAGGAGAAGGGCTTGTGGCATGGCCATCACTCCAGGGGGTGATTTCTCACTTTCTGTGTCTTTGGCTTCTGTCTCTTTGGTGAGCACACATGCCCTATAGCAAAAATCTCTCTCAAAGAAGAAAAAGGAAAGAAAAGAGAGAAGAAAAGACAAGACAAGAAAAGACAAAACAAAAAAGAAAGTCAAACTGAAAACACCATGTTGCCTATGCACCTGCAGCTGGGAAATAAAACCTAGCCCTGAAACCCTCCCTACCCTCCTGCCAACAGATTACTTAAACTGAAAACACCATGTTGCCTATGCACCTGCAGCTGGGAAATAAAACCTAACCCTGTATCCCTCCATACCCTCCTGCCAACAGATTACTTTCTGAGCTCCCCTGCATTGAAATACTGTATCCGACCTGGAGACACGGGCATTTAGGATAGACAGGACTTAGTGTTTCCACGTGGGACACAGAGAGGGGGAAGGAAGCAAGGATGACTGGTCCCAACTTGAGCAGCAGGTGGATGATGGAAAAGGAGCATTTTCACTGGGAGGAGGGAGTCACTGGGCCAGGGGGAGCTGAGAACCTATGGCAAGTCCAAGTGCAGGGAGAAGAAGGGGCATCAAGAGTGTAGGAAGTGAGAGGACAGAGTGGTGAACCTGGCAGCAGAGTGAATTCTCCGGTAACGGCCATGGAATCTGCAGGAGCACCTGTGAAAGCCACAAAACCCTCGCCATGATGGTGCCTTATGGGAACCGGACTGTGACTGAGCTCTGCATCCGGTGGGTGTGTGAGAAAATGGGCTGCAGGAGTCAGGAGCTGATGGGACCACAAGACTTCAGACCCCAGGGCTTCATCAGGCTGTGGATAAGGTAGGATGGGGGACAAGGGAGTGTCTAGAGAATTTCACTGAGAATGCGAGGAAGAGGAGGCCCCTAACTCACATCTGAATGGCGTGCATTGTGGCCTTTGGCACAAGAGTTTTTTGTAAAGAGAGCTTCCTTGCATTATCATCACCGCCCCTCCAATAAATACATAAATAAACTCCTAATCGTGGGAGTTTAGGCACCACAGCAGGCAACTGGGGCCACACCTAGCAGAGAAGACATTTTGGTACCTTCCAAATCACACACCTCCTCCTCCCTGGGCCCGCAGGTGCCACTTGAAGGAAGGATCCAGCAGCGTCCAGTGAATCCTCGCTCTGGGACAGCCAGGCCCTCTTTTGGATAGTCAGGAGTCTCACCAGCTCTCCCGAGGAAGTGGGGCACCCTAGACAAAACAGCAGTAGCAAACAAATTCTGCTTTCTGAGATGAAAGAAATTGGGTACAATTCTACATTTTTGTCATTATTCCTGGAAATGGAGGTTGATGCTCTCTCTATGAGTTTTACATCTGGAGACAGAATGAAAGCTGACCTAAACAACCACACAGGCACTGCCCATTCTACTGGGCATCTCTTGAAAAACCACGTAAAGTCAATGTGGAAAATGTTCAAAAGGCTAATAGACTAAAAAAATCTTTTGCAGTTTGAACACTGTATAAAAATTTTTAGATTATCTCTGTTTTCATTTCAGGCTCATCTTGTTGAAATAGCATTTTCTTTTTTTTTTTTTTTTTTTTTTTTTTTCTTCTTACACACAGAGCTAAGCCAGGAGCGGCTCTGTGCTGCCTGCCAGAGGAGTGTTTGGGACACATACATGCACTCTGGACTACCACCCCCAAATCTAGCTTGTTCGCTCCTTAAGATTTAGAGGGTCTCGTTCTATTTTATTTATTTTTTTAAGAATTATCTATTTAGTTTTATTTATTCATACATTTATTTTAATTTGACCAGAGAGAGACACACACAGAGACAAAAAAAAAAGGAAAGAGAAAGCAAGTCACCAAGTATGGGACTCAAACCATGGTTGGCCATGTGGGAATGGTCCATGCCTTAACCACCATGCCACCTACTGGCTCTGGGTCTTGGTTTTTTATCTAATTTTTTTTTCCTTCTTGCCAGTGGACACATAAACTACCAGAAAGAGACAGAGAAACAGAGACAGAGAGGAAGAGGAAGAAAACACACACACTGATGGAGCATGGTCATGCTGCAATCCCTTCACCTCCATTTCTTCATCCTGGCAGGATTTCAGGCATGCACACACATGTGCCCAATGTGTTTTTCAAAACACCAGGTCTGAGATTTGAACTAGGGTCAGCCACGTAGGATTTGGTTCCCTTAACCATCAGTCTGTGGGTTGGTCTGGGGAGGGCCTAATTTCTCACTGTATCCCAGCAGGCCCAAGAAAGACCTCCCTCTCAGGTAAAAGGTGTGCAGTGAGGACCTGTAGGTCTGAAGAGAATTGTGGGGAGGGCAGTAGTGTGCACTTTCATTTAGGAAAATGGGGTCATTGGTCAGCCCTCTCAAGGGGCCCTTTGGTCTCTGATCTGGGAGCCCATGGCAGGGACCGGACAACGATTAGCTTTGTGTCCCCAGTCCTCGGCACCCAGAAGGCACTCAGTAGGCACTCAGTGAATGCTTGATGAAAGAGATCAGGCACTGGGACCAAGAAAAAGAATATTCATACATCACGGGAAATACTACGAATGCAGGCTTCTTTCTCCTCGGAATCGAGAACTCCTGGCCAGAGGAATAGTGCTATTCTGAATGCTGACATAGTAGGCTTGTCACCGGAGGGGTGGCAGGCAGGCTTCCAGAATCTTCACGCCCGGTAGGCGAGCAATGTGGGCAGGGTGCACAGATCAGCTCCTCGGTGCCCGCAGGCCGCACAGCCTTCCGGGTGTTCCTCAGTCCAGACCTTTCTGCATAGCTTCATGAGGAGGGGCTCTGGGTAGAGGCAGACCTGAACTCCAAGCAACTCCCTGATCCGCAGTGTGACTTAGCCCTTCTGAGCTGCCATTTCCCCGTCTGCACAATGGGGATAAAACTTAGTACCGACACCTCGGGAGGCTGGGAAGAGTAAATGATACTGTGACACAGATAACGCACGGTCCTGGCACGTGCCACATGCCCAGTGGATGCCCAAGGACTGGGGAGGCTACGCAGGGACCCTGGTCACAGTCACCAGGGGACAGGGATCTGTTCATTACCCTTTCTTCAGCTCCTTTGTTGATCCCATGAAAACTGGCCCAAACTCAGGAACAGGGTGAGAGGAGGGCTTGGGATAAAGCAGGTGGCACAGAGGCTGGGACAGGGCAGGACGGGGCTAAGAGGAACTACCTACAAAGTGCTCGCTCCCTCTCTGTGTGGGGGAATGGGGGTGGCCCACCGACACTATATGGGCCGTCCTAGGGAGGGCCCTGGAAAGTAGCCTGCAGCAGGGTGGTGCTTACTGATGCAGAGGGAGGGATGAGGGTGCAGGCAGACCCCAGGGCCTCTTCCTGGTGAGCTAGGCTCTGGGAGACAGGCTACAGCTTACTACGTGCTCCTCTACCCGCCTTCCTCTAAGCCCTCCAGGCACCAGGACTGGTGAATCAGGAGTCACTGCTCCAGCCTGCCCCATCGCTCTCCCCCTCCCTACCCCTCCACCCACCGAGCCCAGGCCAAGGCATTCAGAAAATGCCAGCCCCAAATTTGCCGCTTTGGTGAGCTGACTGCTTTGAACTGAGGGCACTTGGGAAACTTCGGTGGGGCAGGCAGAGGCTTGTCTGAGCCCCGCTTTCCTGCCTAAGGTGGATCCTCTGAAAGGAGCTCAGCTGGCAGGAAT
>NW_006205995.1:2106466-2120796 GCF_000334495.1 Tupaia belangeri chinensis
CAAGAATGGAATCGACCAGAGAAGACGAACGCCTTCACAGGAGAGGAGACTGGAGGCTGACAGCACTGGAGGCAGAGCAGGTGTCTGAGGACAGTCACCTGCTCTGAGGGCTGCCCCGAGACCACTTCACTCCCGGAGACCTTCGCGGACACTGTGCTCCCTGGGAGACCTCTCGTCTGCATGACAGGACAGTCTGTTCAACACGCATCGCCTCCCTCACCTCCACTCCCTGTGTCACACCACCCTGGACAGGCCCCTGCCCCTATTCGTTTCTGTCACTCAGGATGCTGGATAAGCTTCAATCATCTGACCTTCTTTTCCAATTTTTTTTTAAATTGCCAGAGGATGCATCCCCTTGCCAGAAAGAGACAGACAGACAGACAGACAGACAGAGGGAGAAAGCACCTGCTAATGGTGCATGGTCATGTTGAATTCCTTCTCCGTTTCTCCATCCTGTCAGGGGTTTGCATCTGACCTTTCTTCAGTCTCGTAATCTGGGGGACTTCCTCATATACAGATATCATTGAATGTGGGTCCTCTCCTGTTAACCTGCCTTGTGTCTATTTAGTCGGTGGAAGGGAGAGGGAAGCCACGGTTCGCCCCCCTGCACAGGCCTCCTGCCGTTCCTTTTGCTAGAACACACCATGCAGGTTCCTCTCAGGCCCTCAGCTCCAGCCGCTCCTCTCCTGGCCTGCTGGGCCCTGTGTAGCTACATCCCTGCTTTCTGCCCTCTGCCCAACTGTCACCTCAGCCAAGAGCACTTCCGCTATCCGGAATGTGGCACACCGCTGTCCCCATCCCTCTCTCCCTCCAGCCCCCTTACTCTCTTCACAGACCTCATCACCGGATGGCCCACTGGACCGCACTGGAGAATTCGTTCTCGACTTCCCACGTTCAACGTATGCTCCACGAAGGCAGGGACTTTGTTCACACCAGCACCCCCAGTGCCAAGTGCATGGTGCCTGAACGTCAGTCAATCAATATCTGATAAGATGAATAAGTTAGTGAACCGCCAACTCCCACCTGCCAGCATCTGAAGGACACGAACATTCCGTAGCAGTTTCAGAACTGGCCAGGCCTGAACCAGGACCTCGTTGTCAGTCAATATCTGATAAGATGAATGAGTTAGTGAACCGCCAACCCCCACCTGCCAGCATATGAAGGACACAAACATTCCGTAGCAGTTCCAGAACTGGCCAGGCCTGAACCAGGACCTCGTGAAGATGGTCTGCACTCGTCGCTAATAGGCTGGGGATCCGGTAATAGGGGACTGAGCTTAGAGAAGGCAGCAGCCCACCTGGGGGCTCCCAATTGCCTGCTTTAAGTATCTACCCAGGGCCATTGTTAAGGGCCTCTCGTGCTCTGAAATAGTCCATTGGACTCAGTGACGAGAATCAGTGATGCTGGAACTTCAGGCACCTCAGTCAGCAGGGGGGTGTCAAGCTGTTCGGTTCATCTAGAGCAGACCCTGTGAGTGTCTGCAGACCTACAGGTCAGGCTAATCGAGTAACCAAGAGCGCTTACACGGACCGGCCATGAGAGGAACTCGAGAAGCTCAGTCCGAGTTCCAGCAGGGTTGCGCAGATAAACGGCACGGCAGGGCTGGATCTTGGAGGCAGTTCTTGCCCGCAAGTCGACGTTTCTCCTCTCTGGGCCTTAAAACCACTGCCTGTCCAGGAAGACAGCCAGCAGGGGCTTATTACAGAGAACACTTCGTGACATAAGATGCAAGAACGCCCAAGCGCCCCCTCAGAAGCCCGTGGTCACGACGTTCGCGCGATCTGCTCATGACTGCATCCATTGAGAGGAATTATTTTGGTACCAAGAGCACATTTCTCCCATTCCCGTCCATATGTGGAGAGAAATGGCACACGCCTCCCTGTGCGACAGTGCCCAGAAACAAGCCGGCTCTCAGACTGGAGAGAGACAGAAGCCTCACCCACAGCTGGGGCTGACATCAAGAGGTTTTCTGGAAGAGGAAGAATGATACTTTCCAGAGAAGGGTGGGGCGCGGTGGTGATAATAGGAAAGGAAAAAGAAATGAAACACCCAGTTCTGAAAGTGTGTGAGCTCAGAACGCAGCAGTTGCGTAAGAGGCTGTCCCGTGCAGGAGTGACACTGTCTCTCTCTTGCATCTCCACCTTCCCTGCCTGCCCCACAGCAGGCACTGACTCCCTCCAGGGGCATGACGAGTTACAACCCACTCCCACAACAGGGGCGCCTCTGCCCAGGGCTTGATCTACGCTTTCTGCCAAATGAGATAACCATATGCCCACGGAGTTTTATCTGGATTCAATGAGATTAAATGAAATGGTGCATACAAAGGACCTAGAAAAATCTATGCCTGGGAGACAGTCTGTGCTCAGTAAATATTAATTTTCCTAAGTGCCTCATGGTTTTGCTTACTAAAACGATATTCCATTACCTTGGAGTGAGTATTATTTCTTTTAGCTTCTGGTCCAGCCTGCCCCTATGCGCTTCTGGCCTTTTTGTGTTACAGACAATAAAGCACATTTGACTTTTAGTTAGAATAACGTTCTAGGTTGGAACTAGCTCCATCTAATAATATTCTCAAACATTAGAGTGATTTGAGGAACATTCATTCATTTATACCCCACTTAGTTTCAAGCGAATTTTTTTTTTTGAGAGGTTTTTGCTATAGGGTGCGTGCGCTCACCAGACAGACAGAGAGAGAGAGACAGAAAGCGAGAAATCATCCCCCAGGGGGGATGGCCACGCCGCAATCCCTTCTCCTCCATTCTCCTCCCGGGATCTTGGGCATTCACAAGTGAGTTTAAACCACCGGGTCCGGGATGTGAACCACGGTCGACCTCATGGAAGTCCAGCGACATAGCCATTATGCTAACTGCTGGTCCCAGTTCCAAACGAATTTTGAGGGCCCTTAGAAAAATAAATATCATAGGATACAAAGATATAAGATTAATTACTCTCAGCTTGTCACAAAGCTGGCCCCAAGCTTCCTAGAAGTCAATGCAAAGAGGGAAAGCTGAGGCATGACAAGACACACAGTGTTTGCCATATAGTAGCGGCTTCAAAGTAACTCAGTTTTTCCTGCACGAACAACATAGTGAACTCTGTCCCGTGCTCAGCAGCACACAGAATAGCTACTTCTTTTTTCGCCTCAAGGCATCATACCTGAGCTGCTCAAGAAAAGACCTAAGCACGGTAGTTTTCTGCTGGTCTAGTTTGATCCAGGGGTGGGATGTTATTTGCAAGAGGAATCAATGAAATGTGTGTTTGTTCCCGTAAAGTAATATTTACCAGGCTCGCACCATCTCCCAGCCATAGATTTTCTAGGTCCTGCATGTGCGTAATAAATTACCCCCAAACCTCGCCACTGAAAACTGCATTTTATTCTGCTTACAATTTTGTGGGACAGGAATTTGGATAGGGCACCACGGGGATATTTCTTTCTGTTGCACAGTGTATGGGGTTCACGTACAAATGACATGAAAGCTTGATTCTGGAAGCAACTTCACTAACATGTCTGATGCTAGTGACCGGCCAATGGCGTTGTCTGGGGCAGGAGCACTCTCATCAGCCTCTCCATGTAGGCAGGGCTCGCTGCATGGATGCTCAGGTAGTCAGAACTCCTACTTTGTAATTCAGGGCTTCAAAAACTGTCCCCTAGAGCCAGAGAGAGCTGAATAGTCTTTTCTGATCTAGCCCCAGAAGTAATACAAAGTGCCTTTTTGTGCATTTGGCTGGTTACAAAGCAAGTCCCAAGCGCACCCAGAGTCAAGGAGAGAGGCCATAGAACTTACCTCTTAGTAGTTGACTTGTTAAGTTTGCATGGTAGAAAAGCAGGTGGATGGGCATTGTTGCTCCTGCCATCTTTGGAAAGCACAATCTGCTAAAACAACCTTAATGTCGTCACCCATGAATACTATATCTTGCGACCAAGTTTTTGATAAGAATCGAGTAGACTTAAGGCACTTAACGGATGTCGTTCTGGTGCCAAATACTAGGTGATGAGGTCTTGGCTTGGCCTCAATAGGTACACGGCAGGCCTGAGAGTCACATTTTTCCTAAGTTAAATGGATGAGCAGAATCCAAGTTCCCGTATGCATTAGTCAGCTCAGACTGCCACAGAGTGGGGCCAGACGGGAGTGCCATGGCAACGGCAACACCACACTCTACAAGACTGACCACTTGGGAGGGTTTGGGTTCCCATTCAGAGGTCTCCTTGAGCACACTGGGCATGTGTGTGCTGTGGTCTGGGGCCGGCTGAGGCGGGGAGTGGATCATGGCGTCAAGATCCTGTTAATGTGTGTCTCTCTCTTTCTCTCTCTCTCTCTCTCCTGGAAGAAAAAAAAAAAGAAAAAAGAAAAATACCATAGATTGGGTGGTTTAAACAATAGAAATTTACTTTCTCACCCTTCTACAGGCTGGAAGCCCAAGATTAGGGGTTCCAATATGATTGGACTCTGGTGAAGGCCCTCCCCTCAGGGGCACTTTTTTCTGACAGTCATCTTCTTTTGACTCTCCATAATAAGAGAGAGAGTGAGACAGAAAGAGAGCAAGCACTCGTGTGTGTGTGTGTGTGTGTGTGTGTGTGTCTCTCTCTTTTTTTTTTTTTTTTTTGAGAACTTTTTGCTACTGTACCTGTGTGCTTTTTGCTATAGGGCATGTGTGTTCTCTAGACAGACAGAAAGCGAGAAATCACCACCACCCCACAGGGGATGGCTGTGCCACAATCCGTTCTCCTCTTGAGATTTTGGGCACACGTGCACACACACCCTGTGTGAGTTCTAAGCCACTGGTTCTGGGACTCAAACAGCGCCAACTACATGGGAGTCCAGTGATGTAACCATTATGCCATCTGCTGGTCCCCTTGAGTCTCTTCTTAAAAGAGCATTAATCTCATCATAAAGGCTCTACCCTGTGACCTCATCTACCCCTAATTACCCCCCAAAAGGCCCTATCTTCAAATACCATCACGTACAGGCCAGAACGCCATATATGATTCTGGGGAGAGCAGCAAACATTTTGCCATTAACGCCATAGTTACAGATATGCCAGCATTCGATGGGAAATGGCGTCAATCCGAATATTTCCAAATACCCAGAGTTTTTAATCAAATACACAAATTACCCACACACACGAATTTTTCACTTTCTTTCCAACTTCGTCTTATAGCTAAAATTCAAGCCAGAGATTATGGCATAGATATAAATAGACCCAGAGCATCATTATATATAATTTGGAAAGGGTTTCATTGGCATACATCTGTAAGCAGTTCAGGAACACTTTCAAGCTGTGTTTATATGATATCAAACATCTGGATGAAAACTGAAAAAAATAATTAATTTGGATTGGAAACAAAACAGAAGTACAAATCTCGGTGCACTGGCCTTTGGAATACTGAATGCGGAGCTGATCCTCATGCCCTAGGAATGAGATCATGGTGCTTGGGAAGGGTCTCCGAAATGGCCAACAGGGAAAGGGGGCTCCGTGGGAAGGCAGACTTAACAAAAAAGAACCTTATTGTGCAAATAGGAGATGAGAAGGGATGAAACCAAAGACTATTAAAAAACATGAAGAATATGAATCTTAAAGAACAGAACTATGGGACCAGCAGTTAGCATAATGGCTATGTCACTGGACTCCCATGTAGTCGATGGCAGTTCGAGTCCCGGACCCGGTGGCTTAAACTCAAACTGGGCGTGTGTGTGTGCGTGCCCAAGATCCTGAGAGGAGAATGGAGGAGAAGGGACTACGGTGTGGCCATCCCCCTGGGGGGTGATTTCTGCATTCTGTCTTTCTGTCTCTCTGTTTCTCTGTCTTCTTGGCAAATACACATGCCCTATAGCAAAAACCTCTCCAAAAAAAAAAAAGGAACTGAACTACTAAAACCAGGAGCTTTGAAGTTTGAAGGCAATGATTTTGATTCAACTAAAAATCCAATCAATTCTAGCCACCAGGAGAAGGGTCCTCAGGAAACTCAAGCTTCTAGAGAGCCAATCTGTGAATTATCCCTCTAAGCATCACAGCCTGTTTTTACTCTTTCAGATAGAAACCCCTCCAAAAAGTGGAACTTACTCTCTGGGCCTCTTCAAGAGAATACACAACACCCAGATCACTAGCACAGCTCTCAGTGTGTACAAAAACGATGTCACGTTTCTACACGTCTCGATGGTCTAGAGACACAGTCTTCAGGGCTAGGGAACGTGAGGAAGAGGCGATGTGGGTGTGGACAGAAGCTCCTACACTCAGGCTTCAGGGCTGCCTGGAGTTCAGTCCCTCCCTCCTGTTCTCTCACCTGACAGACTAGATATTTGGAAATATTCAGAAATATTCAGAAATTGGCACCATTTCCCACTGAATGCTAGCATGCCTGTAACTATGGTATAGGATGAAATGCTTGCATCTACCCAATCTCGTATGTAAAGTCCTAGTATGGTATTTGAAGATGGGGCTTTTGGAGGGAAATAGGATCAGATGAGGTCCTTGTGAAAGGATTGGAAATACTGTCAGTTTGTCTCTACTTTTGCTTCTGCTTTCCATCGTTCCCTTGCTTTCCATTCTTTTTTTTTTTTAAGAGGTTTTTGCTACAGAAAGACAGAGAGAGACAGAGAGACAGAAAGCAAGAAATCACCCCTCAAGGGGATGGCCATACCACAATCCCTTCTCCTCCATTCTCCTCTCGGGATCTTGGGCACACACACACACGCACCCGGCGTGAGTTTAAGCCACCAGGTCCGGGACTTGAACTGCGGTCAACTACATGGGAGTCCAGCGACATAGCCATTATGCTAACTGCTGGTTCCTCAGATTTCCATTCTTACAGCATGTCTTAGGATAGGTTCCCTCAGGAGAAGACCCTGAGATAAGGGCTTGAGGGCCAGCTGTTGGGAGGTGATCACAGAAGCACCAGTGTGGGCTGGGAGTGAGGCCAGAAAGGGAAGGCAGCCCACCCAGGTCTGTTAACCAGAAGTTACTTACCCCTGCGAGGAGCTGGGGCTCAGTCCCACTGGGGTTTCTATAAGACTGGACAGAGCTAGCCCACTAAGGGGCAGGAACCAAGACTTTTGTCCTCAAATCCTGTTCATTATTCTTGGAGGGCTTCTCCGCTTAGCTCCGTGGCCCTGTCAGAAGCCTGCACATGTTTGCAGAAGAAGCAATCAGGGCTGGGGAAGGTGAGGAAGATGCAGTGACGGTGTGGGCACACGCTCCTACACTCAGGCTCCCGTGCTGCTTGCAGCTCAAACCCTCCCTCCTGCTCTCCCACCTGATGGGATTTTTAAGTAAAGAAAGAAAACTAGACTATAAGTGAGAGCTTACAAGACTCTCTCCTGAATAAAAGATTGTTTTCCTGATAGCTTAGGGGTCTTCACTTTCTGTTTTCTCCCTACTTTGGGGATGTAGATTTTTTTCTTAAGTTTGTTGATGGTGGTGTTGCTGTTGTTATAGGGTTTGTGGGCTTGCCAGAGAGACAGACAGACAGAGAGAAAGTGAGAAATCACCCCTCAAGGGGATGGCCACACCACAATCCATTCTCCTCTCAGGACTCTGGGGGATGTATATACATGCACCCAGCGTGATTTTCGAGCCTTCAGGTCCAGGACTTAAACTGTCTAGTCACCTATGTGGGATCCAGCCCATACCACCTGCTGACCCAGGTTTTGGCTATATTCTTAAATGGCTCTAGAAAGCAACTGATTTAAAAAAATGTATTTGTTTTGTCACTAAAAAATCCAATCAAATGAATTTTAAAACAAAGTAAGAGTCCACCAAATGGTAGGTGGTGGTAGGTAAACTCTGGAAATAAAAACTGACTTACTTGTCCCTCAAGTGATGGGATGTGGCCGGACCTCAGAGTCAGTACACAGGTTGAGGCTACTGTCCCAAGAGAGACCCATGAATGCAAATGGGGAAACTGAGGCCAAGCACACTGGGTGGGGTTTGGAGAGGCATGTTCAACGCATGCATGGTGGCAGGCTGCAGGTCCTCGGAACTGAAACATGAAGAGGGCTGGGACATGTAGCCCTTGGCGAATTTAAAGCCACATATCAAATCCATCAACAGCCGAGTACAAAAATCCAGGTGTCTTCCCTCCAACACGGCAGAAATTACCCAACACTGTGTTGTCCCAAGGAAACGCCAAGAAGAGGATGTAGGTTCCAGAAACACAAGGGCAAGCCAGCCAGAAGTTCCCATGAGGATAATCCAGGGCAGAAGGGCCTGAGGCCAAGTCAAAGAGCCAAAACCTCCAACTATCACAGCAAAACATCACGGCTGGCCACCACCAGCAGAGAGGGGACAGGCCTTAAACTGGGAGAAGGAGGGGGAAGGGGCACACACTGGGGTGGGGCAGGAGAAACCAGGTAGTCGGAGAAATTAAATGTGGAGGCAGGACCAGGAGCAGAGAGAAACCAAGTGGGCATGGAGTGGACACCCACTGCTGCTTCGACTAAGGCTGGCTCTGTGTTGATACATGTTCTGGGACAGAACCCCGATATTTGATCCTTGGATTTACTACTTCATTCAGAGAAATGTAAATATGTGTTATAAGGATGTGGGTGATGAGCTGTATTCCTGGGTGCTCAACAATTATGTGACCAGGAAAAATCCACACTGGAAGAAAGTAACGGAGTATTTGGGAGGATAGAGAAACACACTGTAGCCAACTGGAAATGCAGTGTCTCCGTGTCAGTTTGGGGGTGGGACTAGTCCACTGGAGCAAGGTCACAGTGACTCAACTCTTGCACTGTAATGCTGTTATCCTGGAAGAGCCTCAGTAAGTCTAGCCACTCATGAACGTCTCGATAACACAAATTTGGCAAGATCTAAACACCCACTAAAATTGAGACTGCGGCCAAAGAAGAAAGTTGTTGGAACATTGGAAACTCCCATGGGATGACATGTGTTAATGGTTTGAAATACAATAAACTTGATATTCTTGGCCATGGGAGGATTTCCCATCTCAGAAATAGTGTTCAAGGTGTCAAGATGCTTACTTCCACAATCAGTGGCTGGGAACGTAATAGAGATAGATAGTCCCAGGGGTCCTGACAAGGGACAACATTCATTTATACATTTCCTCAGAGAAGAGTCACGGCTGCCTTCATGGCTGCCTGCGTGGCAGTCATGGGGGCAGGTCCAGTGCGTGGAAGACTCCTCCCTTGGAAGAGTTGATGACTTCATCCAGGCAGATTGGCTTTGACTACTGAAGGGAGGGATCAAGTAAAGGACAATCCCTTTAAAAAGGGAATATTTGGGGATCAGCAAAAGATGTAACAGTTACATCGCTGGACTCTCACATAGTTGACCACGGTTCGAGTCCTGGACCCAGTGACTTAAAACTCATGCGAGGCGTGTGTGCGTGTGTGCCCAAAACCCCAAGAGGAGAATAGAGGAGAAGGGACTGTGGCATGACTATCCCCCCAGGGGTGATTCTTGCTTGCTTTCCATCTCTATATCTCTCTCGGGTGAGTTACTTGCCCTTTAGCAAAAATCTCTCAAAAAAAAAAAAAAAAAGAGAGAGAGAGAATATTTGGTGGAAAGAGAGATGTTGGCTAGAGAGGAGCAAAGAATGCAAAGTTTGAAAACCCAGGAAAGAAGATAAGGGGGACTAAAAGGAAGGGAAAAAGAGAGAAGAAAGTGGATGAGACAGAAGAAATGAAACAGCGGTGTTAGGCTGGTGCGGCGGCACGGTGCTGGAGACCTGTGCATAGAAAACGGGATCCCTCACAGCTGGCCAGGTTTAGAATCCTGGCCCCCGTGTGTGCACACATGCCCCAAATTCTGCCAGGAGGGAGAAATGGAGGAGGGATGATTGTGGCATGACCGTGCCCCATTAGGGAGTGCTTGCTCTCTCTCTCTCTCTCTCTCTCTCTCTCTCTCTCTCTCTCTAGCATACATGTCCACTGGCAATTAAAAAGAAAAGAAAAGGGAAAAACAAGGCATTGGTTTCATTCTGCTTTTGATGATTGCATCCCAGGTAGAGATGGCTCCTAGAGCGCGGGGATACGGGAGTGAAGGCGGGAAAGACCAGCACTGGGGAGAGAGATCTGGGAGCTGAAGGTAGAAGCAGGCTGAAACCGGATGTCGTGAAGGAGAGTCAGAGGGTCATAAAGAAGCACGATGATATTATGGAGTATTCTGAATGCGGGCCAGAGACCCAGGGGCTGTCCCAGTTCTTTGAACAAGCTACCCCATCTTTCTGGACTTGTGTCTTTATCCCTAAAGTGAGGGGGTTAGACTAGGTGACCTTGAACATTCCTCCCTCCTTCCACAGCCCTCAATTCAATATGGACGTTATGAAATCAGAGACTTACATAAATGGAACCTTCCAGATTGGAACATGTATTTAGCTTGTCCTCTCTCTCTCTCTCTCTCTCTCTCTAGCATACATGTCCACTGGCAATTAAAAAGAAAAGAAAAGGGAAAAACAAGGCATTGGTTTCATTCTGCTTTTGATGATTGCATCCCAGGTAGAGATGGCTCCTAGAGCGCGGGGATACGGGAGTGAAGGCGGGAAAGACCAGCACTGGGGAGAGAGATCTGGGAGCTGAAGGTAGAAGCAGGCTGAAACCGGATGTCGTGAAGGAGAGTCAGAGGGTCATAAAGAAGCACGATGATATTATGGAGTATTCTGAATGCGGGCCAGAGACCCAGGGGCTGTCCCAGTTCTTTGAACAAGCTACCCCATCTTTCTGGACTTGTGTCTTTATCCCTAAAGTGAGGGGGTTAGACTAGGTGACCTTGAACATTCCTCCCTCCTTCCACAGCCCTCAATTCAATATGGACGTTATGAAATCAGAGACTTACATAAATGGAACCTTCCAGATTGGAACATGTATTTAGCTTGTCTAAGTAGAAAATGCTTTGAAGGGAGGAATAAAAGGTTCCACTCAACACTTGGCGAGCAATATTTGTTCTGTAAAATAATTAGCAAGTAAGCATTATTGAACTGGGCTGCCACATAATTACAAGAGATTCAAAAGAAAAAAATAAAGAATTTCAGAAGCTCCATTTTCCCTCCCATAGATCAGAAGGGTGATTAACATAAACTATGGGAGGACGGTTAATAAAGATATATGCAGGGGAGGAGAGCCAACATCAAATGAAAGGAGGGCTGATTCAGGGGTCAGGAGCCTTGAGTTCTAGGCCCAGTTCTGCCATTTTCAGGACACGTGCAGGTCACTTCCTTTCCGTGTCTCAACTTCTAAAGGAACCTGAAGACCATGGACTCCAGCCTCCCACAATACCTCTGGGCCCTGGCCATGTAGTTGCAGTCATTAAAAAACTTTCTTCTTCCTGTATTTTTACTAGTAAGGTCAAGTAGGATGGCATTGTAGGTATTTTAAGAAGGGGGTAAGTTAACACAAGCAATGGGTGCCCAGGTAGTAGAAGAGGTGAAAAGCCAGAGAACCAGGGAACCAAGCAGGGGATTGGGAAAAACAGGAAACCACAGCCAAACCTCCCAAGCTGGAGGGACAAGAGGAAAAAATGTAGTTGCTGCAGCCCAGGAGCTGGGGTCACCCGACAGAATGAGAACCACAGCAGGTGCGTCTAGGTAGGGGTAGCTGTCAAAGGTGTCACGATTGAGGATAGAAGACCGGGGGAAAGATCCTTGGTACTCCATCCCCATCTTCTGCCAGGGCCTCCTCTTGGCTGAAGCCTGCTAGAAACCAGCTGGCACAGCAGCCTGGCAAATGCAGCCTGCAGGGGTCAGTCCCTCTTCCATACGGAGCAGGGAAAGGGCAAGAAACGGATCTGAGGACAGAGAGGCCAGGACTGCCACAAAATCCAAATTCTACTTTCTTACCATTGCATCAGCCTAGAATCTAAGTCTTTTTCTTTTCTCTTCTTTTCTTTAATTTGTGCGTGTGCTTGCCAGAGAGAGACAGAGAGGTGGGACTGGGGGAGCACTCCTCTCCCCAACGGGACATAGCCATGCTGCAATTCCTTCTCTTCCATCTCTCCCTCCTGTCAGGGTTTGGGACACACACACACACACACACACACACACACATGCCTGGCATGTTTTTCAAGCTGCTGGGATTGGGATTTGAACCACCATCGGCTACGTGGGATCTAGCTCCCTTGATCCTTAGGCCAAAGGGTCAGCCCCAGAATCTAAGTCTTCGCACATTTGAGGATTTTCATTCCATTGTGCCTTGTTTTTGTTTTGTTTTTCTCCCCCAGCCTGACATTCAAACTTCCTGGTACAGAATGGTTTCCAAAGCTCTTTCATCTTCCTGGCTCTGATATGTCTGGAAGCTCTCTGATATGTCTCCTTAAAATGTGGCACCAGATGTTCATAAAACATCTAGCGTCCAGAACACCAGCTCCAATACAGGAGAACTATTCCTGCCCTTCTTTCAGGAAGACGGCTGTTGTCCACTGCCCGCTCAGGCTGATCTCATAGACAACTACGCTCGTGTATCTTTCTCACACAACTCCAAGTCTTTCCTGATCTGTCCTACCAAGCTGGGCAATCTTCTCATTTGAGAAACACAATCATCGGGACCAACAGTTAGTGTAATGGCTATGTCGCTGGACTCCCATGTAGTTGACCGTGGTTCGAGTCCCGGACCTGGTGGCTTAAACTCACTCTGGGCGCATGTGCATGTGTGCCCAAGATCCCGAGAGGAGAATGGAGGAGAAGGGATTGTGGCGTGGCCACCCACCCCGCCCCCCCCGCGGGGGGGATTTCTCACTTTCTGTCTCTCTGGTGAACTCACGCACCCTATAACAGAAAACCTCTCTAAAAAAAAAAGAAAGAAAAAAACACAACCATCGAATTCTTCCTCTTAATAATGGTTGCATGTGTTGGAGGGGTGTAGTGGTTTGTTCTGTCTTGTTTTAGCAGAACAGACCAGAGCCCAGGGCAGAGCTCTGGATCACTCCACTAGAAACCTCCCTGCGAGCTACTCAGAGCCGTGAATCAAGGCCCACTGGGTAGGATCATTCAATGCGTTCCAGATCTGCCTAACAGCAAGAGGGTTGGTTGTGCAAGCTTCTTCACGTTCTTTACTTCAGTCCCAGCACAGGTGACATGCGGCAGCCAACCTCCTTCACTTTGCATCTGAAGCCCAGAGGGTGCCCGACTAATACTTGCCATGCTGACTTTGAGTAAAATGACCCTGATTTATACACCCTGTTTAAAGGAAGTGAATTTGGTTATTTTAGCAGGACATGATAATGAACCTATGTCGGCGGCTGGTGATCACCATTTTCTTCTTTAAATGTTTCTAAATCTGTTTGTTCCAGGCTCCTGCTAGAGAATGACAAGAATGCCACCACCGAGATCTAGTCCTTTCTTCCATTTGAAAACTGGGCGACACCATCCCTGCGCAGGCTTTGGGTACTGTTCTATCTTCCCGAAGACTGTAACTCTCCTAGTTGCTTCTGAAGCCCTGTGGGTCTTAAGTCTCTTGTCCCCCGTAGGAATAATATCAATCCTTTTTCTTTTAATTTTTTTTAAGAGAGATTTTTGCTATAGGACATGTGTGCTCACCAGAGAGACAAGAGAGACAGAAAGCAAGAAATCACCCCCCAGGGGGGATGGCCATGCCACAATCTCTTCTCCATTTTCCTCTCGGGATTTTAAGCCAGCAAGTCCAGGACTCGAACCTCAGTAGACTATGTGGGAGCCCAGTGACGTAACCATTATGCCATCTGCTGGTATTGATCCTTTCAATAGTGTTGATGCCATGGAGCTATAAGCATCCAGGAAGATGGGAAGGTACTGGCACAGCTAAAGCAGTCACTTAGGGTGTCCACATAGGAGTTCTGTGTGTCCTTGTAAGACTCTCTCCAATACGGCAGCCCAGTCATATCTATGGCCCCAAAGCGAATGTCACAAGCAGGGCAGGGAGACTTGATCAGAGACTCCCAGCAGAGCTGAACCTGCTGCTGTTGCTGCTGTATGAAAGGTTTATGAAGTTCCTCACAGGAAGCTGGGCCAGGGTGCAAGAAAGGTCAAACCTGTGGAATATTTCTCTCTCTCCCTCTTTGCCCCTTGTCATGTTTTTCTCAGTTTCCTTCTCCTAAACCTCCGCATGTGAGTCCCTATAACTGCAGTAGCCATTCAGGAAGCTGTCCTGGAGGCAGCTCATGAGGGCACAGGTTGAGAAGCCAGAACAGCTGCATGCCCGCGGGACCAGCCTCACTCACCCTCTGCCTCCTGCAAGGCGTCTGCACTTAGGTGGGACTATGCAGAGGACATGTCACCCACAAAAACGTGTGGAAGGAAACTTTCCACTCTTCTCCTAAGCCGTAAGAATCCCTCCCTGGACCCAATCAATACCAGACAAATTCAAGAATGAATTCAAATAACTCCCCCAACCCACCCACCC
>NW_006205995.1:2120811-2121610 GCF_000334495.1 Tupaia belangeri chinensis
GTGTCCATGAAAATTTTAGATAACCATAAAGTCTTGGAATACATCCAGCAACTAGTTTGTTAGATGTAATTTTCTGTCTTGTTTCTCTCGGCCAAGGTGAACCAAGGAGGCTGCTGAAGGTTCCACAGGCATTGATTAAAGATGTGTGCAAAGATTTAGGCATAAAGATATTTGCTGATGATAGCAGGAAACTGGAAACAACCTAAATTCTCAACGCTGGAGGATTGTTTGAATGCTTTACAATACACCTAGCCACTGGAATACTGTTGGGCAGCTATTAAAAAATCAAATGTCAGGGGCCATCAGATAGCGTAGTGGTTAAGGTGCTGGACTCCTATGTGTCTGACTGTGGTTCAAGTCCCGGACTTGGTGGCTTGAAACCCACACCAGGTACATGTGTGCGCGTGCCCAAAATCTCAAGAGGACCATGGAGAAAGGATTGTGGCATGGCCTTCCCCTGTAGGGAGTGATTTCTCGCTTTCTGTCTCTCTGTACTCACACTATAGCAAGAATCTCTCTAAATAAATAAATAAATAAATAAAACTATAGTAGACACGCCCTATAGCAAAAATCTCTCTCTCAAAAAACATTGTATGTCGAAGAGTAGAGGGAATGATGATTGTAACATGTTGTTAAAAAGTAAAAACAAGGGACCAGTAGTTAGTGTAATGGCTATGTTGCTGGACTCCCATGTAGTTGACTGTGGTTCATGTCCCAGAGCCGGTGGCTTAAAACTCACGCTGGGCGCATGTGCGTGCGTGCCCAAGATCCCGAGAGGAGAATGGAGGAGAAGGGATTG
>NW_006205995.1:2123795-2128701 GCF_000334495.1 Tupaia belangeri chinensis
CCCCCCGCCTAGAAAGGCTTGTGTCCATGAAAATTTTAGATAACCATAAAGTCTTGGAATACATCCAGCAACTAGTTTGTTAGATGTAATTTTCTGTCTTGTTTCTCTCGGCCAAGGTGAACCAAGGAGGCTGCTGAAGGTTCCACAGGCATTGATTAAAGATGTGTGCAAAGATTTAGGCATAAAGATATTTGCTGATGATAGCAGGAAACTGGAAACAACCTAAATTCTCAACGCTGGAGGATTGTTTGAATGCTTTACAATACACCTAGCCACTGGAATACTGTTGTGCAGCTATTAAAAAATCAAATGTCAGGGGCCATCAGATAGCGTAGTGGTTAAGGTGCTGGACTCCTATGTGTCTGACTGTGGTTCAAGTCCCGGACTTGGTGGCTTGAAACCCACACCAGGTACATGTGTGCGCGTGCCCAAAATCTCAAGAGGACCATGGAGAAAGGATTGTGGCATGGCCTTCCCCTGTAGGGAGTGATTTCTCGCTTTCTGTCTCTCTGTACTCACACTATAGCAAGAATCTCTCTAAATAAATAAATAAATAAATAAAACTATAGTAGACACGCCCTATAGCAAAAATCTCTCTCTCAAAAAACATTGTATGTCGAAGAGTAGAGGGAATGATGATTGTAACATGTTGTTAAAAAGTAAAAACAAGGGACCAGTAGTTAGTGTAATGGCTATGTTGCTGGACTCCCATGTAGTTGACTGTGGTTCATGTCCCAGAGCCGGTGGCTTAAAACTCACGCTGGGCGCATGTGCGTGCGTGCCCAAGATCCCGAGAGGAGAATGGAGGAGAAGGGATTGTGGCGTGGCCATCACCCCTGGGGAGTAATTTCTCACTTTCTATCTCTCTGTCTCTCTATCTGTCTGGTGAGTGCACACGTCCTATAGCAAAAATCTCTTCAAAAAAAAAAGCAAAAACAAGGGCCAGCAGATGGCATAGAGGTTAAGGTAGCTGGATCCCACATAGCTGACTTCACAATTCAAGTCCTGGATTTGGTGGCTTGAAAAACACATCAGGAACACGTGTGTTCATACCCAGAATCCCAAGAGGAGAATGGAGAGAAGGGGTTGTGACATGGCAATCCTCCAAGGTGGGCGATTTCTTGCTTTCCCTCTCTTTCTCTATCTCCAGTGAGTGTATGCACCCTACAGAAAAAGGGGGGAAATCAAGTTATAATAACAGAAGGCTGTGCACACCAAGAGGACATTTTTTGAAAAGCTATGTTAACAATGATTGTAACTGATGGAATTATGAATGGATTTCTCTCTTTTTTGTTTGTATGCACTTTTCTTTGGTGATGTGCATTGCTTTTAAAATAAGCCATGGGGGAAAATAAAATCCTATTTTCCTAGCAAGAAAAAAAAAAAATAGGAAAAGCCTCCTCCACCAAGGCCGTCTTCCAGCACCTCGTCCAGTTGGATGGACATGAAGCCACTTGGACCTCACTCGTTATCTGGCCTTGAGTCCCATGAAGACTACGTTGGCTCAGGACAGAAGCTTCCTCAGGACCAATGTCTAGCTGGAGACAACTTCTTTAAAATGTGGCTGTTCCAACTGTGCGGTTTCAATCTCAGACTTAGCAGCTTGAAAACCACACAGGGCGTGTGTGTGTGTGTGTGTGTGTGTGTGTGTCTCCGTGCAGTCCCAAAATCCTGAAAGGAAAAAGGGAAGAGAAGAGATTGCAGAATAATGGTCCCTCATGGGGGGCTTGCAGGTGGTACAGTGGTTAGGGCACTGGACTCCCACATAGCCAACCACAGTTTGAGTCCCGGACCTGGTGGCCTGCTTTCTTACCTTCCCTTTCTCTCTCTCTCTCTCTCTCTCGCTGACTCTCCGTGGTCAAAAAAAAAATAAGAAGAATAAGAATAATAAATAAATAAAAATAAACAATTCTATTAAAAAAATTTTTAATGGGACTGTCTTGGCCAACCTCATATCCCTAAAGACACCAGGCCACTTCAGTCCAAAGAAAACAGCACTTTCAGCCACAGGTTTTCAAAGCAGAGCCACAGGCCTAGCATGTGAAAGAAACCTCCCTCCCTCCCTCTGCCGCTGAAGGTTTGCAGACAGCTCCCTTTCCATCCCACAAGAGGAGACAGGCAGATGAGTCATAGCACTGGCTCGGATTAAAGGAGTATGATTGTGTTAGCAGAAATGGATCTATTTTATTATCTGTTTCTTGACACCTTACAAATAGATATACTTTTCCCACCAGACAGGCCATTTCCTTAAAAAGACAACAATTTTGTTTGCTGGAGTTAACAAATGACCAATGAGAGTGAGAAATGTGTGTGTCTGAAAAGCCGCCAACTGACAAGCCGTAGTGGAAACACTGAGGAAGGTGGTTTGTAACCCTCAGACTCTAGATTCAAGTCTGCAGAATGATGCCATTCTTCTAAAAATATTCAGAGGAACTACAGAAACCCTTTCCCCTTTTCTCTTTCCTAACAGGTTTTTCTTCTTCTTTCAAATAAAATCCACCAGGGTTAGTTTGCAAAGGGAGATGACCCACCTCCGATTTCACTGGAGTCCATGGGGGCGAGGTCACAGAACACTATTTTAAGGACTTCCTTCTCTTCCATGGGTTTTCCCACTCTGGGAGGACAGATAAGGTGGGTGCCACTGGTGTTCGCTGAACTCACACGTGCCAGTAGTCATTTCCCTTTGTCTCGCTCTGCCATGACAACAGACGGCATGTCAGAGGAAATTGGAATGGAGACCTTATTTAGTTTGGATCTCTCTTCTCCATTGTTAAATTCCACATTCAAGTTTTCTTTCTTCATCTGCCTCCTTTTGCAAAAATATACTATGAATGAATCCAGGAATGGCTAAGAAACAGGCGTTGTTTCTCTGAAGACTTACCTCATAGACTTTTCAAGGCATTTGGACCAGTTCCTCCTTCTCTGCTCGCCCCTGCTCTAGCTGAAAGATCTGATGACCGATGGGTGCACATGTGCAGTTCCAGTACTTTACTCGCTCTGGATCGAGTTCCAGTTCACGAGCACCCCTGTTTCCTTTTTTTGCTGTTATGTGGAGCGTCTCGGTGGTAAATGTGTCTCTCTCAGTCTGTCCAGACCACCTGTCCATTAGATTATACAAACGAACAAAAAAGTTCCCACCAAGTTCCAGGAAGAGGTCTAAAGGAATAGAGAAAGTGTCACATTTCCTGTTGTTGAATTTAGGCATAGCCTTTAGAGGAAACTGAATGGCTGGCTTTTCAATCCAATATACTCCGTCCTGTGAAGCAATCACGGTTTGGTTTTGTTTTTCCTAAAACCACAAACCTATCATGGCGAACTTTTTCAATGATCCCAGCTATTTGTTTTTGCTACCCAATTTTGTAGTCAAATCTCACCAGTATTTTTTTTTCTCTCCATGTAAAAATTCTACTTTAAAATGTTTTCTAAATTGGATCCATTAGGTATAAGGAAGTTATTTCATGTATCAAACAGGAACAGTGCCAGGCATGGAGTAATACGCCCACACTCACGTTCTCACTCCTCTGCAATAACCTGGTGAAGGAAATGCCAACACATGGGGACACTGAGGGAAGGGAAGCCCCTTGCCCAAGACCACACATCTAGTGTGGGGTTCCTTCGATTGTTTCACTGAAACCCACCCAACTTTTATCCCTAATGTCCATGAATTTGACCATCCAGAAAACTTTTCCTGAGAACATAGAGTTTGCATTGTGAAGCCCACGCCTGCACTAAAGGAGACAGTCCCCTGGGAGACAAAACTCCCCTGTGACACTATGACAGCAGTCAGGATGGTTAGGTCTGGACATCAGACAGCCCTGATTTCCCGTCCCAGCTCCACCACTTACTGGGGCTGAGATCAGAAGGAAGTCATGGCTCTTTCTAAAACTCGATTTCTAGGTCGGCAAAACGCAGATAGCAATAAGATACCATCTTTGAAACTGCCAACTTTTGCCCATTCTTTACTTCCAAAATGCATTCCAAATGGTTCAAGCTAAATTCTGCTCGGGACACTGGCACAGAGGAAACGGGCGTGCGCAGGACACATTCTGTAAATGGCACTTTCTCATGGACTTTCTCTTTCTGGTTTCATGGTGCTCGTCCGTGGTCAGGACTGCGTCCCCTGAGCGAGGGAACTTCACATGCAGGGAAGCTAGACCGCGGGTGTGCGTTTGCTCCTGTAACTCAGGGAGACAATGAAGCCGCATAGATCATCAAGAAATGCCACAAAGACCTTAACGCTCCGTGCATTTGCCCACTCGTGTAGTCTCCTTATTAGTAAATAAATTTACGACTTTTTTTTAAATAAAGGGAGGGGCGGGTGTTGAGGAGAAGAGAGGGTTGTAAAATCAGTTCTAGTTCCTCGAGTCGAGTCAGGGACCCGGCTAAGTGGCACGCTGCCTCATTGGCAGGGTGGGGCCAGCCTTCAGGAGGGCCAGGGCGACTCAGCCCCGGGAACCAGCTCCTCCAGGCTTGCTTCACCTGCCCCGCCCACGCCGAGGAGCCAGGAGGGCCCGCCAGAATTAGCACTACCTGCCGCGGGCTCACTTCCTCGCTGCTAGGTCCCAAGCCCTGCGCCCGGGCTATCGCTCGCATTATCTTACTTACACCCAACGACTTTCCTTCGAGAAGGAAATTGTCATTTTCCACCCTCCGCGCTATTTCCCAAGTGAAGAAATACACACACACAGGTCTCATCTAAAATCTCGGAACTGTGGAGTCGGACTCGAACTCAGAGGAGTTCCAGGCTCGGGAAGAGTCGGCACTTCTCCTTTGCCTACGCAGGTGGAGGAACTATTTCACCTAAGAATCTTGCAAACTTGGCCGCGCCCTAGGGAAGGGGTCTGGGTCTGATGTGGCCGACCACCGAAACCTCGCCGCGCCCCGCAAGTCCGCGGGCCGCGGGCGG
>NW_006205995.1:2129865-2130743 GCF_000334495.1 Tupaia belangeri chinensis
TCCTGGGCTCCCGCCCCCGCTCAGCCCTGAGGCTGGTCCTGCCCCGCAGACCTTTGACCCGCCTGCTGGGACCCTCCTGGTCCAGAGTGAGGTCCCAGTTTAACCCCGCTCTCGTGAGTGGCAGACCAGAATGCAGAGCGGAGGGACCAAGTGACAGGAGGCACGCTGGGTCCAGGGTGGTTGTAGGGAAGGCCGGCTCCGGAACCAGACAGGACGGCGCCCTGATGTATAACTCCCCTCGTCCTCCTCCTGGCCGCTCCAAGCGTCATTTTCCCCGTTGCAGAGGCTGGGAAGTTCAGTGGCTTGTCCGCGTCTTACAGCAGAGCAGCTGGACCCAGAGACTTGTTTGGCACTGCATCATGGCTCCCAGAGGGTGGCTTTGGCCTCCTCCTGTGGGTGACTGGATGGAAGGGACAAGGCGAGGGGAAGGAAAGGTGGCCCCACTAAGATGCCTGTACATGAGGATTCCTGTGTGTGTGTGTGTGTTTGTGTGTGTGTGCGCGCGCGCATTTGCACACGCACAGGAGCCACCTGCGTTGAGTCGGTAGGTGTGGATATAATTCATAAACATGAGCCCTTTGCATGCCTGCATGATCGTGTGACTCTAAGGCACCAAAATTGTTTCACTGGTGGCTTCGGGATCTCTTCTCATCAATTAAAAGTTCCAGGAGGGGGACACTCCCATGTAGTAGACCGCGGTTCGCGTCCCGGACCAGTGGCTTAAAAAACTCATGCCCGGCGTGTGTTCATGTGTGCCCAAGATGCCGAGAGGAGAATGGAGGAGAAAGGATTGCGGCGTGGCTATCCTCCTGAGGGTGATTTCTTGCTTTCTGTCTCTCTGTCTCTCTCTGCCTGTTACACTCTATAGACACAACCTC
>NW_006205995.1:2130932-2148432 GCF_000334495.1 Tupaia belangeri chinensis
GAGAGGCCGGAGGAGGATGAGGTTTATGGAAAATAGAGACAGGGGAGATGTGGGGAGGAGGAGAAACTGCAGAGTCCTTGAGACTTGGGCGAAGGGGGCGAAGGAGTCCTCACCCAACCAGTCATCTCCCCCAGCCCCAGCTGGTGGAGTGCTCAGTACCCCCATATGTGTCCCTGTCAGTGCATGTCAGATGGCTCTGGGCAGCTGCAGGAAGTTACCAGTGAGGTTAGGTGGATCTGGGAAAGAACAGGGCGGCCACCCCTCGTGAGCATCCCCATGTCTGTGTCTTTCTGTTTCTAGTCTTTTTCCTTGATGGGCTTGATCGCACAGGTTGAACATTCTACTAAATGGCATTTAGTCTCACTCATTATCTTCCATCTTAAAGTATGCTTCATGACAGACCTTCCTCGCGGGATGCTAGCTCACTACCTTGCTGTGGCTGCATCCTCTCAAACGGAAAGCACTGTTGCAGATTCAGGTACAGGTTAAATGGCAGGCACGTCCCCCAGAGTGGTTCATCTCTAACCCTGCAAGAAACTCGACATGTGTCTTGAGACCAGCAGTTAGTGTAATGGCTATGTCGCTGGACTCCCACGTAGTCAACCACGGTTTGCATCCCAGACCCGGTGGCTTAAACTCACGTTGGGCGCATGTGCATGCCCAGGATCCCGAGAGGAGAATGGAGGAGAAGGGATTGCGGCGTGGCCATCCCCCTTGGGGGGTGATTTCTCGCTTTCTGTCTCTCTGTCTCTCTCTGTCTGTCTGGCAAGTGCATGCGCCCTGTAGCAAAAACCTCTGGAAAAAAAAAAGAAAAGAAAAGAAACTCAACATGTGTCTGTAGACCTGTGTCTAAAAGACAGTAGGATACGAGAGAGCTCTTGGAATATGATATGTGTGTGCCTACACACAGGATGTGGACATGTCAGGGCTGCTTCCTCTTCAATGCCCTTCCCTTCTCAAACTCATGAAAAACACCCTGCTGTTGGGACCAGCAGATGGCATAATGGTTATGTTGCTGGACTCCTATGTAGTCAACCGCAGTTTGAATCCCGGGCCCAGCAGCTTAAAACTCACAACAGACACATGTGTGTGTGTGCCCAAGATCCCGAGAGGAGAATGGGGGAGAAGGGACTGCAGCATGGCCAACCCCTTGGGGGTGATTTCTCACTTTCTGTCTCTCTGGTGAGCACACACGCCCTATAGCAAAAATCCCTCTTTAAAATGAGAGAGAGAGAAAGAGAAAGTTCTGCTGTAAATCGGACCTTGGAAGGTTAAGAGGCTGAACTGTGGAAACACACATCTGGGTTTCGATCTCCTGATAGGCGAGTTCTTTGACCTCTTCAACCTCCCTTTCCCCCTCTGTAGGATGGAGGTAACGATAGTGCACAGGGGCTCATGAGGAAGAAGTGAAACGACGCGTGGAAAGTGTTCCTGGAAGTCACTCAGTAAGAGAGAGCTGTTGGGCCTATCACCTGACTCGATTATTTGCTGTAATACTGCTAAGTAATGATACCAGTGCTTTGTAAAATGTAAATCACTAGGCACGTGTAAGACCATTAGTGTTGTCATTATTACTACATTCATGTAATTGCCGAAGACTTGCTCTGAATGTTCTCCTCCTCAGCCTCACCTTCTCCCTCTCCAGTGTGTGTGTGTGCACGTGTGTGCACGTGTGTGCATACAAGTGTGTGTTTACTGAGTGGGAGTTTTTGAATGGACCTTTTCTCATCTCCATCCATCCTCCAGCTCAGGCAGGAAGATGGAGACATTCCAACCTGCCACTCTCACCACCTTCTCCTTCAACTCTAGGGATAGCTGTAAAAAGCAGAGGACCCCTGATGAATCCACCTGCCAGCTGGGCATGGGAGGAGTCTCTTCTTCCATGCACGTCAGATGGAGAGAAGACAGTCCCCTTCCCTCCACCCTCACCCTTGCTAATCACGTCTTCCCTTTAAGATGGCGGGAGGCATGGGACATTCTCACCTTCCCTCTTGTACTCTTCCCATCACAGTCACCTTCCTGGGCACAAATTGGCAGAGGACTGAGGAAATCCCTACAAATCTCTCTTTACTATCCCTTCTCAGGGGACTCTTCCAGAAGCTCCCCACTGCATGGAGCAGTGGGGGCCTCTCACCAGCACAGTGGAGGCGGGGGTGAGGTTTGAGTTCTGTCTCAGCCTGCATTCTCTGTGTTGCAGGAAGCACGGGATGGGGCTTCTCTGTCATTCTGCTGCCTGCAGCTCTCCTTGGCCTCTGCGTTGGTTTATGGTTCTTTCTATGATTAGGAAACAGGCAGGGTTTATGGAACACTGGATCCACTCCAGAGACCCAACTTGGCAGCCTTTCCTTTGGCAAACCCACCATCCCTCTCTCAGAAATCCTAGAGCTTGTGTGTTAACTCGGGAGGGACTGAAAATCTTTCCTAAGAAGCCACAGGGGAGTACACATTATCGACGTCAGCTTTTTCCCTGTCTGGCTTGGAGACCAGACAGTCCATCCAGCTGAGAGCACACGAGCTCCTTCCACCCCCGGCAGTCAGGCTGATGGGCTGAGGGGGCTTCCTCGTGCCCAGGTAGATAAGCCTGCTGCAGATGAGCATTTCTATGTGGTGCAGCTGGTACGTGGCAGGGGAACCTCAGAATAAACAATAACTAGGAAAACGGCAGCCCCTCACTCTGCCCTTCCTGTCCCTCTCCTCCCCTAGGCTGTCACTTTGGTCCCTGGGAACAAGTGGTAAGGAGCAGGTAGGATCCAGTAGGTGCCTATAGCCAAGACACGGAAGGACACAGCTTCAACAAAGCCACGAATCAACAGAGAGGCGATAGGAGTCGACAGGGTGGGGATGGGATAGTTTCTGGGAAATAAAACTAGATGAATAAAGGGAAATTCAATTGTAAGGAGGTCATCTTAAAAAGGTGGTCCTGAGCAAATGGCATAATAGTTACATCACTGGACTCCCACATAGGCAACCACGATTCCAATCCCAGGCCTGGCAGCTTAAAACTCATGCCAGGTGTGTGTGCGTGTGTGCCCAAGATCTCAAGAAGAGAATGGAGGAGAAGGGGCTGTGGCGTGGCCATCTCCCTGGTCGGTGATTTCTCGCTTTCTGTCTCTCTGTCTCTCCAGTGAGCACTCTATAGCAAAAAATAACTCTTAAAAAAAAAGTGACCTTGTTGGTGCCTGTAGAGCCCCCATGGTGATCGAGCAGAGATACGACTAAATGAGAGCTGGGTCTTCAGAAGCCCTGTCTGGCAAAGATGGGGAAATACAGGGATTGCCTAAGCTTGGAGCCTCAACTACCAGGGTGTGGCCGCAGCATCGAAGGGGGAGGGCGGCAGCACTAAGGCAGGCAGAAGAGGAAGGATGCAAATGGCATTTCGGAGAAATCAACAACAGAAGCTGGTGACAGATTGTACAAAGTCGGTGAAAGGAAAGGGAAAGTGGAAGGAGACAATGGCATATTGAGTTGGGGTGAGGGCAGACCGGCCTGCGTGAAGATGCCCTGGAGGCAGGAGAATGCAGGAAACAGGCTCCTTTCCCTAGAAACTCTCCCGCCCTACATCCATGTCTTTCCTACAGGTACTGAGCAGGGAGGTTCCGGTTCAAGGCTGGTTTCCCTTTCGGCGAGTAAGACGCAAGGGTGCATCGGTTTTGAGGAATTGTGAAGTTTTGGAGTTAGTGGATTCTCATTGTTCGATCTCTCATCGAGGTTGTTCAGTAACCTTTGTCAATTTACAGACTGATGATGGTTAGGTGGCCTCGGGTTGATAGACCGTTTGGCTATCAGTCGTATGCCTACATCTTGTTCCCCTTTGTTGGAACTTACATAAACTTGGGCCTTGTCTGCACAGTGAGCTGGCTGCCTGAGAGTCAGGACTTGTCGTTTATGGAATGAGCATCATAAGGAGCCTCCTGGGAACTTTGCACAGAAAGGCCAAACCAGAACCAGAACCCTAGTCACAAAGTAGAACTGCGGACGCTTTCCTTTGATGTTTTGTTTTGTTCTGTTCTCTTCCCAGGTTTTAAAATGTATTGTACTATCTGGGACTCTGTGTTAGGAATGATGGAGAATCCAAAGACAGATAAGGACACAGTCTATCCCATCTTCCAAGCCTTAAAATTGGATATATATATGATAGCCGCCCCCTAAGCCAGTGCAGGGAGACTCCTGACCACCCTCTCCTGGGATGACAGCCATGGCTTTGTCTGTTTATATGTTACCCTGGATGACAGCCACTTTCTATTGGGTGTTTACTGTGATTCCTGTATTGGACTGCTAGTTAGCTCCCTAAGGTTAAGGACTGCTCTTTTTCATCCGTATCACCTACACCCACATCACCCGGGATGCTAGCTGGGCAGCAGGCTGCTAGCTCACTATCTAGCTGGTCAGATGCATGCATACACGGATAGTGTTGGAGGCTAGTTCCCCAGGAAGCAGACTCTGAGACGGAGGTTAGTGAGCAGATTTGTTTGTGGCCACTCTTGAGGTTGATGCCTATAGAAAGAAAGGGAAGAGAACTGTACTGGGCAGGGAGAGAATGTGAGCTGCAGTACAGACCCAACAATGGCCTCAGCCAAGCCCATGGGGAAACTGGACCTGCAGAACTGTTCCAAGTTGGGATGAGGGCCCAGGCCTTTACACTCCCACCAGGAGGAGATATTAGAGGGAGATGATCCCAAGGAACAGGGGGTGACCTTGCGTGAGGCTGTGCCCTTCAGCTGAGGGTGTCTGCAGGTAGCACTCCCAGCAGCTTGAGGAGGAAGTCCTTTCTTTGTTCCTGAAGGGGAGTCTGGACAGTCTATGGCAGCGCACACCACAGGTGGTCTCCAGGATTCTTCAGGGATGAGTCATTAGAGCTTGTTGAGCTGTAAAGTGTATCTAGACCTCATTAGGGCAGTTTAGGTTGCCAGATGAAATAGTCATTCTAGACCTGCACCCAACTGTTCAGTCCACAGGATCAGTAGATAGTGGTTCATCATTTGGGGTTTTGTGTTCAGAGAGTGGTGGGTGCTATGGTAGTAGCCAGAGATGGAATTAGACATGGCCCTGCCTTCAAGAGGTTTTTGGCCATGTTATGGAGGAAAAACACCCCTCCACAACTGAATCTGTAAGGTTCTCATACCATAGTGTCAGATTGGGAGTGCGGGGCTATGTGTTCTGGACTTCCAGTGAGAAGGCTTCTGGAGAGAGAATGTGCATGAGCGTGTCCATATAACACTTATTTCCCATGTTATTTTTCACTTTCAAACATAGCATCTTCTTTTTCATTTGTCAGCAAAACTCAATTATAGTCACACTTTCCATTAACACTTTTCTCTAACTGGTTCCTTTTCCTCCTGTTACCATTGGCTTCTGTTTAAATTCACATGCCTATCTCCAAAAAGATACTACATAAATAATTTTGTTTTGTTTTTCGGTTACTTGGTTTCCAGCTCTTTATGTAAAATGCCTGTGTAGGTGGGTGTTTGGGCTGTACTACAAGGCTAGAAATAAAAGGGTAAAGAAGAAACATTTGAAGACAACTTTCCTCTAACAATCCAATCCAAAAAAATCCTATAAGGAGGACAAATATTCTTTCCTCTCCACAAGCACTTATATTAAGGTATGTTGGAAAATACGTTCTTTTGTTATATATCAAAAAGGCTCTTTGGAGGCAGCTGCATGGCACAGATTCTGAGAAAGCTCTAGAACAGTCTTCATGTTCATATTGGGTTTCCTAAACAGGAATAATATGGGAATAAATATGAGCCTGTTCATGGAAAATCTACTGGTGTGCAGACTATAAAAGTGGACAGCTTGGCAGCACAGAAAGTGCTAGACACACCCTAATAGAAACCAGTATTTTGTAACTCGGTTGTCTTGGAAAAAAAGAGAGAGAGAGAGACAGAGAGAGACTTTGGTGGTGTCCAGTATTGCTTTAAATTGTTGAAAAACCACAGGGTAGCCACTGGCTGGTGGGGTTTTTGCTGCTGGGTTCTTTTCCAAACGTAAAATCTGCTTTCTGTGAAACTATTCTAGCCCTGAAAGGAAGGGTTTTAGCAATATATACCTTTATGGAAACTCCCAGTTTATATTTTTATAGCAGAGGCATCCAGTTTCATGTGAGGGAGGAAATTCCGTCAAGAGCTGCTGCTGGTGAGCACACATGTCCCACATTCCTGATTTGGGGCCGGGGGGTGACCCGGGGAAGGCAGAGCACATATGGAATAGAATATGGGGGGAGGCCATGGGGCCGCCTCCGGGCAGGCCTTTCCTCCCGCATTGGAGCCCTGCTTCCTTGGTTTTCTTTGGATAAGATTGAGGCAATCAAGGAGGGAAGATTGGGGTTGGAGCCTGCAAGGGAAGAGAAACTAGGATTTAAGAAGCTGTGGCAAAGGACCAGCAGTTAGCGTAATGGCTATGTCACTGGACTCCCATGTAGTTGACCGCGGTTCGAGTCCCAGACCCGGTGGCTTAAACTAACGCTGCGTGCATGTGCGTGCGTGCCCAAGATCCCGAGAGGAGAATGGAGGAGAAGGGATTGCGGCGTGGCCATCCCCCCTGGGGGGTGATTTCTCGCTTTCTCTCTGTCTCTCTCTGTCTGTCTGGGAGCACACACGCCCTATAGCAAAAACCTCTTCAAAAGAAAATAAATAAATAAAAAGAAGAAGAAAATGTGGCAAAACAAGGTGGGAAACTCTGAGGATGGTCTGTGCCAGCCAGGGTCTAGCCCTAATAGTTGTACTCAATGCATTGGGTCGTCGGGAACGTCATGACACATTTTTGCATAGAAAAACATGGAAAAATATGGCATGACTTTCCCGACCACCTAATATATTGACAGTGATGTTTTAAATTTGTATTTATTTACTTCATGTTAATGTAGCACTTGCAATGCCTTAGGGACTGAACTTCACTAGTTTCATTATTTATACAATACTTCAAGTTTATACTGGTCTTTTGGGGTACCTACTATAAATAGCCCAATGCAGAGACCGGGAAACTGAGGCTCAGAGAATAAGTAACTTGCAGCTTATTAATAGAAGGGAAGCCAGTCCAACTCCCAGGACTGCTCTTGTACTGGGCAGCCTATGAACTTACCTTGATGGGGGCACCAGGCTGCTTCACACCCCGCTCTCAGCTCCCATGGGACCTAGAACCCTGACAGTTGGGACGTCAGGTCTCCACTAGGCTCTGTTCTAAGCTGCCGACATTGGCTGCATTAACCTAATAGCACACGAGCACCGATCGGCTGATAGGCTCCAGAGCAGGGGCTGGGTGAAGGCTGCTTTGGCAAGGAAGCTAGAGAGAGCTGGCACCCAGCCCTGGAGAGAAGACCTGGACGGACCCCATAACCATAGGCTTCTTCAGGGTCATGGGGACCTAGTGAGAAAGGAGAGAAGGAGTAAAAGCAGGGTGAGGAGAGGGGCCCGAAACAAATGTTCCTCTTTTCAGGATGTGCTTGGCCTGTTTTCCCCATCTGAACATTTAGCATCACTTTGGATATAGAATTGCCAGGACAAGGTGACCCACTGGACTCAGGAGGGAATGAGAACTCAAAGCTGAGACTCTGGCGTCATGAAAAGAACTTGTGGCTCAGAGCTGGAAGGCTCAGGCTTGGGCTTCCAGTGTCGTCTCTTAGCTATTACTGTTTAGTAACATTATTTTCTAACCAAAGCAGTGCAAGGTCATGGTAGAATATGTGAAATGCTACAGAGAAGAAAATTAGATGGAACCCTCAGAGCAGACACACTCTCCCAAAGGGAAGAGTACAGTCCAAAAACAGGCCTGAAAAGTTGCAAGGAAGCTGTACTGGGGGGAAGCAGGAGTTTTATAGGAGAACAAGAGTCTCCCATCTGAATATTTACCTGGGGGTGCTAAAAGTGTTTGACTACGCTGCCAGAGTGTCAGAAACAGACCGGAGACTGGAGGAGCCTCTGATTCCTCTATTGTTCCCCAAAAAGCATACGCAACTCTTTTTAATTTGCTACAAGGTACATGCGCTCACTGGAGAGAGAGAGAGAAAACACCCACTCCCCCGCCTGGATGGTGACACCACAGTCCCTTCTCCTCTAGTCTCCTCTTGGAATTTGGGGCATGCATGCACATGTGCCTGGCGTGTTTTACAAGCCGCTAGATCCAGGATTCGAACTGTGCAGTTAACCACCTAGGATCCAGCTGCCTTAAGCCCCACACTACCGGGTGATCCCAAATGTGATATGTTTAAAGGAGCAGAGTTATTCTGGGTATTCAATATCTAGAGTACCCTGCTCTTTTTCCTCCTGATACCTTCTATTGTGTTCTCAGCACCCCCTGCCCTCACCTCCTCTTCCTCTCTTGGGTTTCGCCACCCTGGACCCATCTGCCCAGAGGTCAGACCACTGCAACCCACACCAGCACTCTGCCCGGTGACCTTCTTCCGCTGGGCCAGGCCCACGTTTTCCTCAGTCAGAAGAGCCTTCTAGGGACCCCTCGGAAGACTGTTACTTTTTTTTAACACTTAAGAGACATTTGGTAGTTTTTACAGATGCCTTGTGGCAATTCCAGATTAATTTATTTTGAACTTAAATCGCTACCAGCTTCAAGATTTATTGGTCTCTAGTTCTCTAAGTATGTTTTATCTTTCTTTAGATTCATTTTTTATTGTCTGGAAACTGGGCAATCCGTTCATTTGTGTTAGTTCTCTCTAGCTTTAGGCTCTAACCTCATAATTCACTGATTCGACCTCATCAAACGAGGCAGGTAGAGCTAAGTGGTGCAGGACTGGCTTTTAGAGAGCCCGGAGTGCATCAGCTGGGAATTACACCTGCGTCTCCTGGACACTTTGCTCTTTTTCAACTTCTCTGGCCATACTTAATCCTGGTGTCCCTGTATCGCCTTCCTCAATTGCTCTTTCTTCATCCCTCATTAATAGGTTCTTCTACCTCTGTCCCCCAGGGACAAGTCCTCGCTTTATGTTTTCTGACAAAATACTTTGTTTTGGAAAAGACCATCCATTTTGGCTGTATGAAGTCAAAGGTTGTCAAAGTCGTGGTTCAGCCCCGTCCCTGTCTCCTGAGCAAACATCCTGTCTTCTAAAGACCCCAAGGCCTCCCTCCTCACTGTCCTGGTGACACCTCAACACATCCACACCCAGGACATTACCTTCCCCTCACCTTGTCCCAGCTCTACTGCTGACCGCAACAGCCACAGAGTCAGTCAAAGCTACACCTTGTAAGGTCATAAAAACAGTGAAAATTGGCCCCACAGCCTGGTGGTTAAGGCAACCAGACTCCACATGGCCAACCACATAGTTTGAGTCCTGGACCTGGTGGTGTAGAAAATACACTGGGCACGTGTACAGGGGTGCCCCAAATCCTGAACAGAGGGAGCAATGGAGAAGGGATTGCAGTGTGGTGTCCTTTCTCCTCTCTCCCTCTCTCTGTCTCTCTGGAACCTCTAGCAAAAAATCAGAGGGGGGCCAGGGGGCCAGCAGGTGATGTGGTTTAGATGCTGGACTCCTACATGGCCAGCCACACTGAAGTCCTGGACCTGGCGGCTTGCTTTCTCACTCTTTCTTTCTTTCTCTCTCTGGTGAGTTCATGTGCCCTGTAGCAAATTTTAGAAAGTAATAATAACAATAATGAATAAAATTAAATAAATCATTATCTACCACAAAAAGAAAAAGCAATGCCAGGTGAGAGCCAGCGATGTATTCCATTGCACATCCTTCTCACCTGCTCCCTCTTCCCATTTCCCTCCACCCTCCTTTCCCTTGAAACGTTTTTTTTCCAAACCATATATTCATGAGCCTGGGGACAAAAGGATCCCAGAGAGGTCTCCAAGGAAAAAAAATTAAAAGCTTGAAGAAGTCAATGGCTTGATTTGTTTGAACCTATTAAGAACTTTATATTCTGCTAGGAAACTTGGGAGTGAATTAGCACCAGACAGATAGAAACGCACCAGAAGAGTAATAAGCAGTATTTGACCCCTGGGAAAACAGATGAGTAAGAAAGGAAATACCGTCACAGAAGTCACAGAACACATGACTCAGCTGTGAGCCACGTCTAAATCTTACGTCATTGCTGAAAGTGTGATGTGAGCACATGTTGGCGAGAACTGAAGGGGCAGTGAAAGGAGACATTTCTCCTTGCCTTCCAGGTAACAGCCAATAAAATCAAGAACAGGATAAGCATGGAGTTTAAATATATATATTGTCTGTAAGGATCCAGCGTTGAGGTGGGTCAGAGGACACTGCGTTTTATTGTAAGCCTACAGTATGGCTTTTAAAATAATGTCCCCACATTACATGGAAAATAAGTTGTTTTTCATTTTCTAAGTTGCCAGAGGCTGTGGATGCTCACTAGAGAAAATCAGAGAGAGGGGGGGAAAGTGGGAAAGCACCCCACATGGGGGATGGTCATGCTGCAATGCTTTCTCCTCCATTTCTCCCACTTTTCAGAATGTTGAGCATGCACGCACATGCACACAGTGTGTTTTTCAAGCCACCCGGTCCAGGACTCAAACCGTGTGGTCAGCCCTGTGGGATCCAGCTGCTTAACCAGCACACTATCAGCTGGCCCTGTAAGATAAATTCTTAAGAAAGTAAAATGAAAAATGAAAGTGTCTGGTCAGCCCAAGGAATGATGTGGCGTCTGTGCCCGGGCAGGGGACAGGTGCAGTGGGGGACCTTGGAGGAAGCAGGTTTCAGTGTCCACGGGTGTGCCAGCTCTAGTTATCATGACTGTTCCTGAATGAGAGTGGATGCAGTTCAGTAAAATGCCAAACCGAGACCCATCTATCCATGCAGTGATCTTTGTCTTTCAATCCCTGACTGCATCACTGGGATGAATTAACCATGATTCCCGCCCTCAAGGAGCTCACAGCCTGGTGGGAGATGAAGTTGCTCATCAGCGAACAGCTGACATTGCTCCACAAGGTGATAAGAATACACAGAGGGCATGTGATTGCAGAGAGAAATCGCCCGGGGCTCAGAACACCTTCAAGTGGAGTCCTGGAGGCTGATTAGGAATCAAGAGGGTGAGGGGGGAACTGGCCTCCAAGCACTGGGGAAAGAATTTGCGAAGGCACAGAGGGGGACCCAGGCATGAGAGCATCAAGCCCAAAGAGGAGAGCTTGACATTTGTGAGGAGCAATGAAGAGAGCTCGTCGGCTTAGCAGCCTGGGAGCCATGCTAAGGACCTGGTGTTGTCTTGAAGCTCTTGGGAAGCCAGTTGGGGGTCTTTCTAGAGAAGCAGCATCCTTGAGCCTTCTCTCAGCCCAGAGTGGAAAACAGAGGGGAAGCTGAGTTAAAGGGATGATAAGGGGCAGCTGGTGGTGTGGTGGCTAAGGTGGCTGGATCCCACATGGCCGACTGCAGTCTGCGTACTGGGCTCTGCGACCTGAAAAACACACCAGGCACTGCATGTGCCTGAGTACTGGGCTCCGTGACCTGAAAAACACACCAGGCACTGCATGTGCGTGCCCAAAATCCCGAGCAGAATGGAGAAGGGGTTGCAGCATGGCCATCCTGCCTGAGGGGTGCTCTCTTCTCTCACTCTCTCTCTTGTCTCTGGTGAGTGTACATGTCTTATAATAAAAATTTTTTAAAAAGAAGACATCCACGTGAAAAATGAGGCTATACTGAGAGTGGTGTGAGTACTGAGGGTGATGTGAGTACCGAGGGCAGTGTGAGTACTGAGGGTGGTGTGAGTGAGGGTGGTGTGAGTACCGAGGGCGGCGTGAATACCGAGGATGGTGTGAGTGAGGCTAGGGGAAGCAGAGGCGGAGAGATGGTGGGTTGACTAAAGTGCTTTCACAACCACGTGGTGTGGTAAGAGGTGGTTGCTGGGCCCGCAGGAGGGATTATTATGAGCCCGGTGTTTCTTGTCAGAGGCAGCAGGCAGCGGCCGTGCTGATGGGAGGCTCATGGCAGAGTGCTTTGCAGGGTGCCTGGGAGGCGGGTGGAGCAGGCCTGGGGCAGGGCGCGTGGGAGCAGCTGCGGGTGTGCCACCGAGGTGCCAGGGCTGGCTTCGAACACACCGGGAAGGCTTTTCTGGGGGGCTTTTGGAAGGTCGGAAGAAATGCACACAGGCTTTCAGGGAGGGAAAGTGGGCAAAGGAGTTTGGCACCCATCAGGCAAAAAGTTTCCTCAACTATAATATTTCTTTAACTTTTAAAGAATTATTTAATTGTATTTATTATTGTTCTTATATTTTAATTTGACCAGAGAGAGAGGGATGTCCAGGCCAGCAATGGTGGCACAACACTAGGAGGATACTAGGTTCATGTCTCGAGATCTCCATGTGCATGCTGGGCATGCATGTGCACGTACTCATGATCCTGCTGCTGAGACTGGGGGTGGATCCAGGCATGAAGACCCTGTTGGGGCCTATTTCTCTCTTCCTCAGTTGAAATAAATAAACAAAGTTTAATAACACACATTTCTCAATGCTCTGAACCATGATTCCCGCCCTCAAGGAGCTCACAGCCTGGTGGGAGATGAAGTTGCTCATCAGCGAACAGCTGACATTGCTCCACAAGGTGATAAGAATACACAGAGGGCATGTGATTGCAGAGAGAAATCGCCCGGGGCTCAGAACACCTTCAAGTGGAGTCCTGGAGGCTGATTAGGAATCAAGAGGGTGAGGGGGGAACTGGCCTCCAAGCACTGGGGAAAGAATTTGCGAAGGCACAGAGGGGGACCCAGGCATGAGAGCATCAAGCCCAAAGAGGAGAGCTTGACATTTGTGAGGAGCAATGAAGAGAGCTCGTCGGCTTAGCAGCCTGGGAGCCATGCTAAGGACCTGGTGTTGTCTTGAAGCTCTTGGGAAGCCAGTTGGGGGTCTTTCTAGAGAAGCAGCATCCTTGAGCCTTCTCTCAGCCCAGAGTGGAAAACAGAGGGGAAGCTGAGTTAAAGGGATGATAAGGGGCAGCTGGTGGTGTGGTGGCTAAGGTGGCTGGATCCCACATGGCCGACTGCAGCTGAGTACTGGGCTCCGTGACCTGAAAAACACACCAGGCACTGCATGTGCGTGCCCAAAATCCCGAGCAGAATGGAGAAGGGGTTGCAGCATGGCCATCCTGCCTGAGGGGTGCTCTCTTCTCTCACTCTCTCTCTTGTCTCTGGTGAGTGTACATGTCTTATAATAAAAATTTTTTAAAAAGAAGACATCCACGTGAAAAATGAGGCTATACTGAGAGTGGTGTGAGTACTGAGGGTGATGTGAGTACCGAGGGCAGTGTGAGTACTGAGGGTGGTGTGAGTGAGGGTGGTGTGAGTACCGAGGGCGGCGTGAATACCGAGGATGGTGTGAGTGAGGCTAGGGGAAGCAGAGGCACTTGGAGCTGAGGACCTGGGGGAACCTCTGATGCCCATTACATGTGGAGGCGAGGGAGAGAAAGGCCAGCATGGCCCGGATCCTATCCGGAGAGAGGGCGGGAGCAGTCACTGATAACACGGAGCCTCGGAGGGCAAAGGAGGAGATGAGAAAGGTCCTGAGCATGTGGAGGGCCGAGGGGCTGAAAGGATCTAGGGCTAGAGGTCCCCCACGCAGTTATAAGTGGGGTGGATCCGGAGCACCCTGGGCTGAAGGAGCAGGTTGGGCAGGGGGTCATCAGCACACGGGCAGGGGTGGCATCTCACACTCAGAGGGAGAGAGCAGCGGGAGAGAAGAGGGTCCTGAGCAAGCCCAGGCGATCGCCCGGTCAGAGGAACAGGAGCCCTGGAGGAAGCTGAGCAGGACCTGGAGAGCTGAGGTCGGGAAAGCAGAGACGAGGGAGGGGCTCCGGGTCTGAGAAGTGTGCCTCAGTGCCCTTGCAGCTCTGTCCGGGATTCCAGGGTGGTTAGCATCGCTGCCACTGCGGATAATCACACAGCCATCACCTGCACACTGTGACACCACAGATGGCCTCCCCTGGTCCCAGACACTCCTCAGGGACAATTAAAAGACCATGTCGTGACCCTGCTGAGTACAGTTGCCATTGTGTTTGGGGTGGCAGCCAGGATAGGACCAAACCACAGCTCCTCTGCCCTGGTGCAGCCGTTCCCTGCCAGGCCTCTTCTTGGGCTATTCATTTCTGAGGTTTACATTTATTAGTGCGTCCCCACCTCGTGTCAAATGAACACACCGCCAAGGGCCCCCTCCTGGGACTGCCATGAACACACAAAGAAACAGAGTTCCTTGACTAGGCTGTTGTGGGGAGTTTGCTCAGAAGAGGGGTGAGGGGGGCAGCAGGGGTGCCTGGATCTGGGAGAAGATGCCTGGAACAAAGTGGGGTGTGACTGGGCAAAGGAAGAGCTGCCTTGGGGTGACCAAGAAGCCTAGTGGGAAGCGCTGGCCCTAAGGTTTCCCACAGGACTCCCACACGCAGCCGTGTCAGCACCGGGCAGCGAGCTGGGCCGGCTGGCAGTCTGCGGCTTGTCTGTGGGCACTGAGACCGGCATAGGAAGAGCCGCGGGGACAGCCAGCTCGGCCGCCTGCTGGCCGCCCGATCCGGATGGCGAGCACAGGCTGAGGTCTGATGGAGGAGGCAGGGGCCACAGGGAAACCGGGGAAGGGAGGCGTTTTGGATGGAAGCCACAGAAAAGCAAACTGGTGGCTCCAAGGTCAATGCCTCCAGTTTTTCACAGCAAAAGAAAAGCAGGAGGCCTTCTGTTTCTCACGAAAGGCAAGAGCGGAACAGAGACCGCGCTTGGTGGGCGGCAGGGAACCAGCACATGCGCCGCTGATGGCCGTCCACCCGCACGGGCTCTGCTGGTTGTGAGCCCAGACCTGTTTTTTTTATGAAGTTAAGAAAAAAAATATCTGATTTTGAAAAGGCTACTGTTCAATTGAGAATATATTATAAAACAAATTAGCCAGATCATCTAGTTTGCTTCTTCATTTAACAGAGCCAGGAACCAGGCGGGTCAGGAAAAGGGTCGACAGCACCTGGTGTGTGCTGCGGGTTGCCGGGACAGGGCGGGAAGCTCAGGAGCCAGAGTCAGGGCTGGGCTCCCCGGTTCTCCCTGCATTCGGGGGGCTCTCTGTAGCCACAACCCTGGCATCTTGACACTGTAGAACGGTCATTTTCAGCCTCTTGGAGTGACCACATCTGTAACTCAGTTGAGAAATAGTGAAGCCTGTTGGTGGTGCTGTTTTATATTACCACAAAGTTTTAAAAAATGTGTTCTGAACCATTTTAGAGTAGGTCTTAGAGTGACTCTCAGGAAATCCAGCTTCCACGGCTGGCCTTTTCTCTTGCTTACCGGGAAGGGGACACCTCTGAAGTCAGAATGGAGGGGTCCCTGCAAGAGCCTCAGAGCCCAGCCTCAGGGACTCCCGCCTTGTCAGTCCACGGGCCAGTGAACATCCAGGCTGGGACTTGACTCTTTCAGATCTAAAATCCAGGAAGAAAACCAGTGTTGCTACATGGAAGCGGCCTTGTGAACAATACGTTACATTTGCTTCTTTCTGTTCCACATTTAAAGGAACTGAAATCCAAGCATGTCATTATACAGAATTCACATTTTACTTAAAAAAAATAATAGCTAGTATAACATTGAATGAGGCGTGGCGTCCTCTGCCAGATCATCTCTGCTCCAGAAGTACCTTCTGGTTTCTTCTCCTGTGTGTGTTCTGACCTCTCTAGAACAGCTAGCAGTTTCTTTAAAAAAAATAATAATAAATAAAAACTCACTGATGACTTGCATGTTGCTGTAGTATTGGAGCACCTTCCAGAAGATTCCATCCTTTAGACTTAAGAACCCACTGTCTTGGGCTATCTCTTGTTCCTTTTTTATTTCTAGTATAGACCAGAGTGCATTCCATTTTATTGCCTTCTTTTTAATAATTAAGGTATTGTATCTCTACTCCAAGAATTAAAGAATGCCAAAGACTGACATTTTTATTGCATCAGTCTGTTTACTAATTTCATGTATTATCGAGTTGGCATTCTTTCACGGCTCTGAACGTGGCATCTACTGATGTCCTTGTTAGTCTGGTGGCCTGAGCTGGATTTCTGACTGCCTGCCGTGCTGGAGAGCAGTGTGGGGGCTCCCAGCAGAGACAGAGGATCCCCCAGAGAGACAGAGCACGGCATGTGCTATTCCTATGCCTGACAGTACTTGAGTATTAAAATAGCTCATGAGTGTGAAGGGGTGTGAATGGGGAGGTTCTGGGGTGGTGAGAGGGATGGGTGCTACTGCCATGGAGAGAGGATTCCTGCGGGAATTGAACACTGAGGGCATGGTGGGCGATGCATCTGGCCCCCAGATGGCACTGCCACTGCTGGGGCAGACAGGCTCTGCCTGATTGGCCAGGCTGCTGACTCCGTGTGAAAGGCAAGGCGTAGACCTTGCGCTGAGTTCAGAGGACATTTGAATGCATTCAACTTAATTTGCATTTCGCATCTCCTTCCAGGCCCTAGATCCTGAACAGTTAGAATCTGGGCCTCAAGAATAAGAAAAAAGGGACCAGCAGTTGGCGTAATGGCTATGTCGCTGGACTCCCATGTAGTCAACCGCGGTTCGCGTCCCAGACCCAGGGGCTTAAACTCATGCCAGGTGCGTGTGCGTGCGTGCCCAAGATCCCGAAAGGAGGGTGGAGGAGAAGGGATTGTGGCGTGGCCATCCCCCCTGGGGGGTGATTTCTCGCTTCCTGTCTCTCTGTCTGTCTGGTAAGCACACACGCCCTATAGCAAAAACCTCTTCAAAAACAGAAGAAGAAGAACACACGAATTTCATCCATTCAGTCAGTCGTTTCACTGACATTTACTGAACAACTTCTATATAGCAGACTCGTCCTGCTTCTGAGGACACACACGTTTTCTGATCATCAGCCCTTAAGAATCAGCAGCAGAAAGCATAGAGTCAATCACAGTCCAGCATGGGAAAAGGATTGCATTGGAGCTGGGAAGGGGTGTGAGTTGGCCAGGGACACACAGTGAGAGGGGGCCCTCAGCTGTGACAGACAACCCAGCAGCTCCGCCTCTTCCACCTGGGCAAGGGCCTGCTGGATTCAGTTAGAGCTATGAGAGGGTCAGGGCATGATTGGCAGCCAGGACACTCCCTTTGAGGAGACGCTGTTTGGTTTCTGGCACTGTTTGAGTCTTATCCCTGATCATCTAGACAGCTGGGCTACAGCAAAGCTTCCTTATGAAGGGGTGAGCCACCTTTAGCTTCTAATTTCAGCGTGTCAGCATTTGACTGGCATTGGGCAAGCTTGCCTCTAATGGGAGGGATGGAGTGAGGACGGGCAGAGCCACAGTGTGGGACTCCTCCTCAGTGTCTCCTGCCACTTTGTGGCTAAGGAAGGAGCATTAGAAGGGAATCCTACCATGTGCCAACAGATACCTTTAGACATCCTTTCCCCCAACAGGCAGCCTGGTGCTGGCTTATTTGCTGCTTGCTATAGGTACAATATAGAAATAACCGGAACTAGTTGAAGACTATCAATGAGGGACTGGTAGAAAAAACAGTGGCATATGCTGTCATCAGAAAATGATGATGTAGTACATTTATTGACATGAAAAAAATCCTCAAAATGTCGAGTGAAAGACC
>NW_006205995.1:2149467-2156967 GCF_000334495.1 Tupaia belangeri chinensis
AAGAAAAGCATGGAGTGTTTGAAATAGTTGTTAAATGACATATCATAAGTGTGTGTTGTTTTAGGGGATGATTGCTCTTCTACACATGAATAAACATTAAAGAAGTTGATTTTTTACTTCATCTGCGCTCTCAAAATATGCACCGGTTGAGCCTTGTCTGAAACTCAGTAGTGAAGCGCTGTACAGACGAAGCTGGATCCGATGTGGCCGACCAGGGTTTGAGTCCCAGCCACAGGCACGTACATGCCCAGGATCTTGATGATACGGAGAACTGAAAATCAGAAGAGAAAAGGATTGAGACCTGACCAGGCCTATTTGGAGGAGCTTTCTTTTCTCTCTTCTCTCTTATGCATGCACATGTGGCCTCTAGCAAAAGAAGTAAACTTTAAAAATTTACACCTGACACAAGTGGCTGTTTAGGTAAAATATACTGAATCCATCAAAAAACAGTTCACCTCTATTTAGACAGTCCCTGAGAAGAGAAAAAGAGGAGAAACTACCCAATCCATCTTATGATACTAGTTTCCTCTGACATCAACATTAGACAGGAGCAGTACAAGGAAAAAGTTATAGGCTAATCTCAATTTTGAGCTCAGTTGCAAAATGCTAAATACAAATTTACTAATGAATTCATCAGACTATGAAATACATATACAGTATAACCAAGTAGGGCTTATCCTGGGAATATGATGTTGATTTAAATCAAGAAGTGTTTTAATAATTAGTGAAATTCACATCAGATGATATTAAAAAAAAAAGGGGGGGGACCCAGTTGTGTGGCACGTGCTGCTGAGACATTGTGCCCATTGAGGCCCAAGCTGGATTCCTCGTCCAACCTAAAGACTGTCCTAGGAGTTTGTGCCCATAACCCCAGCAACTCTGGGAGCTGAGGCAGGAAGACTGTAACAGGGCAAGATCTTATAAAAAGAGAGAGAGATAAACTATATTATTATCTCAGTAGGTACAAAGAAAGTGCTTGATAAAATTAGATACACATTTCTACTTAAAGGCAAGCAAAGCCTTAGCAAAAATAGGAACAGAAGGAAAACTCCTTAGCTTGATTAGTGGTATCCATCAAAAGCCCACAGCAGACACCATACGCAGAGGGGAAATGTTAGAGACAATCTCCATAAAGTTGAGCCCAACACATGAATGGTAATTAGCACCCTTGCTGTTCAGTATTGTGCTGGATGTTCCTACCAGCTCAATAAAGCAAGAAAAAGAAATAGGAAGCAGAAGAAAATGGCCTTCTGAACAGGCAATGTTGTTTACACACAAAAAATACAAGAAATGCTACATAAAATATAGTAGAACTAATAGAACTCAGCAAAATTTCTCAATTGGACATAATTATATAGGAATCAGTTGGGTTCTATGCATCCTTAATAACCATTTAGGAACTGAAGTAGAAAACTTATGTGACCAGTAGCAACCACAACTATAAAGTACCTAGAGGTAAATCTGATGAAAGGTATGCAAGAGCTTTATGGAGATTACTATAAATATTATTAGAGGACACAGAGGAAGATCTTACTAAATGAAGAGACATATCCTATTAATGGTTAGAAAAGTTCAATGTCATAAAGATACCAGTAACCTCAGATTAATACATGATCCTACAGCCCAGGTGGAAGAATAACTGCAATAGCCTCTCTCTCTCTCTCTGTTTTCTTTTGCTTTTCAATTGCCAGTGAGGACATGCATTTGCCAAACAGAGGAAGAGGGAGAGAGCACCCCCCACCCCGCCTGGTCACACCCAATCCCTTCTTCTCCATCTCTCAGAATTTGGGGCATACATGCACATGCCCCCATGTGTTTTTCAAGCCATGGGGGCCAGGACTCAAATGTGTCTTTCAAGCCATGGGGGCCAGGACTCAAACTGAGGCCAGCTACGTGAGATCCAGAACTCTTAATCACCAAGCCATGAGCCTGGCCCTGGTCAGACAATTTCTTTCTTTCTTTCTTTTTTTTTTTTTTTGAATTATTTATTTAATTTTATTTATTATTATTTTTAATTTGCTGTAGGTCACATGCACTCACCAGAGAGAGGCAGAGAGGGGGAAAATGAGAAAGCAATCTGCCACATCTGTCCGGGACCCAACTGCAGTCAGCCATGTGGGAGCCCAGCGCCTTTAACTACCACGCCACCTGCTGGCCCCTAGACAATGTCTAAGTAGAATAAAGGATGTGAGAGGGGTAACGTCCCTTTGTCTCTCATGACTTACTGTGAGTTATAGTAATTAGGAAAATATGGTATTGGTACTGAAATAGACCAATAGGTAAAAAACTCATAAGAGATCTGTGTAATATGGAAACATGACATGAAAAGAAGGGGACCGTCAGAGAAGCAGTAGAAGGATGAACTATCCAATAAATAGAATAAGTTGTGGGGAGAAAAAGATTCCTAGCCTCATACCCTATGTATAAATAATTTCCAGATGGATTAAAGACCTGAATGTAAATAGCAAAACCTCAAAACTTCTGGAAAATATACAAGACTCTTTTTCCACCTCAGGGCAGGAAAGAAGATTTTTTTTAATGGGAAACAAAACCCACCAACCATCAAAGAAAGGATTGATACAATTGACTATGTTAAAACTTAAATTTCTGAATGACTTAAGACATTACAGTGAAGTTGAAAGGTTACAAACTGATGGGAGTAGTTACAATGCATGTAATCAGCAGAAATTAGAACCCATTCTATATAATCCTACAACCAACAAGAAAAAGACATAGACTCCAACAGGAAAAAAAAGATGAATACACGAACAAGCTTTTCACAGACAAGGAAGACCTGAATACCCAATAAACACGAAAATAAATTGAATCTCATTAGCACTCAGGGAAATGCATATTAAACTACGATACGTTTTGTGCCAATCAATCTGGCAAAAATTAAAAAGTTGGACTCTTTGAAGTGTTGATGAGGAAGTGGAACCACAGGGACTCATACGTTGCTGCTGGGAGTGAAAATTAGTGCTGTCTCACCAGAGAGCAGTTGGCAGCCCTGGCTGTGGGACTTGGCAGTAGTGCTCTCAGTGTGGAACCCGGGAGACTGTGTGTGCACAAGGAGACACGTCTGTGAGCGCTTCTGCTGAAGGAAGTGGAGAGACTTTTCATGTCCATCAACAGGAAACACGGTACATAATATATTCATACAAGCAACCAAATGACTAAAGTGCATAAATCCCAAACAGATGATGGTGAATAAGGAGTTGCAGAAGAGTCTGAGTAATATGACACCTTTTATGTGAGGTTTAGAAATGCTGGGACCAGCAGCTGGTGTAATGGCTTTGTCGCTGGACTCCCATGTAGTCGACTGCAGTTCGAGTCCTGGACCTGGTGGATTAAACCCATGCCGGGCGCGTGTGTGTGCATGTGTGCCCAAGATCCCGAGAGGAGAATGGAGGAAAAGGGATTGTGGCGTGGCCATCCCCCCGGGGGATGATTTCTCGCTTTCTGTCTCTCTCAGTCTTTCTGGCAGGCACACAAGCCCCATAGCAAAAACCTCTCCCGAAAAAAAAAGCTAATCAAGGGGCCAGCAGATGGCACAGAGGTTACATTACCGGACTCCTACATAGTTGCCTGCAGTTCAAGTCCTAGACCCAGTGGCATAAAACTTGAAAGGTTTGGAGAGGCTTAAACGCCATAAAACTCCACATTTGTATGTGTGCCCAGAATCCCAAGAGGAGAATGGAGGAGAAGTGTGGCCATCCCCCCCCGCCCCCGCCCGGGGAGTTATTTCTCACTTTCTCTCTCTCTGTTTCTCCAGCTAACTAATGCACCCTATAGCAAAAATCTTTTTTTTTTTTTTTTTTTTTTTGCTACAGGGCGCGTGCGCTCGCCAAACAGACAGAGAGAGACATAGAGACAGAAAGCGAGAAATCACCCCCCCAGGGGGGATGGCCATGCTGCAGTCCCTTCTCCTCCATTCTCCTCTCGGGATCTTGGGCACACACACACGCGCCTGGCATGAGTTTAAGCCACCGGGTCCAAGACGCGAACTGTGGTCCACTAAGTGGGAGTCAAGCGACATAGCCATTACACAAACTGCGCAAAAATCTCTCTTAATGAGAAAGAAATGCTGGGACCAGCAGTTGGTGTAATGGCTATGTCGCTTGACTCCCACTTAGTGGACCACAGTTCGCGTCTTGGACCCGGTGGCTTAAACTCATGCCAGGCGCGTGTGTGTGTGCCCAAGATCCCGAGAGGAGAATGGAGGAGAAGGGACTGTAGCATGGCCATCCCCCCTGGGGGGGTGATTTCTCGCTTTCTGTCTCTCTGTCTCTCTCTATTTTTCTGGTGAGTGCATATGCCTTATAGCAAAAACTTCTCTAAAAAATAAAAAGAGAGAGAAAGAAATCAATGTAATAGTATAATGTCGCATGCATACTCATACAGTGAGGCCAAAGCACACAAACATGGAGGAGACAAAGACACGTCACTTTCTGAAATGCAGTTAGATCCGGGGAGATAGCAGAAGAGGAGGGAGTTGAAAATGAAGAAGGCTTCACCTTCCTCTGTCTTCGAGAGCAAGATATTAAGGACTGTTCTATCTGGAAGATGGCCACACAAGGGTTTGCTATGTTATCTTCAGTTTCGTCTATGTGTTTGAAATGCTTCGTGCGTTCTTTTTTCATTAATTCTTTGGAGGGAAAAGGAAATGGCTCAATCTCCTTCTTAAAAATGGGCAGTAAATCAAAAAGCGTTTAAGCTAATTGATGTTTGTCACTGCATTCTGTATGGCAGTTCAGCGTGGCAGGTTGAAGCACAGGATTCTGGGCAGACTGTCAAATCCAGCTCTGCCGCTTCCTAAATGGGAGGCTCAGACAAGCCACAGAGTCCCTGCCTCGGTTACCTTCAGTGTGAAATGCGGCCGCTGCTGTAAATGATCTGGGACCTGCTTTCTAGAAGCTTGCGAGAACGTTTTGAATCACTGTGCATAAAGCACTTAGAAGAGCAAGCACTACGTAAGTGGATTCTATTATTATTATGCCTGAATACGATCTACCATTCAGAGAGGCACTGGTTATTTGTTAGATGCAAGAGAGAAAGGGAAAAGAAATGAGTAAGCTTTGTTGCCAAAAAAAAAAAAAAAAATCTTGTAAGTAGATGTTTTTATGGATGGCTGCTCTTCTGCAGTGAGACAAAAATATCTCTCAGATCTCCCAAATTAACCTGTTGAGTTGGAGATGATTCACCACCACCTCCCCACCCCCCGGGGACTTCAGAAGTATCTGCTTCTGGTAGCTCTGGTAACTAAAGGGATCAAACGTTCATTCACTTGTCAGAGCTGGCTGTAAAATCAATACGAAAGACAAAATCAATGTGTAACTCTGGAAATATATAGAATTCCCTCTGATGATGAAAGCTACATTTATCTTCAAGTTTTGATAAATACGTGGTACTGTTCTGTCACATCAGGCTGTCCATCCTATATTAAAAAAATAAATAATGAACTGTAATCCCCCGGCTAAATGAAGATTCAAATTGAGGCCCACTTATTGTTTTAAATAAATGAGAAATCAGGGTCATTAGGGAGCTCAGGGCAATTTTCTGAAGGCGGATGCAGGACAGCGGATACTGCAGGCCCTATCAGGTATCTGGTGCACTTGCGCCCTGCCAGCGGCGTGGCTTTGAGTGAATACTTAAACTTGCTCTGCCTCAGCTTCCTCGTCTGTAAAATGGGACTCAGTCCCTGTATTGCTGATCACTGAGGATTCACTGCATGGTATACTCTACCTCAGCTACATATGCTGTGCGTGGTATTCCCATCTTGGATGTTATCATTAATGGAGTCACAAACTACTCAATGTTGATGGGTGGTGGATTTGTGGGTCTAAGACAAGGTGAGGGGGTCAGCAGGTGGCATAGTGGTTAAGGCACTGGACTCCCACATGGTCGAACATGATTCGAGTCCCAGACCCAGCAGCTTGAAACTCATGCTGGGCACATGTGCATGCATGCCTAGAATCCTGAGAGGAGAATGGAGAAAAGATTGCAATGTGTCCATCCCCCCTGGGAGGGGGGTAATTTATCTCTTTCTGTCTCTCTGGTGAGTGTACGTGCACAAAATCTCTCTTAAAAAAGGGGGGGGGGAAGACCAGCGGTTGGTGTAATGGCTATGTCACTGGACTCTTCTGTAGTCGACAGTGGTTTGAGTCCGGAACCAGTGGCTTAAACTCACACTGGGTGCGTGTGTGTGCATGCCCAAGATCCCGAGAGGAGAATGGAGAGAGGATTGAGGCCCCCCTGGGGTGGAGGGGGGGGTGATTTCTCACTTTCTGTCTCTCTATCTGTCTCTGTCTTTCTGGCAAACACATGCGCCCTATAGCAAAAACCTCTCCAAAAAAAAAGGGTAAGAAAATGAGCTGAAAGGTTTTATAGCTGACCCTGCCAATCTCGCTCCCCTTCCTCTGCAACAGTATGTTATTTCAAGACCCAAGGATGGAAAAAGCTTGGTCTTCATCTTGCAGGTGATGAGATGCTGCTTTGCAAGTGTGATTATCTAACACGCACCACTGCCATGGTCTGAACCTGCTGTCCTGTAAGAAGCACTCCACTTGGACTGCCGCTGCTTTTACGTGTGTGTCCTTGCTCGGCACCCAGAGACATCCAACGTAGCTAGGAAACGTACCATGGCTAGTCCCCCAACGCACATGAATCCCCGTTTCCAGCCTCTGGATACATGAATCTCTAGGACCGAGCAGACACCAAGGACAGAGTCCGAACTCTACCCTGCCCCGGCCTGAGCCAAAGGCGATTTCCAGGGCACCCAAGCCAGGGCAGGGCCGCTGGCACATGGCGGGGTGGGGGTGGGGTGGGGGGGGCAAAGACTGGCAAGGTGCAGCACCCACTCCATATCACATTCGCTCGTCCCTGGTGAATCATCCCTTCCTCCTTCTGCATTCTACCTCAGCCCTGTGGCACCCAAGCCTGCCACTCCTTCTATACGCAAATTTCTTTTGTTTTTGTTTTTGTTTTTTGTATATCTGCCAGAGGGAGACAAAGAGAGGAAAAACGAGAAATCTCTAAATCAACCATGTTTTTGGTGGGAAGGAGGGGTCGTTTGTTGGTAGACCACAAAAGGGAGAACAAATGTCTTGAAAAGATAATAATAACGAGTAACAAGAATAGAGAATGTACTCGAGCCAACTAAACAGGTGTTTGCATTTTGAGGAGCCGATTTCTCTCTCAGGGTCCCCAGTTGGCTAATTATTTCAGGAAGATGGGTCTTTTCATCATCTCTTACTCACTGGAAAGGGACAAGGTGCAGTGGAGGGTGGGACGCTCGGGACAGGAGAGCTGGGGTTCGAGGTGCCCGACTAGAAGGGCTGACCCTGGTCCTGGGTCCGCATTCACCTCCCGGCGCCCCGGCCTCCTTGAGACGCCCACTCTAGTCCTGGTGCCTTCATGTCCCCACCCCACCCCGTCTCCCGAACTGGAAGAACATCGTCCTTGACTCCTCCCTGTCCCTCAGCAGTCATCCACGCTTCCTGT
>NW_006205995.1:2161967-2174617 GCF_000334495.1 Tupaia belangeri chinensis
ATGCCAAGTAAGTGGGACCAGCAGATGGCATAATAGTCATATTGCTGGACTCCCATATGGCCGACCAGTTCAATTCCCAGATCCAGTGGCTTAAAACTCACACTGGATGAGTGTGCATGTGTGCCCAAGATCCTGAGAGGAGAATGAAGGAGAAGGGGTTGCGGTGTGGCCAACCTCCCGGGGACGGGGGGTGATTTCTCACTTTCTCTCTCTCTGTCTCTCTCTGTCTCTCCAGCAAGCACATGCACCCTATAGCAAAAATCTCTCTTTTAAAAAAAAATGCCCAGTAAGTATTGTCTTCTTTCACTCTATGAATTTGTTCTGTTATTTCTTTGTTCAGTTTTTAGATCACTGATGTATTTTTCGTAAGTAGTTCAGGAGTAGGGTGACCAGCATGCCTCCATTTGCCTGGGACTTTTCCAGTTTTAGCAATGAAAGCCCACTGTCTGGAATACCCCTTATTGCTGGCAAATTGGACAGTCTACTCAGGGGACAAAGAGACTTTCCTGTTGAAATCAAATTGAGAAATGCTCCATTACATTCTACTCACCTGAATTCATTTCCTCTTGCCCTGTAACAGATTACCACAAAGTTATTGGCTTTAAACATTAATTTATCATCTTACATAGTTCTGGAGATCTGAAATCCGAAATGGGTTTTGCAGGCTTACACCCAAGATGTTGACTGGGGTCCATGTTTTTCTGGCTGCTCTAGGGGAGAATGCCTTTCTTGCCTTTTCCAGCTTTCAGAGGCCACCCACATTCCTTGGCCTGTTCCCTCTTCCTCCATCTTCAGGCCAGCAATCATATCAGCCCAACCTCTGCTTCTAGTGTCACGTCTCTTTCTCTCTCACTCACCTCCCTCTTTCACAGAGAAGGGCCCTTCCAATTACATTGAGTCCTCTGGATAAGCCAGGATAATCCTCCATCCCAGAATGTTTGATTTGATCGTATCTGCAAAGTCTCTTGGAGGTTCCAGGAACTAGGACATGGACATCTTTAGGGAGCCTTCATTCTGTCTACCACCGCTGCAGGAGCTGATAGAACATAGTAATGTATTGGTATTAAAGAAATATTTTTAAAGTCTCACAAAAAAGAATCTATTTTGCTTTGCCTAGTCCCCAGTGGTTTCAACTTTACTGAGTCAAGGAATTCTTATGTTCCATTTCACAGTTCATGGAATGCTGCTAACTTAGAGAGGAGCAGGGTTCAAACTGGTGTAGGCACCACCAGGGTCCAGACACTTCCCGTGAGACCTATAGACAAGGACTGTTTTAAGGGAACCAATGTCTAGATCTCTCACCAACTTTCTTTCATATGCTCTGTACATACTTGGGTATGCAAAACTCATGTGTCTGAGGTCAAGGCGTGGTGGATCTCCTTTCCTTCCACAGTTTTGGTCATGCAGTCCTCAGCCACAAGGATCTTAATGGGATATAGTGTGGTTGCACCTACCCAAGATGTCTCATTAACATGATGCAAAACCTCCCATTCAAACAAAGGAACAATGTGAAACTCAGTGGCAATGCCTTTTTAATCAACCACTACCCATCTCATTTAGAGGTGCATTTCCAGTAAAACTTTACTTTTCATGTTTAGCATTTATCAAAATTTTGGTATTTTAGATAATGCCCAAAATAATTCAAATGATAACTCACTCCAGAAAAAATTTTTAATGCATAGAGATTTATGGTTGCTAGAATCTTCTTTTACTTAATTTTCAATTTATATACACACACACACACACAAACACACACACACACATACATATATATATATCCTCTGGTTGTAGAGAAACATGTTGAATTGATCAAATATTTTCAAGCATAAAAATTAATATGGGGCTAGCCCCATGGCTTAGTGGATAAGGAGCTAGAGTACATATGGCTGACCATTAGTTCAAATCCTGGCCCCAACAGCTTGAAAAACATGCCTGGCCCAGGTGCATGTGCCCCAAATCCTGAAAAGTTGGAGAAATAAAAAAGAAGGAATTTCAGCATGACCACACCCCACAGAGGGGTGCTTTCTCCCTTTCCTCCTCACTCTCATCCTCTGGAACAATCTTTTTAGACTTTTCTTTTTTTTTTTGAATGTGTATATACATGAAGGACCAGCAGTAACACAGTGCTCTCTGAGGCTGGACCAATATGGGAGTTCTCATCCCAAGACCTCCCAGTGCATGCTGGGCACACACATGTTCCCACAATCCAGGCTGGTTGAGTTGGGAATGGAAAGTGGCATGAGGACCCTTTTAGGGTGCATCTCACCCTGTCCTCACTCTCTCCTTTTTTTCTCTCTCTTTGTGTCTCCCTCTCATGTAAAGATAAAACAATCATGTGTGTGTATGAAAAAAGAACATAACATTTCCAACTTTTAAAGAAGACTTGCATGGGCCATCTTTAAGTGGACAGTGGTAGGTATTATATGACAATGGCACCTATGTTAAATTGGACATATTCAAATAATGATTTAACAGGTTGATTTGGAAATGTCACTATTTAAATATCTCTAATAAAAAGTATATATTTCCTAACTATTTAACCTAAAGTTAAATAAAATACTCACTGTTAAGTTTTTTAAATATGCAAGGAGGGGGGCCCGCAGGTGGTATAACAGTCATGTCACTGGACTCCCACATGGCCCACCACAGTTCGAGTCCCAGAACCAGTGGCTTGAAACTTACTTGGCATGTATGCGTGCATGCCCAAGGCCCCAGGAGGAGAGCGGAGGAGAAGGCATTGCATCGTGACCATCCCTCTTAGGAGATGATTTCTCACTTTCCCTCTCACTATCTCTCTCTCTCAGTGAATACATGTGCCCTTGGGCAAAAACCTCTAGAAAAAAAATATCACAAGTAGGTACATAGTTTTTCAAAATTCCTACAGGGTGTATGAGCAGACGGTGCGGCAACCACTGCTGCAGAGAAGGAAGGCAATGCTGACGGCAGGAAGAGCAGGGTTTGGAATCAGGCTGGCAGGGGAGCCTCGGGAAAATGCCAGCTTAGGGTTCAACAGTGAGATGCCCGGCACAGAGTCAGCGTTTCCTTTATTCAGCCAACACCTGCCGTGTGCTGCCAACCCACACGGCGTGGGGGAATGTCTCACGCGCTGACATCCCAGCGCACACAGATGCGGTGGTCTGAGGCTTTGTATAAGCGCATGCTTGCTGCCTTTCTGGAGAAGATCTTGTTCTCAGGCAGTTAGTACGGCCTGTGACTACAAAGCAATGACTCATGTTTTGGTTTTCTAGAACAGATCATCTCCCGTCCATCTTTCCTTTTAGAACAACCACCTGAAGAGGCATCGCTTATGTCAGTGACCGGCCATTACTCTGAAGTACATAAGCTTCTTCTGTGGAACTGACTTCAAAGTGTGCAGCGCAGGCTTTTGAACACCCTACTGCTTGTAAACATTTGTCTTTGGAGAACGAATTTGATTTTTCCTTTTTTGAACAAAGGTTATTTACACAAACATCTAGTGACCATGGTAGATGACCAGCCAGGGCAGGAATATCATCTGTCTCACACTCTGGAAGAGCATAGGTCAGGAAATCAGAGCTTCCTCTTGTAAAGAGTCAAGAGAGGCCATCAGTCCTGTTATTTTTTACATGATAATATTTCTCCTCTTGCCGCTGAGGCTGAAGGGAATATCCTGGCCACATCAGGGCCACTTGGCTGTGAGGTTGCTTAAAGATTTTGTAATCTCAGACTTTGGGGAGAGAACTTCCTGGGACAGGAGAAGCCCTCGTGTCCACTGCTTTGGTTCTGCTGGTCCCACTGCCACAAACCCTTTCCAGGCCGTGCCCATTAGGGAACTGCAGCTGGATGAGACCCTGGGACAGAAATGATACGGGTGCACCCGGGGCTAAGGGGGCCTGGTAGACCAGCCGTAGAGGACATACAGGGCCTTATTTACATCATCGCTGAGTGTTTATTGAGTCTGTGTCTGTGAGGCCAGAGTGTCCGGGGACTAATCGCTGTCTGCTGAAGGAATGCGTCCAGAGTGAGCAGAAGGGGTAGGATACAAGTTGTGGAGGGGCTGGATAAGAAAAACAGAAGCCAGCGTGTATGGCCATCTGTCCACTCGGCCTGTCATATCCATCACGCCCATGTGTTCATGGAACACTGAACAAAAGGGATTCTTTGAGACCCTCAATTCACAATGGTGTGCACTGTATATTACTACCTTCTTGTTCTTCTGCAATAGTTTCCTGGTGTTTTCTTCAGACACCATTTCATCCCTGTGCCCAGACCAGCATAGGTACTGTGGGGGTCATTGTTTCTGTCCTCAGACAACTGGAATCTCCTCAGGGAGACAAGAGTAATCTACATACATGCTTAGAGTGAGGCTGGAGGGTGGGGTCCATTCAATTGTCACCCCTAGCTAATTGGTGGCTGTGTAGACTATTTCATCAAAATTAAGACACTGTCTATGGTAAAATGCCATTTTAGGTATTTTTTGTTTTGTTTTATTTTTGAGAGATTTTTGCTATAGGGTGCATGTGTTCACCGGAGAGACAGAAAGTGAGAAATCATCCCTCCAGGAGAGATGGCCGTGCCATAATACCCTCTCAGGATTTGGGGCATGCACGCACACATGCTCAGCATGAGTTTCAAGCCTCTGGGTCCAGGACTCGAACCACTGTCAACCATATGGATGTTCAGCACCTTAACTGCTATGCCACCTGCTGGCCCAGTATATGCTTTTAATGAAAAAATTTTAAAAAGAAAAAGGGCCAGTCCTATAGCCTAGTGGTTAAGGGAGCCTAGCCTCAAATGGCTAATTGTGGTTCAAATCCCAGCTCCACAGTCTTGAAAACATACTGGGTGCAATGTGTGTGTACCCCAAATCCCAACATGATGGAAAAATGGAGGAGAAGGGATTGTGGCATGACCATGCCCCATTGCAGGAGAAGGTGCTTTCTCCCTCTTGCTGTCTCTCCCAGGTGAGCGCATGTGCCTTCTGGCAATTACAACAACAACAAAAAAAAAAGGAAAACAATGCCATCAATTAAATTATGAGCCATTACTCTCTTACTATGAACTTAGAGTTTTTATTTATGCCTACTAAAAAGATATCTTAGATTTATTTACACAGTGTTGTAGGCTGTTTTTTTTTTAAATACATATTGCTCTCATTCATTCATAAAGTGAAAATAACAGCAAAATTAATTGACCGTGGTCAAAACAAAAGGAAAACAATGCCATCAATTAAATTATGAGCCATTACTCTCTTACTATGAACTTAGAGTTTTTATTTATGCCTACTAAAAAGATATCTTAGATTTATTTACACAGTGTTGTAGGCTGTTTTTTTTTTAAATACATATTGCTCTCATTCATTCATAAAGTGAAAATAACAGCAAAATTAATTGACCGTGGTCTTCCTAAGCTTCTTCATGTACAGAGCACTCCTAGGCCGAAGCATTTTTGACTGGGAGTTATTGGTGTCTGCTTCCCACACAATGCCATCCTCCAAGCTGTCAAGAATGCTGGTGAGGCAGCATTTCTTACCGCATTTCTCTGTGGCTTTCTCCCACATCTCTGGCACCTGTTGTGTAAATTAATGTGCACACAGGTAATGACAAACACAGCACACCAGCCACCTGGCTACAGCGACTGTAAGACACATCCCAATTCCCGAGATCTCAAAAGTGAAAAAATAACATCTGAGACTCAATGAGATACGGGTTTTGAGACTCAGTCAAAAGGACCATCATAACCAACTATCCATTTCCTCCCTTGGAATGGGGTTGATACCAGCGCGACATCCTTCTCAGGAAGCAATCATTTGTTCCCATGTAGTTTTTGAAAATGAATGGGTTTCAGTGTGACAGCAGGTGCAGGGAGTCATCTGGAAGCCAGTAGAGTCAGGAAGGCCTTGTGCATAAAGCAGGTCTCATAAAGGTAAGATGTGGCCTGGGTAAGGACACCTCTTCCAGCAGAGGGAAGAGCATTAGCTCAGCCTGGAAAGTTCAAATGGGTAAACAAGCATGTCCTGTCGAGAGGAAAGTGGGGGTGGTTAGGGAGTTGTAGGCTATGAAGACGTGAGTTTTTGTGTTAAAAACCTAAGTTCACGTGAGCATGTCTTATTTGTGAAAATAAACAATTCTTGTATTTCTGTAACTTTTTTTTTCTTTCCTCACTATAGGTCCTGATGTTTTTAGTTCAAAGAGCCTTGCCCTTCAAGCCCAGAAGAAAATTCTGAGCAAAATAGCCAGCAAAACCATGGCCAACATGTTGATTGACGACACCAGCAGTGAGATCTTCGATGAGCTCTACAAAGTCACCAAAGAGCACACCCACAACAAGAAGGAGGCTCACAAGATCATGAAGGACTTAATCAAGGTGGCGATCAAAATCGGGATCCTCTACCGGAACAACCAGTTCAGCCAGGAGGAGCTCGTTATTGTGGAGAAGTTCCGGAAGAAGCTGAACCAGACCGCCATGACCATCGTCAGCTTCTATGAGGTGGAGTACACCTTCGATAGGAATGTACTCTCCACGCTCCTGCACGAATGCAAGGACCTGGTCCATGAACTGGTGCAGCGACACCTGACGTCCAGGACCCACGGGCGCATCAACCATGTCTTCGACCACTTTGCCGACGTGGAGTTCCTCTCCACCCTCTACAGTCTGGACGGAGACTGCAGGCCCAACCTCAAGAGGATTTGTGAAGGAATCAATAAGTTGCTAGATGAGAAAGTCCTTTGAATGCCTTCCCTCCTCCTGGACTTGGCTGCTTTAAAGTCACTGCACCCATCATGGTCTGGGGAGAAGCAAGAAAAGAAGCTGCAACCCTTGTTGAAGAAGTCAATGTTTTGTCGTCTCTATCCCACCGAGGCTGATGCCCAGCCAAGCGTGGGTGTGTTTAATCCCTTGAGTTCTCTGATAAGGTCTGTACTTAAAATCACCTGTCTTTGCAAGCCCAGAGGCCACTTCAGCTACTCAAAGCAGGAAGTCTGTTTTGCCCCTTACAGTAAACTCCACTCAGCTCATGGAGGAGAATGAGCCCTGGACCAGGACCCAGAGAACATGGGTTCAGTTCCCAGATTCACCAGTGACAACTCTGTCCTCTGTATGCTGGAGCGTGATGCCTGTCTGCCTACCTCACAGGGCTGTGGTGAGGATCGAAACAGATACTGTCTGTCCCTGCTTTTGAAAACCCTCATGGAAGCCCTTTATATGTTCTCTTGTGAGTATGAGAGGGATAAACTTGGATCTAGACCATTAAGCAACATGTAAGAAAGGAACAAGAGAATCTACTGGGCTGGGTTTGCATTCTGTCTCTCAATGTGCTGTTTGCAGCAAAATGAAATCCAAAGGTGTGAAAAAGTACACTTGCAAATTGGGAAAATGTTTTACAATGTGTTTTTTAGGTCTTAGATGTGCAGGTTTCTGATCCTGTGGAAGGAAACTCCGTGGAGGGTGGGGAGAGAAGTTCCTACCTATAACACAGGAGCGGAGAAGCACTCTGCTCCCCCTGCAGGACCAGCATCTAAGGGGCGCCATCCGCGGGGCACAGAGAGGCTTTATTCTGGCATGCATGGGAGTCCGGCAGAATGAACCCCTCACCATCCTTCTTGACCTTTTACAGTCATTTGTGCTATTTTCTCTGGTTCGTTAATAAATCGAAACTACCCTTCAAACAAGAGGTCTTGGCGTTGTGATTCAAAAAAGAAATTCCTAGGGCTCACTCCATGGAACCGCAGTAATGCACTACTCCAGAGACGCTGGACCCCACATGGCAACCATGGTTCAAATCTTGGGCCTTGTCAGCCTGAAACACCCCAAGCATGCACGTGAGTACCCAGGACCCGATAAAGCTAAGGACGGAGGGAAGGGAATTATGGTGTGACCAGGCCCTGGAGAGGGTGCTCATCTCTCTCTCTCCCTTTTTCTCCCTCTCTCTCATTGTCTCCCACTCTTATGTGTGTACATGGGCTCATACGCCCTTTCAGTAATAACAATACTTAACAGTTTAAGAATGATGGAATTGAAGGGAGAAACAAAGAGCAGGACCTGCCTATGTGCTCAGACCTCGGGGGACAGAGCCCCAGAGGAGCACAGGTGGGGGTCCAGGTGCTAGTCAGTGGTGAGCTGGTTCCCTGCCTCACTTTCAGTCTGTGACTTCTGTCGTCCTGTCATCATCATCTTCGCCATCATCAGGACTATGTTCTTATAACACTGTGCCACGTTGAGATCGCTCCTTCTGCCCCGCCCCCCGACCCACACTTCTCTCGTATCTGATGACAATGCCACACTACTGTAGCTCAGACCCACGGTTCTGTCCACCCCCTGGTTTCCCTCCAGCAGGAGAATTAAGTGATGGTTTGTGGGAGAGTGTGACATGGCGTTCACCAAGCCTGAGCTGACCATCAGCCTCGACTTGCTCCCGTGTCAACATCAGTGCTAACCCTCCAGCTGAGTGTCTCAGCCACGGCACCCAGAATTAGCTCACTAAAAGGATAGCAAGCACGGAATGAGGAAGAGTTAAGTCCGCCTCTGCTCTCCATATTTGACAAACATGGCCTAGCCCCCTTCTCAGATCCTAGGCTGAATGATGAAGTCCCGTGCACACCGGAGCTGGCGTGGCTGCCGATCCTTGGCAGTGCTGGTGGGAGCTGAAGGCAGCTTCCTCCCCGCCTGCTGCTAGGCATCAGTCCAGCAGTAACTGGATTTTCACTCATGCAGAGTCCTCAAGGCTTGCCTTAGGTACTCCTCTAATTAAAGCACTGCTTTCTAGTTCAGAGATGGTTCTAGAAGTAGGTTCATTTTTCATTAAGTAAATGGATATTTGCAGAGGACTCAGACCCAAGAAGAATGAGTGAAACTGCTTTATCTCCTTGTGCAATACAGTGGGGAAGAAGAGGCAGGGTAAAATTGCCAAAGAAGCCAAAGAAGATTGCAGTTCTGCCTGCTCCACGGGGTGCAGCTCAGCATTGGTGGTACGAGAAGGCCGAGTTGGGTTCTGAGGGCCCACGGGTCTCCGAGGAAATTGCATCCTTCCTGCTCTGGTCAGAGAAGGGTCGGAACTTTTACCAGCAGGTCTTGGCAAGTACAACAGCAAAGGGTGGACTGTAATATTTTCTGGCGCCGTAGGCTCCCCAACTGAGGGAATCGGTAGGCTCTCTGCTATAAGGTCATGGGGTACCGTGACCTCATAAAAAGCTCCCAGGGGGATGGTGAACTCACAAATTGTGCTTCTGCCCCTCTAAAAATATGAGCCACAGGCCAGCAGATGCCATAGAGGTTAAAGTGGCTGGATCTCACATGGCCAGTTGCAGAGTTCAAGTCCCAGACCCAGCAGCTTGAAAAACGTGCCATGCGCGTGTGCATGCATGCCCAAAATCCTGAGAGGAGAATGAAGGAGAAGGGATTGCAGCATGTTTATTCCCCCCCGACCCATGGGGTGCTTCCTTACTTTGTCCCTCTCTCAGTCTGTCTCTGGTAAATGCACATAGCCTATCACAAACATTTAAAAAAGAGAAAGAAAACACAGAGCCGAACCCCATGCTATGTGTCCATTGGCATCTAAATTCAAGGAGTTCTTGAATGTCATCAAGCAGCTGGAAGGACTGCAGATTTTAGATATTTTACATAACAGCCTAGTGACCAAAGAAAGATTTCTCATTATGCAGTCATATTGGTTTATCTTGAGAACTCTCTACTTAATGGCCCTGAAAAGCTGTTTCTACTGGGAAAAATTAAAAACTGTGACAGAGACCAGCAGATGCTTTTGAAAGCAGATCTCTCTGTAGCTGTGCATTTCTGCTCGGAACTCTCTACAAAACTTTCAACAACGAAAGCCCACTGAAGCAAAGTTGGACTATCTGCACTTAGGTGTCACCGATGACAAAGGCTATCATTTGTAAAAACAATGGAAAAGAAAACTAATTTTTAAAACAGCAGCAGTACAGAGTCATTCCGTTAATCAAGCCCCACAGAGCAATGCTTGGTTCAGCAAATCAGGTGCAGAGACGTGACTCATTCTTTAAGGGTGAGGTGTGGCAGACGCAGCTTATATGAAATGTCTGGGGATATCACTGGGCCTTCAACCATCCCTGAACACTCAGTTCTGTCCCCACGGGAGGACCAGGGACTTGTGTTGAAATTCCCAGCCTGCCCCTCAGCACAGGTCCTTCCTTGTGTGTCTGAACCCTGCAGAAACATTTCCTGCTGGCCCCACCTGCCATGTGTCTGTGTTGCTCTCCCTGTGTTTGCACCTGTGAGTCTTGACACCCTTGGTAACTCCGGGTCTCTGCTCAGTGTCGAATCTAAATGAAAAGACCTCTCCATCTGTGCTTCTCTAAACTCCCGTCTCTCCCATCTGTACACTTCTCAGAAACAAATCCGTTCATTCATTGGCTGCTCCAGAGAACTTCCTGCCTCCAACTGCCCATTAAAAAGAACGTAGCACAATGGGACCAGCAGTTGGCATAATGGCTATGTCACTGGACTCCCACTTAGTCGACCGCGGTTCACATCCTGGACCTGGTGGCTTAAAACTCAGGCCGAGTGTGTGTGTGTGTGTGTGTGTGTGTGTGTGTGTGCCCAAGCTCCCGAGAGGAGAATGGAGGAGAGGGGATTGTGGCGTGACCATCCCCTCTGGGGGGTGATTTCTCGCTTTCTATCTCTCTCTCTCTCTCTCTGTCTGGCGAGCGCATGAGCCTTATAGCAAAAACCTCTAAAAAAAAAAAAACGTAGCACAAAGCAAGCCGACCTGCCCTCTGTTTCAATATCTTTGAGGGTTTTTATTTTTTTAGTTCGATGTGATCCAGAAGAAAGTTAAAATACTCTGAGAGCCAAACCAACTTGGTGAACGTTCTAGATAAGCCAACGTTGTCTTAACTTTGGCTGTGGAGACATGGCGTTCGCAGGAGCTGGCCAACAGTGGGCGAGGATGTCGACGGTGGGCACGCATCACGTGGCCTCGCCCAGATCCTCCCAACTCCCAATGCTGTGTTCACTGGATTTCCCTTTGGTCCCACCCTGCTCTGTGAGCCACAGCCACCCTGGGCTAAGCCTTGGTCTTTCCTCAAATGGAGGTCTCGCTTGCTAGGGAAAAAGACCCTTCTACAAACACCATTTTGCAAAATAGCATCTACAAATCCCTGAAAGTCCTGAGGGTGGGAGAGGGGGCAGGAGTGAAGACCATGAGTCATGAAATGAGTTTTCAATTTGTTTCATTCCGACAACTTTGTTAGAAAAATTGAAATCGACGTAAGTACATTCTGACCTTATAGTCACGTTGGTGCCATCTGGTTTCAGAGGCTGTCTTTGTGTATAAATGCCGTGCATGCTGCCTTGAGTGAAAGAAGAGAATTTAACTCCATGTGTTGTTTCAGCTAGATCTAGGATCCCTGAGGGGTCTGCAGGTATAAACAGGGACGTGTGCTCGATTCTGAGAAACATTGCTACAACATATGAAAGTGGAGGCTTGCACAGGATGAGCGAGTGTCACCCTGCCCTTGACAGTGACTCACCTGTGGGAGCTCGAGGGCTGAGGGATGAACTAATGTCCAGGGGGACCGACGGGTCTGCGCTACTGTGCAAGCAGCAGGTTCCAACATGTCCCACCTACTCTACTCTTGGAAAACTAACCAGGAAAAGCCACCACGTACTTTAGGTCATCAGAAAAGTCAGGACGTGTTTTTCCTTTATTTTTTTTAAATAATTATTTTATTTAACTTTATTTATTTATTTATTTTTATTTGACCACAGAGGGACAGAGCAAGAAATCTAGAGATGGGGGTGAGAAAGCAAGCCACCAGATCGGGGATTCAAACCACAGTCAGTCATGTAGGAGTCCAGTGCCTTTAACCACCATGCCACCTGACAGCCCCTATGACGTATTTTTTCTATGTAAAAATGAGTCAGGATTTTTACAACAACCCAATCAAATCAAAGAATTGACCATCCCATCTGGAAACCCCAATATTTAATCTCAAAGGCACAAATATGTCCATGCTGGACAAAGCGGGCACTGTTCCTCCCAATGAAGGGAATAAAGAGCCACGTGTGGAAAAGTCACCTGCCCGTGCTCACTCGCCTTCCCAATTCCAGTCTCAACTGCTGGGCTGCAGGCAGAAGTCCCAGGCCTTAGGAGAGATTATGTGGTTCCGGAATCTCAGGAACTCATTCTTGAAGAACAAGCACATGGCAGTCAGATACTGGTGGTGTTGAATTCCTCCCAGTCCCCCAGCCCCCGTGAAATAGGGAAGGCCAGCCACAGCAGGTACTCCCCACCCCCAGCAGCAGTTCGGCACCTTGCCTTTCCCTTACTCCTGCTTGCTTAGCCGAGCTGGGGCAGGTCTCTGCAGAGGGATGCCAGCAGCCCACCCAGGCAGCCAGAGCCCAGGCAGCCAGGCCTCCCAGGCCCTGATGTAGAGCTCCTCTTAGCTGCTGACCAAGGCAGTTCTGGACCAGTTCCAAGGACAAGGGAGTCTGGGGTTTGGCTCTCAGCTCAAGGAGGGGCTGGGTAGGCGCCAGAGCTTGGCACAGAGAGCTTGCTGGAGGCTAGCGAGGAAGTGGCAACCGGGCTCTGCTAGGGAGAGGAGCCCTTTTTCAGGCTGAGTCTGGTGAAGGAAGAACTTATGAACTGGTCTCCCAGGGAGCAATTTGGGCTTCCCTGCTGAGAGGGTCCTATTTCC
>NW_006205995.1:2175111-2186572 GCF_000334495.1 Tupaia belangeri chinensis
AGATCCCGAGAGGAGAATGGAGGAGAGGGGATTGTGGCGTGACCATCCCCTCTGGGGGGTGATTTCTCGCTTTCTATCTCTCTCTCTCTCTCTCTGTCTGGCGAGCGCATGAGCCTTATAGCAAAAACCTCTAAAAAAAAAAAAACGTAGCACAAAGCAAGCCGACCTGCCCTCTGTTTCAATATCTTTGAGGGTTTTTATTTTTTTAGTTCGATGTGATCCAGAAGAAAGTTAAAATACTCTGAGAGCCAAACCAACTTGGTGAACGTTCTAGATAAGCCAACGTTGTCTTAACTTTGGCTGTGGAGACATGGCGTTCGCAGGAGCTGGCCAACAGTGGGCGAGGATGTCGACGGTGGGCACGCATCACGTGGCCTCGCCCAGATCCTCCCAACTCCCAATGCTGTGTTCACTGGATTTCCCTTTGGTCCCACCCTGCTCTGTGAGCCACAGCCACCCTGGGCTAAGCCTTGGTCTTTCCTCAAATGGAGGTCTCGCTTGCTAGGGAAAAAGACCCTTCTACAAACACCATTTTGCAAAATAGCATCTACAAATCCCTGAAAGTCCTGAGGGTGGGAGAGGGGGCAGGAGTGAAGACCATGAGTCATGAAATGAGTTTTCAATTTGTTTCATTCCGACAACTTTGTTAGAAAAATTGAAATCGACGTAAGTACATTCTGACCTTATAGTCACGTTGGTGCCATCTGGTTTCAGAGGCTGTCTTTGTGTATAAATGCCGTGCATGCTGCCTTGAGTGAAAGAAGAGAATTTAACTCCATGTGTTGTTTCAGCTAGATCTAGGATCCCTGAGGGGTCTGCAGGTATAAACAGGGACGTGTGCTTGATTCTGAGAAACATTGCTACAACATATGAAAGTGGAGGGTTGCACAGGATGGGCGAGCGTCACCCTGCCCTTGACAGTGACTCACCTGTGGGAGCTCGAGGGCTGAGGGATGAACTAATGTCCAGGGGGACCGACGGGTCTGCGCTACTGTGCAAGCAGCAGGTTCCAACATGTCCCACCTACTCTACTCTTGGAAAACTAACCAGGAAAAGCCACCACGTACTTTAGGTCATCAGAAAAGTCAGGACGTGTTTTTCCTTTATTTTTTTTAAATAATTATTTTATTTAACTTTATTTATTTATTTATTTTTATTTGACCACAGAGGGACAGAGCAAGAAATCTAGAGATGGGGGTGAGAAAGCAAGCCACCAGATCGGGGATTCAAACCACAGTCAGTCATGTAGGAGTCCAGTGCCTTTAACCACCATGCCACCTGACAGCCCCTATGACGTATTTTTTCTATGTAAAAATGAGTCAGGATTTTTACAACAACCCAATCAAATCAAAGAATTGACCATCCCATCTGGAAACCCCAATATTTAATCTCAAAGGCACAAATATGTCCATGCTGGACAAAGCGGGCACTGTTCCTCCCAATGAAGGGAATAAAGAGCCACGTGTGGAAAAGTCACCTGCCCGTGCTCACTCGCCTTCCCAATTCCAGTCTCAACTGCTGGGCTGCAGGCAGAAGTCCCAGGCCTTAGGAGAGATTATGTGGTTCCGGAATCTCAGGAACTCATTCTTGAAGAACAAGCACATGGCAGTCAGATACTGGTGGTGTTGAATTCCTCCCAGTCCCCCAGCCCCCGTGAAATAGGGAAGGCCAGCCACAGCAGGTACTCCCCACCCCCAGCAGCAGTTCGGCACCTTGCCTTTCCCTTACTCCTGCTTGCTTAGCCGAGCTGGGGCAGGTCTCTGCAGAGGGATGCCAGCAGCCCACCCAGGCAGCCAGAGCCCAGGCAGCCAGGCCTCCCAGGCCCTGATGTAGAGCTCCTCTTAGCTGCTGACCAAGGCAGTTCTGGACCAGTTCCAAGGACAAGGGAGTCTGGGGTTTGGCTCTCAGCTCAAGGAGGGGCTGGGTAGGCGCCAGAGCTTGGCACAGAGAGCTTGCTGGAGGCTAGCGAGGAAGTGGCAACCGGGCTCTGCTAGGGAGAGGAGCCCTTTTTCAGGCTGAGTCTGGTGAAGGAAGAACTTATGAACTGGTCTCCCAGGGAGCAATTTGGGCTTCCCTGCTGAGAGGGTCCTATTTCCTCTCTGTGAAGGGTTGGGCTGCCCCTACTTTGTGTTTATGACTTGGTTTTAGAAACAGATGGTTGGCTGGACTTGGGTTTGGAGAGACGGGGAGATGAGTAGCTTGCGCTTGCTTTCTTTTCAGCTCTGAGGTAGCAGACAGTGCAGACGGTGGAGTGAGACATGCACCAGGTCCAGGTCCCGCTGCCCAAGACCTCCTGAGCCTCGGTTTCCTTAACTGTGAAAGTGAGGAGTTGCACAGGTCTTCGAAAGAAGCCGTCTAGTTCCATAGTGCATTTGCCCACATCACAGAAGTTCTGGGCATTTCTGTACTGTAGGTTCCTTGAAAGGGGAAACTATTCATTATTTAAATGAAGCAATAGTTTCCAGATAGACTGACAAATGACTCCTCTGTGACCCACTTCAGGACTTTTGAACGTAGACCTAAGGCCCTGGATTTCAAGGGGAAAAGCTTTAAGCCAGAAAATGCAAGGTAGTGAAGACTGAAAGAACTGTGGGCCCAGGCACTCTGCTTGCAGACCCGCTCAGCAGGAGCCCGCTGGGAGTCCGGGTTAGGCTGAAACCTCCCCTGTGACGCATTTTAAATAGAAATTATGCCAGGCTCCGGTAAGACATTTCTGGACAGATAGCAAGGTCATGCACAAGTCATTACTGACTTGAGTCAAATATGATGGCACACAGTATCCGAATTGTTTAAAAATGTATCAAAGCCATTTCTTCAACAAGCAAAACATTTATATAGAGCTTTCAGACCAATTTTTTTAAAAGTGAAATCTAGCTATATTAAAATATAATTCACTATAGGACCAGCAGATGGCGTAATGGTTATGTCGCTGGACTCCCACATGGTTGACTGCGGTTGGCATCCCGGACGCAGTGGCTCTAAATTCACACCAGGCACATGTGTGCCCCAAATCTCAAGAGGAGCATGGAGGAGAAGGGATTGCAGTGTGGTCATCTCTCCCGGGGTGTGATGTCTCACTTTCTGTCTCTCTGTCTCTCCAACAAGTGTATGTGTCCTATAGCAAAAATCTCTCTTAAAAAAAAATTATATATATACACACACACACATATATTTCATCCAGGTTAAATATACCACTCGGTGATTTTTTTTAATATATTCACAGATAATTGTCATAATAACCAGTTGATCTTTGACTATTTTTTTTGGGGGGGGGAGAGATTTTCACTGTAGGGTGCGTGCTCTCATCAGACAGACAGAAAGAGACATAGAGACAGAAAGCGAGAAATCACCCCCCAGGGGGGATGGTCACGCCGCAATCCCTTCTCCTCCATTCTCCTCTCGGGATCTTGGGCACGCACGCACACGCGCCCGGCGTGAGTTTTAAGCCACCGAGTCCGGGACATGAACCGTGGTCAACTACGTGGGAGTCCAGCAACATAGCCATTACGCTAACTGCTGGTTCCCGATCTTTGACTATTTTTATGACCTTAAAAAGAACCCCAGGCCGAACCTAGTAGTACAGTCAGAAGCAAACTGAATTTCAATCCTGGAAGCCATATGGCTGACTACAGATTCGGATCCCTGGGTGGCCTAAAAAATGCCAGGTCCATGAGCGGGCCCTCAAGATCCTGATGAGCTGGAGGGCTGCAGAAAGGGGATTGCAGTGTGTCAAGGATCTCTCTCTGTCTCTCCTTGTATGTACACACAAACTATCATAAACAAAATACTTAAAAGAAAAAAAAAAAAGACAGAAAAGAGAAACCTGTAATCTTCAGCAATCACCTTGCTAAAGCTTCAGACTTTATTAGCAATATAAAAGTAGGTCTTTTCCACTAAAACATCACATATAAAAATTTCTCAGGGCCAGCAGGTGGTGTGGTGGTTAGGGGCACTGGACTCCCACATGGCCAACCACAGTTCAAGTCCTGGACCTGGTGGCTTGCTTTCTCACTCTTCTCTCTTTCTCTCTCTTGCTCCATCCCTCTCTGGTCAAATTAAAATAAGTAAGTAAATAAATAAAGTTAAATAAAATAATTAAATAATCCTTTAAAAATAAAAGAATTTCTCAATGCTAGAATTGCTCTATAATTTTAGATTCAGAGAAAGCAGAGAGACTAAGACTCATGCTGAACTGCCTCATAGGCCGAGCTCCGTGTGCTGTCTAGATCCCCTCCCCAGCAGCCGCTTATGGAGGAGCCTCATCAACCTCTTACCAGAGTGGCTTCTCAGAGGAAGTGGATTCTGCAAAGCATTAGGATGCCCAGGGTGCCCGAGGCTGGCTGCTCCCTCATCACCCCTCAGCCCCGTTGTAGCTGCAGTGCCAGCAACCACGTGCTATGGGTGTCCTAGAAAAAACTCAGGCATTACATAGAGCAAAGGACTGTAACACTTGAATCCTGGGTCTCACCCCAAAACTACCCGATTCAAATCCCTGGCAGTGTGGCTTAAAAATCCGCACAGGTGAAATGCTCCCTGATGATTTTTTTTTTTTTTTTGAGAGGTTTATGCTATAGGTCGCATATGCTCGCCAGAAAGGCAGAGACAGAAAGCGAAAAATCACACACACACCCCAGGGGGGATGGCCACGCCGCAATCCCTTCTCCTCCATTCTCCTCTCAGGATCTTGGGCACGTACGCACACGCGCCCGGCGTGAGTTTGAGCCACCAGGTCTGGGACTCGAACCGCTGTCGACTAATGGGAGTCCAGTGACATAGCCATTACGCTAACTACTAGGCCCCTGGTGATTTTTAGCCATGGCGAAGCTTGCTGACACGAGTAGAGAGGGCCTGACTTGAAATCCTTTGCATGTCCAATTCTGTGATTCTCAGAGAATTGTGATTTCCTTATAAATTAAACAGAATCTCCTGCCTTTTCTAGCTTTGCAAAGAGTCCACTTCCTTCCCCCTCTGTGTCTGTGCGGCACCCCGGCACCTGGTTCACCTCCTGCCCTCTGCACTGCTCTCCTCTTGATATTTTAGGTCCCTGGAGAGGGCTGCAAGCCCTGTCCCCACAGCTGTAAGCACCCGAAGGACAGCTGTCCTCTCTGCAGTGGGCACGATGCCAAGAGCCAGGGCACCCTGGGAAAAATGGCTCGCAGTGTCCTGGCCATGTGGCAAGTTTTGAATTTGCTGCATGTTTTCCATTCTCACCTCTCAATTAACTGCCTGCTAAAGTAACTGTCCGTAAACTCTCTCTTAAGGTCCGTGACCTGGGATGCTGATCTAGAAATCTAATTTCCAGAAATATACTTGGTTCAGTTTCCCCGGGGAGAATAAAGACATGGGGTATGTGTCATCTTCTGCTAAGACCTTCTTTGGCTCTTTTCTTTCCAAGGCTTCCAGTAATACAGGACAGTCTGGAAACAATGCGGGGCAGGATTCGAGAGCAGCGCACACCCCATGGTATCTTCTCTTTTAACTAGTAGAGAAAAAGAATCTAAAAACCTGAATCTCGGCTCAGAGTAGCCACCATGGGACTCCTCGACGGGAGGGAGAAGAGGAGCCGGGGGAATAAAGTCACAGCAGAGAGGCCCCAGGCATGTTAGGTTTCATATGGTTACAACCTGATCCGGGATACCCAAACCCCTTCGGTGTTCTCTAGCCAAACTCTCTCTTTAAGCAAAGGGAAAAAGATTTCATCTCAAAAAGGAACTGTACAGTCAATGAAGACAAAAAAAGGAAAGTGGGGGCCCCAGTCGTGTGGTGGGGCTGGTCGCTCATTGGCCTCCCCCGAGGGCCAGGTCTGTCTCCCTGCAGGTCTCCTAGCACGGGCGTGACTACGGGTGCTGGCATACAAGGCCACTCCTGTCCAGGGTTGAGTAAGGCGCAAGGGCGGGCTTACGTCAGACCTCAGGCCTCTACCCTGACAACAGGCAGCTCATTTCTGGGGAGGCCGGCCAGCTGCTGGTTCAGGTTAGCGGACCATGCCCTGGCCATTCCCCAAATTCAAGCGTCCAAAACTCATCAGGTGTTTTTCTATGTTCCACATGGACGGGGGCCTCTTCCCTCGTCATTCATTTGGGAGGGGCAGGGAAATGAACCTGCCGCTCAACACACACCAGACACCTTCTGTCAATGCCCACATCCCCCCTCCAGGGCCGCATGGTATATGTGGGACTCTCGCCTTCCTGCCACACTGCCCTTAGGTGATCAGATCAGTGAAGAGGCCCTGAGACCCACGCAGCCACAGGCAGCGGCCACACATCAGGACTCCTCAGTCCAGGAGAGCCGGGGACCCACCTTGTTCGTTCTAACTCCTTCGCCTCACCTTTTGGAATTACGTACCTTTTCAAGCCTTTGCCTAATTTTCTATCAATGTTATCAAAATCCCAAGAAAAGGAGGACTTAGGCATGTGAGGTATGTGTGTGTGTGTGTGTGTGTGTGTACATGCGCACACATGTGTGGATGCACAAGCACCTTCTTGTCTAACTCACAAACCCTCATGGAAATGTACTTTTTTAAAAAGTGAATCCAGGGGACCAGCAGATGGCACAATGGTTACATCACTGGACTCCCATATGGCCAATTGTGGTTCGAGTCCTGGACCCAGAGGCTTGAAACACACACCAGGCATGAGTGTGTGTGTGCCCAAAATTATGAGAAGAGAATGGAAGAGAAGGGATTGCAGCGTGGCCATTCCCCCTGGGGGGTAATTTCTCACTTTCTGTCTCTCTATCTCTCTCTGACTCTCTGGCGAGTGCACAAGCTCTATAGAAAAAGTCTCTCGAAAAAAAATTAATGAATTGACGTGAATTCAGGGGCCAACAGGTAGTATGGTGGTAAAAGCACCAGGTCCCATGTGGCCAACACCACAGTTCAAGTCCTAGACCTTGCAACTTGAAAAACATGCCTGGTACATGTGCATGCATGCCCAAACTCCCAAGAGGAGAATGGAGAAGAAAGGACTGTGGCATGGCCATCCCCCAGGAGGGGCGATTTCTCACTTTCCTTCTGTCTCTGTTGCTCTTTCTCTCTGACTAGTGCACATGCTCTATGGCAAAAATCTAAAAGAAAAAAAAAAAAAAGTGAATCCAGTTGACAGATTTCCCAAAATTCTGAGATGGTTGCAAACAACAAGAGTGTTTTGAAAGATTCTTGGCTAAACTTAACATCTTCACATCTCCAAGAACTTGAATGTGGAGACCCGGCCCATTAGAACACACGTGTGATGTCTCCCAGCCTGGAGCAGGTCCTCCAACCATTGGGAGCGGAGAGGAGTGGTGATCTTTCACCTGCCACCTGCTGCTGCCTCTCACTTACCCTCTGAGTCACAGGGGTCTCATTTGTGGGCAACCAGTGCCAGTGTGGGCTACTGGGAGAGATCCTCCTTCCCCCGGGGAGAACTGCCACTTGGCTGGGCTCCTGATCCCAGCCTTACTAGGGACCAGGTTCCTCCGGCCCTCCTCCCCCACCTTATTGCTGCCCAGAGAAGAAAGGCCCACAGCAGCGTGGGTGACCCTCACAGTCTGGCTGGCCAATTCCTCATTTGTCTGTGAGTTCCCAGAGGAAATGCAAACAAATCAGGCCACACTTGGTTGCTGGCCAATGAATCTTTGAACTTCTTCAATAAAAAGTCTTTAAAACTTTGGTTCTGACCCAAATCTTTTGCTCCAGCATAAAAACTGTGGGGCTTCAAGTCTCTCTGTTGAGAGACACAGTGTGTCTGTGGCATTTGAATAAGGGTGTTTATCTCAGAAATTTCCTTGAGTTCCACAAGGCTCCATAAGCTCTGTGTGTCTCACCTTTGACCTTCAAACCTTCCTGACTACCTAGCCTGTGTACCTACCCCTCATGTGGCGGTTGTTGGTGTATTTACTTGGGAAGGCTTCTAACTGTGTTTTCTTTCTTTGCTGAGTTCCTAATTGTGCCTCTGTAAAAGGGCCTAGAGGTTACTGAGTTTCCACTGAAACCAGGACGAGAGAACAAACTCTCCAGCAGGAGGCCTTTAGAAAGGTACCGGACACTAGTATTCTTTATCCAGTGTGGTCCCAGAACTACCACTGTTGAAAAGATAAAAGAAAAAAGAAATTATAAGAAATTGGTGAGATATCAAGTGTGGGTTTTTTTTTTCCCTTTTACATTAAATGGTACATTCGATTTTTTTTTTAATCCCTCTTTGTTGCTGCTTACTTCCAAAGTAGGTTATAAACTAGATGCCTGCTCTCCAAAGCCCCTATCTCCTCCCTTTATAAATGGAGGTCTCGTGAGGATGGACAGCCAAGTTTTCTTTTTTTTTAGTTATTTTTTAAATTTTATTATTATTATTATTATTCATTTAACTTGCTGTAGGGCACATGCACTCATGTGAGAAAAAGAGGGAAACTGAGAAAGCAAGCTGGCAGGTCCAGGACTCAAACCACAATTGTCTATGTGGGAGTCCAGCCCCCCAACCACCACTCCACCTGCTGGCCCTAGCCAGATTTTCTGCACCTACATATTCCCTTTCGTCCTATACATTTTCCAAATTTCCACCTTCACCACCTCCACTTCCACTGCTTCCTAGATATCATTTTATTGAGTCCATGTTGAGCTAAAGAAGTCTAGAAAAAGAGCAGTTGCCAGAAAAGCACTATACAGATCCTCCTGGTCATCTACCTTATCCAATCAATGTGGACGTTCAGGTGGCACCCTGAACAACTCCTGGAAATAGACTCGAACCACCTCACCCTGAAGCCTGCCGGCTCCCACCTGCAATGTGTCTGGAAATGAAAGGCTTTGGGAAAGTTCCCGGGAGAGCTCTAAGTCACTGAGCAGCAGTTCATTCCACACTCGGGGAAAAGAGAATGACAAGTCAGACTCAAACCCTATTTTTTCAAAAACTGTAGTTGAGCAATAATTATTCATCAGTTTCCATAACCGCTCCCTTAATTAACACCTTCGGAGCATCCAAACTGTTCATTTTCACCTGAATGGCTTTTAGTGATAACACGGAGGAGCCCACTCTGGCTCAGAATGAATTTTGTGGCACGCTTCCAGACATGTCACAGAGCATTGAGTATTGTAAAAATAACATGTTTGTTACTCTTAGAGTGTCAGGAGGAAAATGTACATGGACATAAATGTGCTGGGTTTTGTATTTTAGGACACCACCGGATCAGGTCTAAAGATGGACATCGTTCGCTGGAGGGGGGAGAACGAAGGTTCCAAAGATGTCCGCTCCATTCCCTATTTAGGCATCCTGTCTTTCCACTGGTGACAATATACATACAATCATCCTCCCCATCACCACCAAAGGGAGAGTTTACTTTAGCCACCCATAAAACAATTTCATAGTCTATCATAATATTTGTGGATTAAATGTGATACTTGACCTCATTTTGTTCTGTTTGCATTTTCTTCCTACCATTATATTCCTATATTTACATGGAAATTTCTAAAATTGGCCAGAACCACGTTGGAACCGACAAATTATGAGAGCAGATGAAATAACACATTCATAGATATTTATGGGGGGTAGCTCTCTACAGCACCACGTCAGCTCCTCACACGAAGATACCGCCACTGGTGCTGGTATTTGTGGTGAGTTATAAATGGCAGGAGGGATGCTGATCTTGGGCGTGGCTGCTTCTAGGGCTTTGGAAGAATCTTTCACGGTGGGTCACTCTGTCTGACCTTTCCCCAGCCCGGGGAAATTCTGGATGGCTGTGTAAGAGGAGGCTGGTCTTGGGACTGGATGGTGGCACCTCAGTACAGCACAGTGCTCTGCAAGGCAACCCACATGGACAGTTCCAAGTTCAGCTCTACAGACCACTCTGAATACTCTGGGCACGTTCTTTTTCTTTTTTATTTTTCATTTATTTATTTTACAGACTTTCACTGAACATCACCACAGCATACAAAATGCAATTTTCCAGCCAGAATACACTGTGAAGTGCCTTAATCATACATGTTATTGTTAACAAATAAATTTCCATTTCTCGTTTCTTGTATGTACGTATCCCCCCCCCCTTTGATTTTGATTTATTAAAGCTAAAACTGTCTTTCCTGAAATCTGGGCACATTCTTACCCATGATCTGAGACAGGCTGAAGGCTAGGGATGAGTCACAGTGTTGGGAAACTGTTGGGGATCGATCTCTCCCCCCCCCCATCTCTTGGAAAAAAATAAATAAATAAGTTTAAAAAAAAAAAAAAAAAAGGCAGAGGCTAATCTTAGTAGGAGGCATCCAAGGCTGCATGTCAGAGGATGTGTCATTGTTACCTGCCCAGAGGAAGTGTTTCTGTCTGGTTGAGGGTGTAGCTGTGAGGCATTTGCAATGGTGATATAAATACAAATATTGGTAAAGTATTATTAGGTTGTTGGGAAATTCGTGACGTCTTTTTCTATGTTTTTCTATGAAGAAATATGTCATGACTTTCCCAACAGCCCAATATATCACTGTGACAAAACTAATGTTCTTACTAGATTAAGACTCATTGAGCAAAACCAGATTGGATTGTAGTGCATACATAATTCAACAACATAAATTGTGATATACCACCAGTTGAAATAGCAGCTGTACTTATCAAAGTTTATGTATATTTTATATATGCAGACTAATGTTTTTGTGATAAATATGGTTTTTTTGGTAATGCTTCAATATGACCTTTTATACTTTTTATCATCCAACATCAATTAGATTTAGGCATGTCTGAGCCTTTGAAGTAGTACTTTAGAAATCAGTACCAGCAGGTGGTGTGGTGGTTAGGGTGCTGGACACTCCCACATGGCTGACCACAGTTCGAGCCCTGGACCTGGTGGCTTGCTTTTTCACTTTCCCTCTCTCTCTGTGTATCTCTCTCTGGTCAAATTAAAATAAATAAATGAATGAATAAAATTAAAATTAATAATTCTTCTTTAAAAAGAAAGAAACTTAAATATCCAAATGGCATTAAACTTTTACATATATAAGATCTCTAAATTTTGGTCACACTTTGTTCAAAATCAGTTGGAAATCTTTTTTTATTTTTATATCTTAAAAAAAAATTGTGCAGTGTGACCATCCCCCCTGGGGGGGGTAATTTCTCGCTTTCTGTCTCTATGTCTCTCTCTGTCTGTCTGGCAAGCGCACGCGCCCTATAGGGAAAAAACCTCTCAAAAAAAAAAAAATGTGTTGGCACCAGCAGGTGGCGTAGTGGATTCCCACATGGCTGACCATGGTTTAGGTCCTGAACCTAGTAGTTTGCTTTCTCACTTTCCCTCTTTCTCTCTCTTTCATGGACCTGGTGGCTTGCTCTCTCACTTTCTCTCTCTCTCTCTCTTTCTCTCATGAGCACACATGCCCTATAGCAAATTTTAAAATAATAATAATAACAATTAATAAAAATAAATACGGCGGCGGTGGGAGGCGGGCCGGGCGCCAAGGCTGCTTCCGGCCTGGGGACGTCGCGGGCCCTTCCGGGCTCTGCGTGTCCCCCCCGGG